>NC_041382.1:548673513-548718465 GCF_002162155.2 Triticum dicoccoides
TATATGTTCATGACGATCTTCTGTTTCCTTCGTTTGCTTACTAGCTAGCCAGCGTGTCTAGTCCTCTCTATACGTATGTATAGTACATAGCGTCGACCAAGCACGGACATAAGAGAGGACACTTCTCTCTATTAATTATAGCTAGCTAACACAATATATGAAACACCTAAATTAACCCCCCAAAACCCCCACCCCCCCCCCCTTCAAAAAAAACAAAAACCCCAGCCACAGAAATGCTGACGCGTGGATGCCTATTGGTCCCGGTTGGTGCCACCAACCGGGACCAAAGGGTCTCCTGCCTGGGCTCTGCGCACTGCCCACGTGGAGGCCCATCGGTCCCGGTTCTGGATTGAACCGGGACTAAAGGCCCTTACAAACCGGGACTATAGGCCCTTTTTCTACCAGTGCAAGTAAAAATTACCGATACCAACCATGATCCATGCACGCATTGGCATCCACCACCACCAGTGGGATGTGTGGCGCTCTCTGTGGACGGATCTTTCTCGACAACAAATCCTCTAACCAAATACAAGTAGCTTATATTGGCAGTTTTCTAGGGACTACTCTTTTCTGAAAGGAGCACCAGTCTATTTTTCTCTATTTGTACATAGTGTCACAACTTTGACCCAAAGGTCCAGAGCTATTTTAGGGTGATTGGCGTAGTACTCGGAGACTGATTGTAAGCATGATTTTCATTAGCTATCACACTGATTGTAAGCATGAGCAGATGGAAGATTAGGTTAGTGCAAAGCATACCTTAAACACCGTTGAAATGAGGCGAGTGTCGAGGGAAGCATGGAGAACAGCGGGGAAGCAATGTCACGCCATCCAGCCTCCGCTTACGGTGGGAGAACGAATACTCCTATGGCTCCGGCTGGATCTGCACCCTCACGAACGGCACACTGTACTTGATTGATTCGTTATCCTCTGGGTGCTCGACCTTGGAGCTATACGCCCACCACCTCTGCCTGACTTTCGCCTCGGGAGAATCCGTCTGCTCCATCACACAGAGGAGATACTCGATGAACTCTAAGGACTGCGGTGTGAGTGCCGCCGAGGAGTACATCACCGCCATCTTGCTCTTTCGCATACATTGCCACATGGCCCTCACCGTCCTCGAAATCTCTCACTCATTGTCAAACCAAGTAAGGATCTCCTTCAACCTGGCTAACTTTTCCTAGTCGCCACCGGTGATCTGCCTGATTCGCTGCTGCATCCTCTCCATAGATGTCCTTCTGAGTGGTTCGGTGCTAGCTTTGGAAGATGGGAGGAGAGACGGTGGTCTTGCAATAGAGAAGAGGGAGAGGCGAGACAGTAGTTTTGGAATGGAGATGATGGAGAGGAGAGCGGGTGGTTTTGCAATGGAGAAGAGGGAGAGGCGAGACGATGATTTTGGAATGGAGATGGTGGAGATGAAAGGAGGTGGTTTTGCAATGGAGAAGAGGGAGAGGCGAGACGGTTGTTTTGGAATGGAGATGATGGAGAGGAGAGGAGGTGGTTTTGCAATGGAGAAGAGGGAGAGGAGCGTGCGGCAGCGATTTCGGATTGGACGAGAGGGCTGGCGCGCTGTGAATGGATCAAAATCAAAATCAATTGACCCTTCAATTAAGAAAGCGACCCCACATTAACTAGTCCCTTTTATTCTGGGTCATAATTGACCATGATTTTCACAAATAAAATATATGTTGTACATTGCAAAAATAATATAATTTGAAAGTACATTCAGATACGAACCAAATGATACAATTTTTGGTGACAAGCATTCACATTTTGCTTGTCAAATACAGTACGTGGTCAAACTTTGACCCAAAATACGCAAAACAAAAAAATACTTCCAAGACCAGCGCCGCTCCTCTCCTCTTAAACCACCGCCGCTCCTCTCCTGTTCCAATCTAAATCCAGCGTCGCTCCTCTCCTCTTTCGTTTCAAAACCACCGCCCCTCCTCTCTTGTTCCAATCCAAAACCAGCGTCGCCCCTCTCCCGTTCTAATCCAAAACCAGCGCTGCTCCTCTCCTATTCCTTTCAAAAACCACCGCCAGTGAGTGAAGGTGATGTGGAGAAGTAGACCGATGGAGGAGTACAACCGATACATGAGGGTTGCAGACAGCGACCCTGTGAAGCTAATTAGGATGTTGGAGATACAATCTTGATTTGACAACAAGGACCAACTAGTGGCGACGGCGACATCCATGGCCAAATATCTGCAACAGAGCGAAAAGGCGGTGATACTCCCGAAGGGAGTCGCGCGAGAGTACATAGAGCTGCTCCTCTGGGCCATGGAGCAAACAGATTCACTGAATCCGATCGTGAGGGAGCGGTGGTGGGAGTATCGATCCCAGATGGAGCATCCACCAGAGATTTAAGGATCGAGCATCTACAGTGTACCGTTTGTGAGGGTGTCATGCTAGAGCGAGCCGGTGGAGTCTTCGTCGAACGAACCCAACTGCAAGAGGAGAAAATCAGTTGGCCCGAGGACGCTTCCCCGCCATCCTCTCCCTCGCTATTCACATCGTCTCACGGGGCAGCTGTCTGCCGCCGAGGAATAGGAGGGGACTGCCCCCCAGCCCAATAGTCGGGCAGGTTGTGAATTGTCAGGAGGAGCTTAGGGTTGCGAGTATTTGCAGGTTGTGAATTGTGTTTTGTGTTGTGTATTTTGGGAGTACTTTCCGATATGAATATCTTTTGAATTTCAGATTTGCAGTATTGAGCATATGAAGTATTTTATGAATTCTAGAGATATATTTTTAGCACTTAAAAATGTAGTTTCATAGGAGTATCAAAGTGCAGACAATGTGATTCTCAGAGAAGAAACTGCAAGTTCCAGTTTCAGATAAGAAACTGCAACTTTCATAGGCAGAGTATTTAGATTAACATGGCCATTTCAAACAGGGATAACATCATGTTGGAAGTTTTATTCATGGTCGAAAATGGAACTACGAGCAAGTTAACATCATGCTGATCAACATTCATGCATAGCACATCTTCATATGATTCACAGTTAAAAAGATATGCTATTTTCAAAATGCCCACACAATGTGGACTGTGCGAAAACACAGGGAAAACGAGGGACAAAGTTTGGCAAATGTTGGATGTGGTGTGCATAGATGGCAATGGGGACCCACATGTCAATAATGGCAGAGGCAAAAAATTTGGAGATATTTTCCCTACATTAGGTGGAATCGAACCCGGGCGGAACAACTGTCGGGTAGTGTCACTTGGCCACTTGGCTAGTTCAGTACTTTCATTACAAATAAGGCACTGCCTCAGGTGGTCTGATCTCCTCCTGCGCCTTTGTGCACTCGCCGCGGCGCCGCTGTCTGCTGTCGTGAACATGCTGAACAAATGAGAGGAATCTAGAGAGGACTGTACGTGGAGAGGCGGACAGTCGGGACCCACCAGGTCTATGGCTGTACGCAAGAAAGTGCCTATTTGAAAAAAAATACTTCCTCCTAATGTTATACTGACGTTGGGGCCCATGGGTTTGTCAACATAGTTACATTCTTTAGGTGCTTCAACGTAGTTACTAAAGGAGATAAATTCACAACGAAACCAGGGAGCTCGCAGGTATCATTTATTACCACTTGGGCAGCAAGTATCAGCTGGGTTGTGGGCTACCCCGTCTAGGCTTTCTTTTTAAACATGCACATCCCACAACATGCCGATTTGTATTGTCTTGAGGGCCATCATGTATCGACTGGCCTATGGACCTCCCATCCGAGGTTTTATTTTTCCTGAAACATCGGCAGCCAATTTAGTATTTTTTTGAAGAAAACGCAGAGGTCTGTTCTATTTTTCTATATAAGAATAGGAACACCTGGTCCAACTTATGTTTCCCTTCTAACTATGTTATATATATTTAAATTATTTTATATGTTATCATATATTATTGTTATTGCCATCATATATTTAACAGATACTTACATATGTAAGAAAACAATATCCCACATCTTATTAACTTATAAAAATAAGTTCTTAACAATAAAATCCTGGTGATTGTGTACAAAAGCTTGGTAAGATTTAAGGACCAATGTAATAACAAATCACTTATTTTTTAAATATATTTATAACAAAATGCTCAGCCCCTGTTTATTTTTTGATATCATTGTCGCGCCCTACCCAACATTATAACTAGAATCAGTCCAGCAAAATCGTGTATTTTGAGAAAGTGCAAATGACCTGTAATTTTTAGGAAAAACATAAATGGGCCGCGTGGATGCTACATTATTTGTTCACCCAGCCCAGCAAATGGGCTGTAATTCTAAAAAAGTGATCAAATTGACTATAAATTCTGAAAAAATGGGTTGAATAGGTGCCACATTTTTGGAGGCTGAAACGTGGGCCAATAGGTCAAAGCCAATGCAAATCATTGTCAACTTAGTTAACAAATGATTCTGACATCGTTAGCCATTGGATTTACATCCAATGACCGGCATTCATCTTCAATCTCTCGTCTTCTTCCTCCAGTGCCGCCAGGACCACCTGCTCCCGCCTCCTGCTGGTAGCAGCTCTTCTTACCATGCTTCGTTGTGAAGCTCTACCCCACCGCCGGCTAGGCCATCCCTCCACCCCTCCACACCCCCTGTTCTTCTCCACCGACTGCCGAACTACACCACAACAGAACCAGTTAACCCTCATACACCTCTCCGTCTGCGACTCCACTCCCGCGTCTTCCCATCTCCGGCTCATTGCTGTTCGGGGCCTCGCTGTTGTCCACCACCTTGGATGCGCTCAACGTGGCGTGGTCAATTATGTCAACGAACGACATCCATCGGAAGTGGACTGTACGTGGTTAGGCTAACAGCTTGGTCCACAGCCGCACGAAAGGAAATGCCTCCTTAATACGTGCAAAATAATGATTCCTCCACCTGACAGCTGGGACCCACCGGAAGGGCCTCTGTATTTCATGAAAAAAACGTTCCCCCCGCTAACAGGCTGGACCCACCAGCTATATCTTCGCACGCAAGGAAGTGCCTCCTTATTACACAAAAAAATTAATACCCACTGCTAGCTGGACCCACCATTGTGGGAGGCTGACTTGTGGGCTTACTAAGTTGATGGGGACGGAGGGCTTTGTCAACTTAGTCAATATGAATGATTCTAGCTCGAGTGACCGTACGATGTCCTTCCAACGGCCGTAGTGCTTCTTCAACCTCTGGTCTTCTTGCTCCAGCCGCCCAAACCAGCACCGGTCGTGTCGTGTGCTCCTGCCTCCCGTGGCCGGTTGTGATGCCGTGGAGGCCTCACCGCCCCTACTACTCCCACTGCTAGCCAGGCCATCCCTCTACTCACCCACACCCCATGTTATTCTATGGCGACAACAGCCTCACACCGCAGCCGAACCAGTGAACCCTCGTACTCCTCTCCACATGGGCATCCACTGCCGCATCTTGCCTAGCTCCACATCGTCCCCTTCCTAGGCCTCGCCGTAGTCCACCGCCCTGGTGCTCTCCGCGTGGTGTGGTCAACATGGTCAAGGAACGACTTCCATCGGAAGAGTACACTACATGGAGAGGTTCATAGCTGGGTCCATGACAGTGGCAAGGAAGTGCCTCCTTATTACGTGCAAAATAATTATTCCTCCACTTGACAGCAGGGACCCACCGGACGGGCCACCATATTTCACGAAAAAATGTTTCCCCTTGACTACTGGGACCCACCGGCTACATGTTTGCACGCAAGGCAGTGCCTGACAGTTGGGACCCAGGTCAAAGCGTACATAGCGTTGTCATTCTGGTCGCGAATGTCTACGTACATATTGGTCGATCAGTCTGTCTGCACAGTGCAGCGATGAACCGTGGCCGTGTAAGGAAGGGCACATGTCGTAGTAGAGGTGCGCACGTAGCATGTCAGGCAGTCCCGTTAATATCGTGTACACGTACGTACAACGGCCAGGTTGTAAGTAAGTAAATACGGACACGTACGTATATACGGGCGGGGTCTCGTACGCCTACTCATGCAAAGGTATGGTCAGGTCTCGTGTACATGGCTGGGTCAGAACAGAGAAATTGCGTTGTCGTCGTGTTCATGGGGAGGCAACATAATGCGTTGTGTTCATCGGGAGGCAATGGAATACGTCGTGTTCATCGGGAGCCAACCGACTTGGACAGAACAGCCGATCAAAACGAGGCCTGACGTACCGTAGAATGGAGGAAACGGCCTTGTGTTCGACCAGCCATGGTCGAAACGGCGAGGGGTGTGGCGTACCGCAAAACGGAGGAAACAGACTTGTGTTGGAGCGCTACGGTCGAAATGGGGTTCTGTTGATCGGGAGGGGTGTGGCATACCGCAAAACAGAGGAACCAGACTTGTGTTGGAGCGCTACGGTCGAAATGGGGGTCCTGTTCATAGGGAGGGGTGTGGCGTACCGCAAAATAGGATTCCACGGGATAATGTTCATCTCCATCATCGACCTCCTCCAGCCTCCACGGGCTAATGTTCATCCACCGTCGACCTCCTCCAGCCTCCACCTACGACTGTTCATCCACGGACTCCTGTTCATCTAGCCTCCACAGCTCCTCCACCGGCTACTGTTCAACCAGCCCTCTCCATGGGGTCCTGTTCAACCACCCCTCCATGGGATACTTTTCATCCAACCCTCCACCGGCTACTGTTCAACTAGCCCTCCACGGGGTCCTGTTCATCCAGCCCTCCACGGGGTCCTGTTCATCCATCCCCAACCGTCTCAATCGGGGTGCTGTTCATCCAGCGGCAACGGCTTATACTACCACGTGGTCCTATTCATCCAACCCCTACCAGGAACTCTTCATCCAAACCCCACCCAACAACGCTCGTTGTTCATCTAGAGGCAGCATCGATCGGCTTGATTTATCAGCAGTGTGGCGAAGGAATCGCTCGATCGGGTTCAGTTAACAGCCATCGATCGATCGCTCGGGTTCAGTAACGCGTAGACTGTAGTGTAATCGCTCGGGTTCAGTAGGCAAACGCCTCACTTGAGTTCAGTTAGAGCCCAATGCCTCGCACCCACACGCGTACGTGTATAAGAGAAACGCGCATCGCTAGGCCCCCGACCACCCACCGTAATCGGAACTCCCCGATATTTCCCTCGCTCGCGCTTCTACCTTGGTTTTTTCCATCATGGATGGCCCAGAGAATGTCATGCAGCTGCGTCTCCCGCCCGCCCAGGACGAAAAGCCCATTTTCTGTCATGATTTTTTGTCGTAGTAGTAGGAGCCCACCACATCTATGATGATACCGGGTTTTGTCACAATTATCGTCATATAAGTGTCATGAGCATGACATAAAAAAAATTGTTCGGCCCAAAATGTCACGGATGTGTCTTTTTTTGTGGTGTGATAACCCACATGTATAGGGGATCACAAAAGTTTTCGAGGGTAGAGTATAGCAAACCAAATTTATTGATTCGACAAAAGGGGAGCCCAATAATATTCTTGAGTATTAGCAGCTAAGTTGTCCATTCAACCACACCCGAAAGACTTAATATCTGCAGCAAAATATTTAGTAGCAAAGTAGTATGGAAGTAACGGTAACAAAGGGAAAAGTAAGAGTAATAGTTTCGTAGCAATCGTAATAGTGGCAACGGAAAAGTAACAGAGCAAAGATCAATATGAAACAAACTAGTAGGCAATGGATCAGTGATGGATAATTATATTGGATGGCATTCATCATGCAACAGTTATAACATAGGGTGACACAGAACTAGCTCCAATTCATCAATATAATGTAGGCATGTATTCCGAATATAGTCATACGTGCGTATGCAAAAGAACTGGCATGGCATCTTTTGTCCTACCCTCTCATGGTAGCGGCGTCCTATTGGAAACTAAGGGATACTAAGGCCTCCTTTTAATACAGCACCGGACCAAAGCGTCAGCACTAGGTGAATACATGAACTCCTCAAACTACGGTCATCACCGGGAGTGGTCCCGACTATTGTCACTTCGGGGTTCCTGGATCACCACACATAGTAGGTGACTATAACTTGCAAGATAGGATCAAGAACACAAATATATTCATGAAAACATAATAGGTTTAGATCTGAAATCATGGCACTCGGGCCCTAGTGACAAGCATTAGGCATAGCAAAGTCATAGCAACATCAATCTTAGAACATAGTGGATACTTGGGATAAGTGGATTACATGGTAAATCTCATCCAACCCATCACGGTCCAGCAAGCCTACAATGGAATTACTCACGCACTGCGGTGAGCATCAGGAAATTGGTGATGGAGGATGGTTGATGATTAGGGCGACGATTTCCCTTCTCGGGAGCCCAGAACGGACTCCAGAGCTGCCCTCCCGAGGAAGAACAGGGCTTGGTGGCAGCTTCATATCGTAAAACGTGATGAATCCTTCTCCCTGATTTTTTCTCCCTGAAAGAGAATATGTGGAGCTGGAGTTGATGTCGGTGGAGGTCTAGGAGGCCCACAAGGTCGGGTGGTGCGCCCTGGGGTGGTGGGCGCGCCCTGGACCCTTGTGACCTGGGCCTGGGCCCCCTTCACTTGATTCTTTTGCCAATATTTTTTATTAATTCCAAAACTTATCTCCGTGAAGTTTTAGGTCATTCAGAGAACTTTTTATTCTGCAAAAAAGTACACCATGGCAATTCTGCTGAAAACAGCGTCAGGTTAGTTCCATTCAAATCATGCAAGTTAGAGTCCAATACAAGGGCAAAAGAGTTTGGAAAAGTAGATACGACGAAGACGTATCAACTACCCCAAGCTTAACCCATTGACAAACTGAAATTGATAAAGAAAAAGTTTTACAAACTCTGTTTGATCTTGTTATTGCAAATATGTAAAGCCAACATTCAAGTTTTCAGCAAAGATCATGAACTAACCATATTCACAATAACATTTAGGTCTCACATTACTCATATCAATGGCATAATCAACTAGCGAGCAATAATAATAAATCTCAGATGAAAATACTTTTTCAAAACAATCATGATATGATATAACAAGATGGTATCTCGCTAGCCCTTTTTGAGACCGCAAAACATAAATGCAGAGCACCCCTGAAGATCAAGGACTAACTAGACTTTGCAATTCATGGTAAAGAGATCCAGTCATAGTCATACTCAATATAAATTAATAACAGTGCATACAAATGATAGTGGTGCTCTCTAACTGGTGCTTTTTATAAGAGGAGGATGACTCAGCAATAAAAGTGAATAGATAGGCCCTTCACAGAGGAAAGCGGGGATTTGCAGAGGTGCCAGAGATTGAGTTTTTGAGATAGAGATAAATAATATTTTGAGCAGTATGCTTTCATCGTCAACATAACAACTAAGAGATCTCGGTATCTTCCATGCTACATACATTATAGGCGGTTCCCAAACAGAATGGTAAAGTTTATACTCCCCCACCACCAGCAAGCACACTCCACGGCTGGTCCGAAACAACAGGTACCATCCAACTAACAACAGTCCTGGGGGAGTTTTGTTTGCAATTGTTTTGATTTGATTTGAGCATGGGACTGGGCATCCCGGTTACCAGCCATTTTCTCATGAATGATAAGCGGAGTCCACTCATCGTGAGAATAACCCACCTATCATGGAAGATATTAACAACCCTAGTTGATACATGAGCTATTCGAGCATACAAAACAGATTATTATTTGAAGGTTTGGAGTTTGGCATATGCAAATTTACTTGGAACAGCAGGTAAATACCGCATATAGGAAGGTATGGTGGACTCATATGGAACAACTTTGGGGTTTATGGAAGTGGATGCACAAGTAGTATTCCCGCTTAATTAGTACAAGTGAAGGCTAGAAAGAGACTGGGAAGCGACCAACTAGAGAGTGACAACAGTCATAAACATGCATTGAGATTAGCAGCTGAGTTGTCAATTCAACCACACCTAGAAACTTAGTATATGTAGCAAAGTATTTAGTAGCAACGTAATATGATAGTAGTGGTAACGGTAGCAAAAGGTAAAGGTAGTAAAAGTAATGTTTTTGGTATTTTGTAGTGATGATAGCAATAGCAATGGAAAAGTAAATAAGCGAAGAACAATATATGGAAAGCTCGTAGGCAATGGATCAGTGATGGAGAATTATGCCGGATGCGGTTCATCATGTAACAATCATAACCTAGGGTGACACAGAACTAGCTCTAGTTCATTCATATATAATGTAGGCATGTATTCCAAATATAGTCATACTACGTGCTTATGGAAAAGAACTTGCATGACATCTTTTGTCCTATCCTCCCGTGGCAGCGGGGTCCTTATGGAAACTAAGGGATATTAAGGCCTCCTTTTAATAGAGAACCGGAACAAAGCATTAACACATAGTGAATACATGAACTCCTCAAACTACGGTCATCACCGGTAAGTATCCCGATTATTGTCACTTCGGGGTTAACGGATCATAACACATAATAGGTGACTATAGACTTGCAAGATAGGATCAAGAACACTCATATATTGATGAAAACATAATAGGTTCAGATCTGAAATCATGGCACTCGGGCCCTAGTGACAAGCATTAAGCATAGCAAAGTCATAGCAACATCAATCTCAGAACATAGTGGACACTAG
This sequence comes from Triticum dicoccoides, assembly GCF_002162155.2. NCBI lineage: Eukaryota > Viridiplantae > Streptophyta > Magnoliopsida > Poales > Poaceae > Triticum > Triticum dicoccoides. The sequence continues at coordinate 548,684,039 of NC_041382.1, forward strand.
GGATCAAACCCTCACAAAACTAACTCGATTACATGCTAGATCCCATCCAATCCATCACCGTCCAGCAAGCCTACGATGGAATTACACACCCCCTAGCCATGTAAATAAATTCTCTATTAAAGAGACGGGGATGCTCACATCCAAACCACACCATCCTCCCACGGCGAGTATCCATTGGAGCGCGCTCGGAAAAATCCATTCCAACATGGCCGGCCATCGCAGTTCCTCCTCCCACTCCCGTAGCCCTAAGCCTAGTGACTGGGAGAAGTGTTCCGTCCCGCACAGCCAATTAGTAGAGTTACAGACCCAGGGATTTCCCCCTCCAGCATATATGGTCCCCGTTCGAGTCGGGCTCGCCACCTATAATGGCGGGGAGCTGCCCCAATCCTTCCAAGGGGGAGCGGGTATGCCTCGTCCCTTATTTACTAAGGGGACTTGGACTTCCAATCCATCCGTTCCTCCGCGGCTCCTGGAGTTTTACGGCCTCCAGTTGCATAATTTTACCCCTGCTTCCATATTACACATCGCTGGTTATGTTGCACTTTGTGAGCTGTTTCTGGGCTGTGAGGCTCATTTCGAGCTGTGGAAGAGGCTATTCTGCCTTGTGCACCGTACACACGAGGGGTCACTATATCAAGTGGGCGGAGCCGAAATATGGCGCATCACCGGGACCGGATACCTGTCCGGTACCCCGAAGAAGAGATCCGAAGACTAGCCTTCAAAGTGCTTTTACATGGAGGACGTCCCTCTTCCAGATCCTATTTGGAGGGGTCTTCCCGAGTTCAACAATGCTCCTCTGAAGAAACGCCGAAGCTGGCGCCCATGAAGCCACCAGGAGGAAGACAACGAAGAAGTCCTTTACCTGATGGACCGGATTAAAGTGCTGGCTCAATCAGGATTGACAATAATCGAAGGTTATGTCAATATGCATAATGCGGGCGGTGCAACCACGTCAATATCGAGGGCACCCCCTGTGGTGTTTTAATGGGGAAGATGATGCCACCCGTTACGGTTGTAAGGGACCAGACTCCGCTGCTGCTCTAGCAAAAATCTTGTCCGAGTTGTTCAAGGGAGAGGAAGAGGAGTTCACCCGTATTAAGCCACGTGATGGATTCTCCATGTACAACCCTCCAAGCTGGGTGAGCTGTTACTCTTTATTCCCAACCTTCCCGCATTCTTCGTCGTAAATACTCACCTTGTCGTTTCACGGCAGGAACTGCGAAAAGCTACAAGGGAGGTCAACAGACCACCTCCACAACTGGAGGACCCTTACCGGGTCCTCGATCCCGGACTCGAAGAGGATCCGAACATATTTGTGGAGCTGATAGACATGATGTTCTATCAATTGAGCTGTGATGACGCCATGGTGGCCATCATGGCCGACTATCCTGGGCTACTCCCTGCATCGCATGTAAGAGAAAAAACCGGAGTCCCAACTTCTGAGAAGGATCCCCATTTACGCACTTCACCTACCGTACACATATGGTGTTCTATAGGGAAGGCCTTTGGGACGCCATGCCGAACCTGCAGTAACTCGCCAACAAGGGGCATCGAAGCCGGGTAGGCCAAAAAGGTAGGCGGTTAGGATTGAGACGCCGACGCAGATGTATAATACAAAACCTTGCTCTGTGGTTGTCGTCTTTCTTAAAATATAATGACATCCATGTTTCCTAGTAGAAAAAACGCTCGCCGGACTATATCCGGAGATGTTGCCAATCACGCCTCCACCAGTCGGGCTCCAAGGCCGGACATAGAGGTGGAAGATAACACGGGGCGAACACCGGATGCTCCTCCTACGGAGGATGCGGACAGACTATCCGCTACAAATTCTGAAGTGGAGAGCGCCATGAATCACAGGCGTAGTCGGGCTGTACTCTGTGACGCTTGTTTCTCCCATGAGGCGTTCGATGCCTTCAACTCAGGAGACGCGTACATCCGTGCTGCTCAAAATGGTCTAGCCAGAGCCACGGACCAGCATGTAAGGGATATACAGGTAAGAAAATCTGACGACTATATATATCAGTAGCCCTTGAGACTTGAAGCAGTTGACACAACTGATTTAAGGATCATTATTTGTGCAGGTTCTTACACAGAAGAATTCCCAATTGTCTCAAGAGCTCGAAGAGTGCAAAACCCAGCTACGGGCCGCTGTTACCGCATTGAAGGAGTCCGAGAAGGGCCCCTCTGGTAATACTTGTTTTCATTGCAAAGAATGACAGGTACCAGATAGTATGCGTCATGTATGCAAATCTAACAATAGATGTTGCAGATGACCCCCGAGTGAATCCGGAGGCCGTGCCGGTGAGTGCAGAACGTGTTGATCGACAACTAAATGCTGGCGAGCGCGTGCTTACACTAGTCAGGTAGGAGAAAAATAATCTCTAGAACGCCCATATCCAGCTGGGCATGGAACTGAAAGATGTCTGAGCCCAGCTTGCGGACTCCGTGAAGGAGAATAAGCGGCTTCGATGCGGCATTTTCAGCAAGTGCTTGAACAAACTTTGGAAGGAGTTCGGCAACGAAACCGGCTAATAGAGTTATGACTGCAGGTATGCTGACGGGTCGTCCCACGGAGGAGATTCCCGGGTCTGCAGGTGATCTTCTACCAGAGCTCTCATGATAGAACGAACAAGTTCGGCAGGTCATGCATGGTATTGCCCAAGCCTTGTGGCCATCCGCGCCCCCGCCAGGAGGCATGGGGGAGCTTATAGAGAAGCTCAAGGGAGCGCAGAGGCGCTTCCGATTATGGAAGATATCGTCCTGCCGACAAGGTGCAAGGGAAGCCTGGGCTATGGTGAAGACGCGATATACCAAAGCTGACCCAAACCACATGGTCGAGGTCGGACCTGTGGGGCCCAATGGGAAAGAGATCCCCATCAGTTTGGTGTATGACCAAGTAGAATTAGCCGCAAAGTATTCCCAACAGGATTGTAGTCTAGACAGCCTGTTGGATGGTATAGAAGAAGAATTTAATCAGTCTTAGTGATTGTGTACTTCAAGTGACATATATAATGTCCCTAGCCAGATTGTAAATCATTTGTCATGGCAGACCTTTTCGCTTCGACCTCTGGACCCAATAGTCCGGAGTGTATCCGAATACCCGCTCGGCTATGTAGAAACCGGGGTATGCATGGAAACCAGACGTAGGGGTCATAAGTGCTTGAACAGACAAGTACCCAACTAGCTATGTTATACTCCATGGATAGTAAGAAACATCTTCCAGGGAGAATAGTTCCATTAAGGCTTCCTTTCCCTGGGTACGCATGCCCTAATGTGCATGTCCGAACTACGAAAAGAGACGCATGCTATAAACGTCTGGGGCATGTATCAAAATAAATAAAAGTCTTCTTTTTTTCACCGACCGAATATTCCCTTAAGAAAGCTAGCTTTCGGCTTCACCCAGTCTGAGTTACACATCCGGCTGACACGGTAGTAACAATCACAGAGGTGCTCCCCTTATGCCCTAGCCGAATTAACGGGAACGTAGGGCATAAATACAAGAGCCAGGCAACCCAGCTTGGCCAAAACTTAAGTCATATCGATGCATATAATGGCGAAAAAGGTACATGCGGAAGAATAACACATGTGTGGGGCATAAAAGGACAGAAAAAATAGTTATATTAAGATTCTGTATAAGAAGCCCCCAGGTATAATGAGTGCGATTTAGCGCGTCCATATTGTGTAATCAAGACACAAGTTAGCCTTTTAAGGCATTGAGGAGAAGAAAAAGGAAGAGAGAAAGAGAGAAAAGACAGATAAGGGATATGCAAAAAATTGACGGGGGTAAAGAGACGAACATAGAGTCTGGCACTAGGCGTAGAATCTTCGGAGTCTGGCTGCGTTCCATGGGTTTGGGTCGAGTCGATTGTCCGATGCATCCCACAGACGGTATGCTCCACCGGTCAGAACCTGGTCAATAATGAAGGGACCTTCCCATTTGGGCTTGAGCTTGTTCTTTTTCTTCTCCGGTAGGCGTAGAACTAGTTCGCCAACATTATAGATTTTGGCCCGTACTTCTCTACTTTGATACCTTCGAGCCTGTTGCTGATAAAAATGCAGAACGGTCTTTTTCCATGTCGCGCTCCTCCTTGAGGTCGTCCAAACTGTCTTGCCGATCAAGCTCGGCCTCTTTTTCTTCTACATCCGCACTTGAGGTGAGTGACGAATTATGTCGCAAGGCAGAATCGCCTCTGCGCCGTACACCATAAAAAATGGTGTGTATCCGGTAGTGCGATTCGGCGTGGTCCACAGCCCCCATAGTACGGAGTCGAGCTCCTCTACCCAGTGTGTGTTTGATTCCTTTAAGGAACGCACTAATCTGGGTTTGATGCCGCTCATTATGAGACCATTTGCTCGCTCGACTTGACCATTAGTTTGCGGGTGATAGACAGAAGCATAATCGAGCTTGATGCCCATGTTGTTGCACCAAAGTTTCACCTTGTCGGCTGTAAAGTTCATGCCATTGTCAGTTATGATGCTGTGGGGGATGCCATAGCAGTGTACAACCCTAGATATGAAGTCTATCACCTGTCCGGATTTAGCCGTTTTGACAGGTTTGGCTTCTATCCATTGGTGAATTTATCCACCATGACTAGTAAGTATTTTTTCTTATGGGTTCCCCCTTTAAGGGGTCCGACCATATCAAGCCCCCAGACCGCAAAGGGCCAAGTAATGGGGATTGTTTGAGAGCGGTAGGCGGCATATGGCTTTGGTTTGCAAAAAGCTGGCAACCGAGGAAATGTAGGACCAGATGTTGTGCATCTGCTTGGGCCGTCGGCCAATAGAAACCTGTACGGAAGGCCTTGCTTACAAGGGCCCAGGCTGCGGCGTGATGGCCGCCGAGTCCAGCATGGATTTCTGCCAAAAGCTTCCACCCTTCCTCTTTGGAGATGCTCCTTTGAAGGACTCCGGTAGTGCTTTTCTTATAAAGCTCTCCCTCGTGGACCTTGTAGGCTTTAGATTGCCGCACTATGCAGCGTGCCTCATTTTGGTCCTCGGGTAGTTCCTGCCTAGTTAGGTAGGCCAGGAATGGTTCTGTCCACGGGGCGATGATGGCCATTATCATGTGGGCTGAAGGTGTTATTTCGATGGCAGAGCCTCCGATTGTGTCAGAGTGTTCAGTATCTGGTGTTGTGGCCGGGTCCGGACTATTGTTACCAGTGTCCCCTTCCCATACCACGGATGGCTTAAACAGTTTTTCCAGGAAGATGTTAGGTGGGACAGGGTCGCGCTTAGCGCCGATATGGGCGAGGATATCCGCCGCCTGGTTGTTTTCCTGAGCCACATGGTGGAATTCAAGCCCCTCGAACCGAGCTGACATTTCGAGGATGGCGTTGCGATATGCCGCCATTTTCGGATCCTTGGCATCGAAGTCTCCATTTATTTGAGATATTGCGAGGTTCGAGTCCCCACGCACCTCCAGACGTTGAATGCCCATGGAAACTGCCATCCAGAGACCGTGTAGTAGGGCCTCGTATTCGGCTGCCTTATTAGAGTCTGTGTATAGTATTTGGAGTACGTATTGCACTGTATCTCCGGTGGGGGACGTCAGGACGACGCCAGCCCCCAGAGCAGCCAGCATTTTAGAGCCGTCGAAGTACATGATCCAATTGGAGTATGCGCCGTACTCTTTAGGGAGTTCGGCTTCTGTCCATTTGGCGACGAAATCAGCCAGTACTTGCGACTTAATGGCTCGCCGTGGTCTATATGTTATGTCAAACGGGAGGAGCTCGATAGCCATTTGGCAATCCGGCCCGTGGCATCGCAGTTGTTTATTATGTCGTTGAGTGGTACTTCTGAGGCCACCGTAATAGAACACTCTTGAAAGTAGTGTCATAATTTCCGAGATGCCATGAATACCGCGTATGCTATCTTTTGATAATGTGGGTACCATGATTTGCATGGAGTGAGGACAGTGGATACATAATATACTGGCTTTTGAAGTGGGAATTTATGTCCATTCGTCTCTCGCTCAACGACGAGCACTGCGCTTACAACTTGGTGAGTTGGCGCTATATATAACAGCATTGGTTCTCCAACATTTGGTGCGGCCAAGATTGGGTTGGTGGCCAAGATGGCTTTTATTTCTTCCAATCCTGCCGTGGTTGCATCCGTCCACTCGAAGTGTTCGGTGTGCCGAAGAAGGCGATAGAAGAGGAGTGCCTTTTCTCCTAATCGGGAGATAAAGCGGCTTAAGGCCGCCACACATCCAGTTAACTTATGGATTTGCTTGAGGTCAGTTGGGATAGCCAAGTGCGACAGGGCCCGGATCTTAGCCGGATTTGCTCAAATTCCTCTGCTGGAGGCGATAAAGCCCAGGAGCTTTCCGGCGGGTACGCCGAAAACGCATTTTTCCGGATTGAGCCTAATGTCGTATGTTCGGAGATTGTCGAACATGAGCCTCAAGTCATCTATTAAGGAGTCGACGTGTCTGGTTTTAACGACCACATCATCGACGTATGCCTCCATTGTATTGCCGATCTGCTTTTCCAGACATGTCTGAATCATGCGCCTATACGTTGCACCGGCGGTTTTGAGCCCGAAGGGCATTGTGTTAAAACAGAAGGGGCCGTATGGAGTGATAAATGTCATTGCGGCTTGATCGGACTCCGCCATCTTAATTTGGTGGTAACCGGAGTATGCATCAAGGAAGCACAATGAGTCGTGTCCTGCGGTAGCATCGATAATCTGATCGATGCGAGGGAGGGGGAAGGGATCCTTTGGGCAAGCCTTATAAAGGTCCTTGAACTCGACGCATAGGAGCCAGGATTTGTCCTTCTTTGGTACCATCACCAGGTTTGCTAGCCAGTTCGGATGCTTGATTTCTCTAATGAATCCGGCCTCCAGTAACTTGGCTAGCTCCTCTCCCATGGCTTGTTGCTTAGGTTCGGAGAAACGCCGAAGAGTCTGCTTGACCGGCTTGAATCCCTTTAGAATGTTAAGGCTATGCTTGGCCAGCCTGCGTGGGATTCCTTGCATGTCTGAAGGATGCCAGGCGAATATGTCCCAATTCTCGCGCAGGAACTCCCGTAGTGCGGCGTCTACAACGGGGTTTAACTGTGCCCCGATGGATGATGTTTTTGTGGGGTTCGTTGGATGGACTTGGAATTTGACTATTTCATCCGCTGGTTTAAAGAAGTGGACTTGGATATTTTGTCTAGTATCACGTCATCCCTGTCCACTGTAGAGCGCAGCGCGGTTAATTCCTCCGCCACAAGGGCTTCGGATAATGCCTCGAGGGCCAGTGCGGCTGTTTTGTTCTAGGCGCGGAGTGCTATGTCCGGATCACTAGCTAGAGTGATGATTCCATTGGGCCCGGGCATTTTGAGCTTCATGTACCCGTAATGGGGTATGGCTTGGAAGATCATGAATGCCTCCCGCCGTAGATGGGCGTGGTATCCACTACTGAATGGGGCCACTTGGAATGTAATTTCTTTGGAGCTGTAATTCTCTGGAGTGCCGAATACCACATCTAGTGTGATTTTCCTAGCGCAACGTGCCTCCCGACTAGGGATGAGTCCTCGGAAGGGCGTGCTGCTTTCCTCAATACGGTTTCTATCTATTTCCATTTTTTGAAGAGTCTCCTCATAAATGAGGTTTAATCCGCTGCCGCCGTCCATGAGCACCTTAGTGAGCCGAAAGCCATCCACAATTGGAATGAGGACCAAGGCAGCTGGTGCTCGGGCTATTCAGAATTTAGGTTCGTCACTGGCATTGAAGGTGATAGCCATGTCGCTCCATGGATTTATTGCTGCCACATGGCAGACTTCGACAAGGTTGCGGAGTGCTCGCTTACGCCAATTATTTGAGGCGAAGGTCTCGAAGACTGTCCATACTGTATTGTTATCCACGGGATGGTGCTCTGAGGTGTTTTGGATGAGGAGATCCTCACCGCTCTTGGCCACCAGCCGGAGTACCCAACATGCTCGAAGGTTGTGTGTTGGTATGGTATCCGCTGTACTATGAATTTTGCAGGGCCCGTTAAGCCATCCCTCCAATACGGTTCCATGCCCTATAGTGGGCCTTTGCTTCTTTGTAATTGAGTCGGGCGACTTATGAGAGTGCACCCTTTTAGTTCGGACTGGGGGTTTTGTCAGAGCCGGATTATCCCAAAATTTTGTTTGGGTATTCTAGGCGCTTTCCATCGCACAGTACTTCCGTTCTATGGCCGCCAAGTCAGTGAAGTGTGCTATGTCACATCGACTTATGGCGTTGAGGATTCCTTTGTCCGTGCAATTGTTGCAAAAGAATGAAATTGTGTCTTCCTCTTGACAGTCCTTGACCTTGTTCATTACAAGGAGGAATCTGGCCCAATAGTGATGTACTGTCTCCTGGGGCTCTTGCCTAATGTGGGAAATATCATTTGTATCTGGGTGGGTGGGTGGATTTAAGTCCAGACCTTGACCCAATCTGAGACCCAGGGGCGGGGGATTTTCCGATCTTGGAAGTTTGGGTTCCGGGATGTTGCCCCGCAAGTTCGATATGCAGCCTGATTCTAGGTTCGGGGTTAGGGCGATGTCCTCTCGTGGGCGGGTATCCGGCTCGGAGAGCTCGGTAATCCGTACATAGTTCATCTTCAGGATAGAGGGAGAATCTCCGCATTGCTCCTCCACCACAGCTATTTGATGGGTGACAGGCGAAGAGTTAATCCCCCTTTTTCGGGTTTAAGCCCAATCCGACCATAATCCATAGCGACTCCCAGAGCGGCGATGCGATCCAAGAGCTTGTTCAAAGAGGAGAGCTCCATTGGATCCATCTGCTTGGTGAATTTCGAGCCGATGTGGAGGTTATTTTCCATGACCCGAGAAGTCATCGTTGGCGCAGCGGCCGAGCGGGCGGTCATGATGAAGCCGCCTAGTCAAAGAGTTTGGCCTCCAGCCAGGGCTCCCCGGAGGTGATGTTGTCCTTGACAACAAGACAAGCCATCCCTCCTTATGATGACGACACAGTGGAACTCTCAATGAAAGCACCAATGTCGGTGTCAAAACCGGCGGATCTCGGGTAGTGGGTCCCAAACTATGCGTCTAAGGTGGATGGTAACAGGAGGCCGGGGACATGATGTTTACCCAGGTTCGTGCCCTCTTGATGGAGGTAATACCCTACGTCCTGCTTGATTGATCTTGATGATATGATTATTACAAGAGTTGATCTACCACGAGATCGTAGAGGCTAAACCCTAGAAGCTAGCCTATGGTATGATTGTATGTTGTCCTACGGACTAAACCCTCCAGTTTATATAGACACCAGAGGGGGCTAGGGTTACACAAAGTCGGTTACAAGGGAGGAGATCTACATATCCGTATTGCCAAGCTTGCCTTCCACGCCAAGAAGAGTCCCATCCGGACATGGGACAAAGTCTTTAATCTTGTATCTTCACAGTCCAATAGTCCGGCCAAAGTATATAGTCCGACTATCTGGAGACCCCCTAATCAAGGACTCCCTCACCCGGTTTATCCAGAACTTCAAGGACACATGCAAGCAACCCATGTCGATTGTGGACTTGGCTAATTGCAAGCAAGAGGAAGGTGAATCCACGACCCATTGGGTGCGCCGGGTGAAAGAGATAATACATTCATCTGATAAGATGGATGCCGGCTCCGCGGTCTTAATGTTGGAGAAAAATTGCCGTTTTGAACCTCTGAAACAGAAACTGGGGCGGCTCAATCGTGATTGCAATGACATGGGCCCGCTGATGGCGGCTCTAGTCAAGTACGCCGATTCTGATAGTACTAAGGATCCCGCATTTGACGAAGAGAAGACAGGGAAGGGAAAGAAGAATGACAAAGGTCATCAGCATAACCCGACAAATCAAGGAGGTAATAATAAACGTAAGGCTGACGGTAGTCTGGAGTTTGTGGCTAACACCAACACACAGGGCAACAATCAACGGCATAAGGGGAGACCACCTCCTCGGTCAGGCAGGTCAGGTCCCACCCTCGAGCAGTTGCTGAATGAACCCTATCCAAGACACGACACCTGGGAGAGGCCGGCCACCCATCTATGGAAAGAGTGTACAATCATGAAGGCCTTCAAGAATTCTAACATGTTCGACGGTAATCATGGACCTGGCAACGGCTCAGGCGGCGGCGGTTTTCATGGCCCTGGTGGCGGCGCAGGCGGCGGCGGTTTTCATGGCCAGGGCCCTCAAGGCAATCAAGGTGGCTATAATCAGCAATCTGGCCAAGGTAGTCAGCAGCAGTAGCAATCCGGGTGTCAGAGTAACCCAAGCAGCTGAGCAGTGGGCAGTATCACGTATTCACCACCAGTTTATGCGGAAGGGACAAGAAACTTCATAAGAGACATGTGAACACTGTTGAGCCGGCGGTTCCATGTTATTTGAGATGGTCTGAGCAACCTATTGTGTGGAGTAGAGAAGATCACCCTCCCCGGGTCGATAAGCCGGGTCAGCTGGCTTTGGTGGTGGCCCCTCAGGTTGGTGGATACAAATTCACTAAAGTCCTCATGGATGGAGGCAGTAGTTTCAACATTTTGTATTATGAGACGTTCCATCGCATGGGGTTGACTGACAAAAGTCTTAAGACATCCAACACCATTTTCCATGGAGTAGTGCCTGGTAAGTCGGAATATCTTGTTGACAAGATTGAGCTGGAAGTAGCCTTTGGAGATGAGCATGATTCTAGGGCGGAGAAGTTAACTTTTGAAGTGGTCAAAATCAAAATCCTGTATCACGCCCTGTTTGGACGGCCGGCTTATGCAAAGTTCATGGCACGGCCGTGTTATGTTTATCTGCAGCTCAAGATGCCGGGTTATAAGGGCACTATCACGGTGTATGGAAGTCAGAAGATAGCTTTGGAATGCGAAGAAGGTGACGCTGCTTACACCGAATCTGTTTGTGCAACAGAGGAATTGATGTTTTACAAGGATAATGTCGACCCGGCGGACATGAAGTCTTTCAAAAAGCCAACCACGGAACATGAGCCGGCGCTGAAGTTTAAGTCCGCTGACGATACCAAGATGATTGATTTTGTGCCTGGTGACTCATCCAAACAATTCATTATCAGTGCTAACTTGGATCCCAAATAGGAAAGCGCACTCATCGAGTTCATCCGTGAGAACCGGGACATCTTTGCATGGAAGCTTTTTGACATGCCGGGTGTACCAAGAGAACTCGCTGAGCACACTCTCAATATTTACCCCAAGTTTAAGACGGTCAGGCAGTTTCTTTGGTGGTTCAACAAGGAAAGGCGTAAGGCTATTGGAGAAGAGGTGGCCCGGCTCTTTGCGGCCGGGTTTATTGTTGAAGTTTTTCACCCAGAGTGGTTGGCTAACCTGGTGCTTGTGCTAAAAAAGAACGACACTTGGCGTATGTGTGTGGATTACACAGATTTAAACAAAGTTTGTTTGGATAAACCTTTTGCTCTCCCTTGTATTGATCAAATCGTTGATACTACGGCGGGTTGTGAGCGTTTGAGCTTTTTGGATGCTTATTCTGGCTATCATCAGATAAAAATGGCAGTTAAGGACCAGTAGAAGATGGCTTTCATTACTCCATTTGGAGCCTTCTGCTATGTGTCTATGCCTTTTAGGCTTAAGAGTGCCCAGGCGACTTATCAGCGGTGTGTACAGAATTGCCTTCATAATCAGATTGGGTGTAATGTTCATGCTTATGTGGACGATATAGTGGTGAAATCCAGAGAGAAGGAAACCTTGGTAGCTGATATGAAGGAAACCTTTGGTAACCTCCGGGTCTACAAGATGATGCTTAACCCGGCCAAGTGCGTTTTTGGAGTCCCAGCTGGCAAGCTTTTGGGCTTTTTGGTGTCTAACAGAGGCATTGAAGCTAACCTGGAAAAAATTAAGGCAATTACATCTTTGGCTAAGTCGGCGTGCATCAATGACGTTCAGCGGCCGCTGGGTCGCGTTGCAGCTTTGAGCCGGTTCATAAGCCGGTTGGGTGAGAAGGCTATGCCATTGTAGCAAATGATGAAGAAGACGGATGATTTTGTCTGGAGTGATGCTGCCAATTCTGCCTTTGATGATCTGAAAAGACAGCTCGCCGAACTGCCGGTTCTTGCTGCTCCGGTTGAAAAGAAGCCGCTATTGTTATATGTGGCTGCTAACACACATGCTATCAGTGTGGCCATTGTTGTCGAGCGCAAGGAGGCTGGCAAGGAACATCTGTCGGCGTTCTAGGAACGGGGGTCCCCAGACTTGCCTGCCTGCGGCCTGCGGCGTGGCTCGAAGGAGGCCCAGCATGGCCCATCTTCATCAACACAAGGCTCAAGACCCTCCCGAGGGGCCAAGCCTCGCAAGGTGGACGACACGAAGCTTCCTCAGGCATGGCCTCGTCAGGCTGGCTCGCGAGGAGGCGGAGAAATCAAGGTGGGGTACCTTGCGAGGTGCCCGTGACGCAAGCCATGACGACTCAGGGCGCCAGGCGGGCACCAGCACGCGCAGCGTCCTTCTTTCCTCTTTTGTGCAAAGGGGGCAAGCGCAGCCACGGAGTACCGAGGCATCAGGCAAAGGTTGCCATTTCGGTGCAACAAGACCAAGACCAGGAGGACTACGAGACGGAGGTCACCATGGAGCCCAGGACGACGTCATCACCAGAGCATTGCGCAGGCGAAGACTGCTTTTGTCAGGATAGTTGACACTTGTTGTCCCCCTTCAAATTAGCCCGTCATTGTTGGCTCCCTTCCCACTCGATATTTGGGAAGAGGACCAGTGCCTCTATAAATAGAACCAGCCGCCCATAGAGCAAGGGGGGAAGAGAGAGAACCAGATCGAGATCAGAGAGACAGAAAGAGAGAGAAGGCGACTGAACTCCTCCTAACAGTTCATCGCCTCAGCCTAGAACAGACCCTCGCGAGGCTGTTCTTCCTTGTATTGTTATCATCATCAGTCCCAGGAGGCAATCCACCAACCACACACTGGAGTAGGGTATTACACCACAACGGTGGCCCGAACCAGTATAAATCTTGCGTCCACTGTGCAGTTCTTTTAGTAGTTTAGATTTTTGCGAGACGGGGAGGTAGAAGGCGTAATCTCCGCGCGCACCCCAGTGTTCGAACCTTAAGGGTCTGCCGGAACCCGAAATCCGACATTTGGCGCGCCAGGTAGGGGTGCGCCGGAATTCGTCGTCCACCGCCCCATTCTCCTCCGACTGTCGCATCCATGTCCGACACACGTCGGGCCCGCGCCGAGCGCCGGGCCGCCATCGCTTCTCGCGTCGCCCAGACGGTGCCCGTCGGCGCCCGTCCTCGTCGTTCCCCGTCGCCCGCCGTCAACGCCGCCACCGGCCCGGCGGGGGGCGAGCAGCAAGCGTCGTCCCAGCATCCCTCCGTGCGGCAAGACGGCCACACCGCTGCTCCATCGCTTGCACCAGCTGGTTCTTCGTCCCGCGCGCTCCGCGCACCCTTGGAGGCTCGAGCTGCGTTCCTCGCGGCAAATGAGCTCCTGCGCTACCGCCCCGTCGATGACGTCTACGAAGAGTGCCTCGGCCGTGTCGCCGAGCTCGTCCGCACCGCAGGGGGCTCTCCTGCGTCGTCCCATCGCGCTACACCAACACCCCCGGTCGTCGCGGCCCTCCTGGGCGGCTCGCAGGCGCCGCCCACAAGCCATCACATCAAGCCGTTCCTCCGCCGGGTCAACGCCGCTTCCACATGGCAGGGGGCTCCCCCGGATCGGACGGCGCCCGAGATCGACCTGACCTTCAGTTCGGAGGACCACCCCTCCAACTCGGCCAGCTCGGGCGCACTCCCCATGTTGTGCACCCCCACCATCTGCCAGGTGGCCATCACCAGGACCCTCGTTGATGGCGGCGCGGGCCTCATCATTCTCTCGGTCGAGGCCTTCAACCTCCTCCGCATACCTCTAGAATGGCTGCAACCCAGTCGGCCCTTCTCAGGAGTCGGGGGCAAGTCGTCCAGTTCCTTGGGACAGATCCGGCTCCCAGTGACCTTCAGCACCTACGACAACTTCCGCACGGAGCTGGTCGACTTCGTCATCGCCCCCATCGGCCTCCCCTACAACGCCATCCTCAGCTACCCAGAGCTGGTCGACTTCGACAACTTCCGCACGGAGCTGGTCGACTTCGACGCACCCGGCATACAACCTCATGAAGATGGCCGGGAGCAACGGTGTCCTCACTGTGGACGGGGACACCGGGGATGCGCTGCGGGCGCTCAAGCTCGCCTTCAAGACGGCGGCGTCGGCACAGCACGCCAACTTGGAGACCCCCAAGGCCAAGGGGGCTGCACCTGCCAAGAAGAAGTAGTTGTTCACCCAAGACAAGGCGGAAACCAAGCAGATACCCGTCGATGAGGACGGGTCCACCAACGCCACTTTCACCATAGGCGCCCACCTCAAACCCGAGCAGGAAGAGGCCCTGGTCAGGTTCCTGCGTGCAAACAAGAATGTGTTCACTTGGGAGCCGGACCAGTTGGCAGGGATCCCCAGAAGTGTAATCGAGCACCACCTCAACGTGTGCCCCAACGTGCGCCCTGTGAAGCAGAAGGCCAAGCGGCAGTCCACAGAAAAGCAGGCCTTCATCGTCCAGGAGACCCGCAAATTAGAGGCCGCAGGGGTCATCCGCGAGGTCCGATACCCAGATTGGTTGGCCAACCCTGTCGTTGTGCCAAAGAAGGGAGGGAAGGAGTGTATGTGTGTCGACTTCACCAACCTCAACAAGGCATGCCCGCAAGATCCATTCCCGCTCCCCCCGCATCGACCAGATCGTCGATTCCACTGCGGAATGCGACCTGTTATGCTTCCTGGATGCCTTCTCCGGGTATCACCAGATCAAGATGGCGGTAGAAGACGTCGAGAAGACGGCCTTCCTGACCCAGTGTGGGGTTTACTGCTACACATGCATGCCATTCGGGCTGTGTAACACAGGGGCGCCCTTCCAGCGGCTGATGCACATCACCTTGGGACCGCAGCTCGAGAAGAATGTAGAAGCTTACGTCGATGACATCATGGTAAAGTCTCGGGAGGCCGGGACCTTGATATAGGATCTGGAGGAAACCTTCGCGAGCCTCAACGCAGTGAACCTACGGCTCAACCCAGAGAAGTGTGTGTTCGGAGTCCCCTCGGGCAAGCTCTTGGGTTTCCTCGTGTCCCACCGGGGCATCGAGGCTAACCCAGAGAAGGTCAGGGCGGTGGAAGACATGAGCCCGCCAAAGACCCTCAGAGAAATGCAGAAGCTCACGGGGCGCGTGACCGCGCTAGGGCGCCTCATCCCCAAGTTAGGAGAATGAGCCCTGCCCTTCTTCCAGCTAATGAAGAAAAGGGGGGCCTTCGAGTGGATTGAAGAGGCCGACAGGGCATTCCAGGATCTCAAGAGATACCTGACCAGCCCACCGGTCATGGTGGCACCTCGCCCTCAGGAGCCCCTGGTGCTTTACCTCGCCGCCACTCCTTACTCCGCCAGCGCAGCCTTAGTGGCAGTCAGAGAGGAGCGCCGAGTCAAAACCACGGTAGCAACCCAGGACAAGGCAGAACATGGACAAGGAAGGCCTACAGAAACCACCATCGCATCTGAGGAGGATCAGCCGCCGCAGAGGGATGCACCAGAGGCGGAAGAGGCCCCTCTTCCAGATGGCCAGTCTCAGGGGGGCTCATTGCCTCAAGAGGCGCCACGGTCTCCGGAAGGAGCCACCAGCACTGACGCACTCCGCCTCGTTGAGCACCCAGTGTACTTCGTCAGCACGGTGCTGCGGGATGCAAGAGCACGGTACCCTATGCCTCAGAAACTCCTCCTCGCGCTACTGGTGGCTTCGCGCAAGCTGCGGCACTATTTCCAGGGTCACCCCATCAAGGTCGTCTCGTCGTACCCCCTAGAGAGAGTGCTTAGGAGCCCTAATTCAGCTGGAAGGGTCGCTGAATGGAACATAGAACTGCAAGCGTTTCAGCTCGAATTCAGCACGACCAGGGTCATCAAGGGAGCAGTGTTTGCGGATTTTGTGGCAGAGTGGACGGAGGCGCCAGGACTCAAGGCCGATGAGGATCGGTCCCTATCCCTGGGAAGCGAGGCGCCAGAAGGCTGGGTCATGTACTTTGATGGGGCATTCTCTAGGCATGACGCTGGAGCTAGGGTAGTGCTTATATCATCCACACAGGACAAGCTCTACTACGCCGTGCAACTCTGTTTCCAGCAAGGCGAAACGGTCTCCAACAACATAGCGGAGTATGAAGGTTTAATAGCAGGCTTGAAGGCCGCGGCCGCCTTGGGAGTGAAACGCCTCACCATCAAGGGCGATTCGCAGCTCCTTGTCAACTTCTCCAACAAGGTGTACGAGCCGAAGGATGAGCACATGCAAGCCTACCTTGCGGAAGTCCGCAGGATGGAGAAGCAATTCTGGGGGTTGGAGCTGCAGCATGTGCCCCGTGGCACAAATCAGGAGGCCGACGATATCGCCAAACGCGCTTCCAGACGGTTGCCCCAGGAGCCTGGCGTTTTTGAGGAACGACTCTTCAAGCCCTCAGCTCTGCCATCATTATCAAACATGGCTCAGCCCTTGGAGGAGCTCCCCCAGCCACCTGCCTCAGGAGCTCCGACCTATGGCCTGGCCTCAGGAGCGCGCCTGCTCCTGACGATGGAACCTCAGGATGGATGTTGGATCACAGAGCTCCGGAGCTACTTGACGCAAGGGACCCTGTCGGAGAAGGAGGAGGAGCCAGAGCGAGTGGCACGCCAGGCCACGGCATACTGCATCAGAGACGGAGAGCTCTACCGGAAGCGACTAAATGATGTATCCCTGCGCTGCATCTCCAGGGAGCAAGGGAAGGAGCTACTAGAAGATATACACGGCGGAGATTGCGGACATCATTCGTCATCGCGGACCCTCGTCGGCAAGGCATTCTGCAGTGGGTTTTACTGGCCCACCGCGCTCAATGACGCCGTGGAACTAGTGAAAGCTTGTGAAGCCTGCCAGTTCCACGCCAAGCAGATCCACCAGCCAGCAGGAGGCTTGCAGACTATTCCCCTTTCCTGGCCATTCATAGTCTGGGGGCTGGACATCTTGGGCCCGTTTCCTTGGGCGCCAGGGGGCTATAGCTACCTCTACATTGTCGTGGATAAATTCACCAAGTGGGCTGAAGTGGAGCCTGTCCGTGCCATCCCTGCGGGCTCCGCGGTCAAGTTCATCAAGGGCATCATAAGCCGGTTCGGGGTGCCGAATCGCATCATCACAGACAACGGTTCGCAGTTCACCAGTAACCTCTTCAAAACATACTGTGCTAACCTTGGAACGCAGATATGCTACGCCTCAGTGGCGCACCCCCGAAGCAATGGCCAGGCCGAGCGAGCCAACGCGGAGGTCCTGAGGGGCCTCAAGACCAGGACATTCAAGAAGAAGCTAGAGGCTAGTGGCAGAGGTTGGTACGACGAGCTTCAGTCCGTGTTGTGGTCCATCCGCACCACCGCGACCAAACCGACTGAAGAAACCCCATTCTTCCTGGTCTACGGAGCTGAAGCGGTCCTCCCTCACGAGGTCAGATGTCGCTCCGCGCGGGTCCTGGCATTCGACGAGGCGCAGCAGGATGCCATGCGGGGGATGGACCTCGTGTTGGGGGAGGAATGTCGCCGGGAGGCCACGCTGCGAGCGGCGAGGTATCATCAAGCGCTGCGGCGATATCACTGTCGCAACATCCGCCCCAGGAGTCTTGAGGTAGGAGACCTCATGCTCAGGCGGGTCCTCTCCAGGGAGGGACTACACAAGCTCTCTCCCATGTGGGAGGGCCCGTTCAAGGTTGTTCATGTTTCCAGGCCCGGCTCCGCGCGCTTGGAGACTCAGGAGGGAGTGCCGGTCCAGAATGCATGGAACATCTAGCACCTCCGGAGGTTCTACCCCTGAAAAGGCCCAGAGCCTGTGAAGCAAGGGAGTGCCTGTGAAGCTATTGTGTTTTGGAAAAGGCCCAGAGCTTGTCAAGCAAGGCAAGTGCCTGTGAAGCTATCGCATTTTGGAAAAGGCCCAGAGCCTGTGAAGCAAGGAGAGTGCCTGTGAAGCTATAGCATTTTGGAAAAGGCCCAGAGCCTGTGAAGCAAGGCGAGTGCCTGTGAAGCTATCACGTTTTGGAAAAGGCCCAGAGCCTGTGAAGCAAGGCGAGTGCCTATGAAGCTATCGCATTTTGGAAGAGGCCTAGAGCCTGTGAAGCAAGGCGAGTGCCTGTGAAGCTATCGCGTTTTGGAAAAGGCCCAAAGCCTGTGAAGCAAGGCGAGTGCCTGTGAAGCTATTGCATTTTGGAAAAGGCCCGGAGCCTGTGAAGAAGGCCAATGCCAGTGAAGCTCGCCGCCCGTGACACTCTCACGTAATAATGAGTT
The DNA here is from genome assembly GCF_002162155.2 of Triticum dicoccoides. NCBI lineage: Eukaryota > Viridiplantae > Streptophyta > Magnoliopsida > Poales > Poaceae > Triticum > Triticum dicoccoides. The sequence goes on from NC_041382.1 coordinate 548,702,322, forward strand.
GGGGCTGTACACGCCCGGAGTCTCAGGAGCGCCGGCCTCAGGCCCTGGGGCTCCCTCCCATGCCCAGTGGCAGCACTTAGCTCCGCGCTGGTGAGAAGACATCGAAGACTAGATTAGGTGCCGGACGCGGCTTTTCATTTGCTTTCCGCAGTTGGCTTGTTCCTCTCATTTGAAGTTTTATTGAAGTTGTTGCCGTCCTTGGCTTGCGGTTCTTCGGATTTTCGCTCTCCTGTCTCATTTTCTCTTGCGCAAGGCCTCGCGAGGGGGGCAGCTGAGCGCCCTCGCGAGCGTTCCTATCCTAGTCATTCAAAGAGTTCGCGACTTGGGCCCTTTCAAGAGCACCCCTCCAGTCCGAGCCCCACAGGCGTCGCGACACAAACAAAGGGCCTGGGTCGGTCGCCCCCCACGGCTGGGGTCGGGAACCATCCGCGCTCGGGCACATAGCCGGAAGGGGCGGTAACAAAGCGAAACGGTGATTAACAGCAACAACCCAAACACGCCCCCGTGGGGCTCCGCACTATTGTCTTTGTTGCATAGGAAGAAGGGAAAAAGAAAGAACAAATCCGGCGCAGCTTGCCTCACACCGGCCCGCAGGGGAGGCCCGGGCTACCTCCGGAGCTCAAGCGGACTCCCTCTCGCGCTTCACCGGGGTGCGGCGGCGTGCAGGCTGATCGCGGCCGCCGCTGGAGGAGTCGCCGCCTGAAGAAGAACCAGAGAAGCTTGAGGAACTCCGAGCGCCGCCAGCCGCGCGAGCGCTGCTCCCTCCATTGTCACTGGAGTTGGGTTCCCGGCCATGGTCGTCACCCTCGGGGCAGCACCCCTCGCGGTGACCATCTTCCCCAAACACCCTCACGTAGAGGGTGGCGTCTCCGTCGAACTTGAAGTGTAGGGTGCACCGGCGGCCCAGGCCACACGCACGGGCAAACGTTTGCCAACCATGGGCCAGAGACAGGCTCCCGACCGCGGAGACCTCCAGGGTGACCCATGAGGCCCGGCTGCAGCAGCCGTCGGCCTGGAGCCAAAGGCCGCCCGGGGCGCCGGCCGGGAGCTCGCCTAGGAGGAAGCAAGGAAGCGGGAGCCGGGTGCTAGCCGGCTCCGCCGACCACACGACGAACTCCGGCAGCACTTCAACAGCACGAACGCGCGGCCTGGGGGGACACGCAGCTGGAGTGCGCTCCCCGGCTGCAGCCACTCGCCCATCGCCGTGCTGAAGATCACCTCCACGGCCGCGGGGAGCCGCCATGGTGGCCACAGGATGCTTGCGAGGGCGCCCTCTGCCACGCTTGGGTGGGGGAGAGGCGGGCTCAACCCGGCAAGTCTTCCCCTTCTCGGCGGCCGAGAATCTCTTCGATGGGGCCATGAAGAAGGAGAAGCAAGGAGGAATGGACTGGAAGGGCACGCGCAGCACCGTACTTATAGCCGGCGAAGGCCAACCGCCGGCCTCCGCGATCACAGGTAATCATGACACGATCTGCATACAGGGACTTGTCTGACTCGCGCGATCACCGAGGCGTCGTGGGGAAGTGGAGACACCCACGTCCCATCGACCGCCACGCGGCGCCCAAGGCCGCAGGCTGTTAGGGCCCGCGGCGCTTCGCCCTTGCCCTTTCGCCTCTCGGCATGGCCAAGTCCAGGCGCTCCTTGGCCCGGGGGCTACTGTCGGCGTTCTGGGAACGGGGGTCCCCAGACTTGCCTGCCTGCGGCGTGTCTCAAAGGAGGCCCAGCATGGCCCATCTTCATCAACAGAAGACCTAAGACCCTCGCGAGGGGCCAAGCCTCGCGAGGCGGATGACATGGAGCTTCCTCAGGCACGGCCTTGTCAGGCTGGCTCGCGAGGAGGCGGAGAGATCAAGGCGGGGTACCTCGGGAGGTGCCCGTGACACAAGCCATGATGACTCAGGGCGTGTAACGCCCCGAGACTGATGTGCCAGTTGTCGTCTAGTTATTCGCTGTCGTTGCCGTGTCATTTGCTTGCGTGTTGCATCTTATCATGTCATCATGTGCATTGCATCGTCATGTTTTCAAAACTTGCATCCGAGCATTTTTCCCGTTGTCCGTTTTGCATTCCGGCGCTACGTTCTCTTCCGGTGGTCATTTCTACCTTTCTTTCTTGTGTGGGGGTTAAACATTTCCGGATTGGACCGAGACTTTCCAAGCGGCCTTGGTTTACTACCGGTAGACCGCCTGTCAAGTTTCGTACCATTTGGACTTTCGTTTGATACTCCAACGGTTAACCGAGGGACCGAGAAGGCCTCGTGTGTGTTGCAGCCCAACACCCCTCCAATTTGGCCCAAAACCCACCTAACTCTGCTCCATCGTCTCGGTCGTTCGATCACGATCACGTGGCCGAAAACCGCACCTCTTTTGGACTCTCCTAGCCCCCTCTACCTATAAATATGTGATCCCCTCCGAATTTTTCGCGCAGTCCAAACCCTAACCTTCGTCCACCTCGCGCCGCCGGACAATTTCGCCCGCGCCGGACATGTCCGTCCCCGCACGCCACCTCACTCCGCCCAATGAGAGTGCGACACGTCACCCCGCCGCCGCTTCCCCTCCACTCACCGCGCGCCACGTCAGCGCCCAGCCTCCCCACTTCGCCGCCGGTCCCGGAAAGCCCGCAACCGGCCCGTGCGGGTACATCTCCTCGCGCCGCCGCCTGGGAGGCGCCGCCTTCGTCCTCCCCGACGCTGTCCGTCGCCCGCCGCCTGTCTCCACCGCACTTCGACCCCGCCGGACTTCTCCCGTGCCGCCACCTACCAAGCTCCCCGCCGGCCCCGTCTTGCCGCGTCGTCACCGGATCCGGGCCTTCCCTCGTCGAATCCGCCTCTCCCCATCCCTGCTGCTTCCCGTGCCGCAGCCGGGGAAGCCCCGCCGGCCCTCGCCGGCTTCACCATCGGGCGCCGCCGCCCCTGCCTCCTCGATTGGATTGGGATCGAGGGAGACGAGCCCCTCCTCGTGGGCCTCCGCACCAGCCCAGCTCGCCCGCGCCCCCGCCAAGGCCCAGCTCCCCGCGGTCCAGCCTCCCGCGCCTCCAGGCCCAGATCGCCCGCGCCCGAGTGGGCCACCTCTTCCGAACCGGGCCAGATCCATCTCCCACTGGCCTGCTTCCCCAGCGCGAGCGCCCCAAGGCCCAGCTCCAGCCGGCGTCGCCTCGGCCTCCGTCCTCTTCATTTTGGGCCGCGCCTCCAAGGCCCAGGGTGAGCCGACCCTAGCGCCCCCTCCTCTATCTTTTTTCCTTCGCTGTTGGGCTTCCTCAGATTCGGCCCGTGAAGTATTTTTTTTCAGCGCCTGCGATTTTTCCTGATTTCAAGAGACGGCCAGTTTCACAGTTTAGTCCCTAGACTTCATGCATTTAATAACTCACTAACCGTGCATCGGATTAAAATGATTTATATACGAAACTTGCTCAGAATTTTGCGTAGATTAATAATATGCAACTTTCACCTATGTTTAAAATGTTTAAAATGTTGTTTGCATTAAATTTGCTCTATGCCATGCTAAAATGATTTAATTCATAACTAAATAACGGTAACTCCAATTTTAATAAACTTCATATGTAAATGGGGTAGAATTTTGCCTAGTTTAACATGGTGCCCTAACACCTCTAAAATAATGTTTAGGGCAGAACAGTACCAAACCTTAATTTATGCATATGAGGATTTTCCGGAATTGTTGTTTGTTGCTTCCAGCCTCATTTAAATTTGCCTAGATAGGTAGCTTTGTTGTGCTTCACCTCTTGCCATGTTAATCAACATTTAATCTTGTTGGGTACATAAACGAGATCGAACTAAATAAGTCATGTGGTGTTTTCTTCAATATGCAACTCCGTTGCATATTGTGCTCCACTTAATTTGTCGAATTGTTTGTGCATTTTGCCATGTCATGCCCTCTTTAAATCGGACATGCATCATACTTGTTTGCGCATCATGCCATGATTATGTGGTGGTTGTTTACTATGTTGTTTGCTCTTTTCCGGTGTTGTTTCGTCGGGTTGGTTCCGATAACGTCCGTTTGTGAGGACCCGTTCGTCTACGTTCCGTTTGTCTTCTTCATGGACTCGTTCTTCTTCCTTGCGGGGTTTCAGGCAAGATGATCATACCCTCGAAATCACTACTATCTTTGCTATGCTAGTTTGCTCGCTCTTGCTATGCCAATGCTACGATGCCCACCATTTGCTTGTCAGCCTCCCAATTGCCATGTCAAACCTCTAACCCACCATGTCCTAGCAAACCGTTGATGGGCTATGTTACCGCTTTGCTCAGCCCCTCTTATAGCGTTGCTAGTTGCAGGTGAAGATTGGAGCCGTTCCTTGTTGGAACATGTATTTACTTGTTGGGATATCACAATATATCTTATTTAATAAATGCATCTATATAGTTGGTAAAGGGTGGAAGGCTCGGCCTTATGCCTGGTGTTTTGTTCCACTATTGCCGCCATAGTTTCTGTCATATCGTTGTTATGTTCCCGGATTTTGCGTTCCTCACGCGGTTGGGCTATTATGGGAACCCCTTGACAGTTCGCCTTAAGTAAAGCTTCTCCAGCAATGCCCAACATTGGTTTTACCATTTGCCACCTAGCCTTTTCTTTTCCCTTGGGGGTCGCGCACCCAAGGGTCATCATTATTTTAACCCCCCGGGCTAGTGCTTCTCTAAGTTTTGGTCTAGCTGAGCAATGTCCGAGGCTACCAGGGGCAACTCTGGGCTGGCTTACCCGACGTCTTGCTCATCCAGTGTGCCCTGAGAACGAGATATGTGCAGCTCCTATCGGGATTTGTCGGCACATCTGGGTGGTGTTGCTGGTTTAGTTTTACCCTGTGGAAATTTCTTGTTGTACCGGGATACCGAGTCTGATTGGAATGTCTCGGGTGGAGGTCTATTCCTTCGTTGACCATGAGAGCTTGTCATGGGCTAAGTTCGGACACCCTGCAGGGATTTGAACTTTCGAAAGCCGTGCCCGCGGTTATGGGCAGATGGGAATTTGTTAATGTCCGGTTGTAGAAAACCTGAACTGAACCCTAATTAAAATGAATCAACAGCGTGTGTAACCGTGATGGTCTCTTTCCGGCGGAGTCCGGGAAGTGAACACGGTTGTTGGAGTTATGCTTGACGTAGGTTGTTATAGGATCACTTCTTGATCATACTCTTATCGACCGTGCTTTGCCTTCTCTTCTCGCTCTCTTTTGCGTATGTTAGCCACCATATATGCTAGTCACTTGCTGCAGCTCCACCTCATACTTTTACCTTACCCATAAGCTTAAATAGTCTTGATCGCGAGGTGCGAGATTGCTGAGTCCCTGTGGCTCACAGATACTTCCAAAACTAGTTTGCAGGTGTCGATGAGTCCGTGCAGGTGACGCAACCAAGCTCAGGAGGAGCTCTATGAAGATCTTGTCCTTTGTCTTGCTTCATTCTAGGTGATCAGTAGTGGAGCCCTGTTGGGGTCGATCATGGACCTTTGTCACATTTGGGGTTATTCTTTTATTTTGGTTTCGTAGTCGGACCATGAGTGTATTTGATTGATGTAATGTTTATTCATGTAATTGTGTGAAGTGGCGACTGTAAGCCAAGTATGTATCTCTTTCCCTTATGTATTACATGGGTTGTGTGAAGATTACCTCACTTGCGGCATATGCCTTCAATGCGATTATGCCTCTAAGTCGTGCCTCGACACGTGGGAGATATAGTCGCATTGAGGGTGTTACAAGTTGGTATCAGAGCCTTCCCCGACCTTAGGAGCCCCATTGCTTGATCGTTTTTAGCGGCCGAGTTGTGTCTAGAAAAAATGCTTTGAGTCATTTAGGAATTATCTATCGGAGAGTTTAGGAATTATTTTTACTTCCCAGTCTCCTCATCGCTCTGGTAAGGCATCCTGACGTAGAGTTTTGACTCTTCTCAAATTTCACTAAATTTTTTTTAGGATCACGCGGGTATCTTGGAATTGTTCCGATGGTTTTATGATGAGAACATTGTCTTGGTGCCTCCTGTCAGGGGTTTTGTGGAAGTGTCCCAGGGAGTTGATCTCTGAGGTGTTGTCGTCATAATTTTATCGTTGCAGTTCTGGAATACCTGATTTTAGTACGCCGACATCGAAAATCTCTTTTATGCAGTTCGTTGGTGAGATAACCTCGACGCCACCCAGTACTGGGGCGGGAGTTCGGGAGTATCGCCATAACTTGTATAACGGATGCTTTTCGAAGGTTGAGGTAGATGATTTCCGAAGGTTTCTTGGTTATGTGTTGAAGGATGGATACAGCTGGATGTAGGATTTGCTAGTTTGGGTGAGATATTATGCTTCCCCTGTATCCCCAACACCTGATTGCATAACCGGAAAATTTCGGGTGTTTCATAGGTGGGAATTCAAGTAGCTCTTAGGATATCTTTCCGACAGATGTATGATACGAAATTGGGGTTCGACATCTAGTGGTCCGCCTATTCACGGTCGGTTTTACAGTGGTCTCGTTGTGTCTTAAAGAGTCCTTGGCTATGCTGACTCGGGGACGCTTCGTATGTCATGTGCGCTGCCTTGTACATGATGGTGCTGTACGATCAAGCCCGTGTAGGCCCCACCACGAAAACTTCGGAGGAAATCTCTATCATATGTTTGTTCTGGCTTATTCTGCGAGCCAATCCTTTGTTTTGTTTTGAGTTGTGGTTTTCGAGTTGCTTCGAAGTCAAATGTTGATTCCATACCTTCCCCAAATGGTGTTCTCATACTCCTATGTGAATACTAATCCTTCTTGGTCATCGAGATTGTCATCTAAAATTCTTTTCAACCGGCATGTTTTCTCTTCAAGTGGATACAATCATTTCAACAACCGCAAGATCAATTATCACTTCTTTTCAACGGTGTTCGTTTCATCTATTCTAGATTGTCTTTGTTTTCTCCCACCCTCCCTCCCTTGTTTTCTCCTATGATTCAGATTTCTTATTCAAGTATCCTTTTATTCATGTGAAGTCTCCCCATTCTTTTTCGTCAATATTCTTATCCGGTGATTCTCATGAATATTCTAACGGAGTCTCAAGTTCATCATTCTTCATTCTTTTTCTTCTCCGGTGTTGTCAATTCAAGCTTTCGGGGTTGATCATATTCTTTTCCGTATTTCATTGCATTCTCATACCGGTGCACCTCATAGTAATTCACTTCTCACTATTCAATTGTTCCGGAGTGCTCAAGATATTTTCGAAGATTCGTTTTTCCACTCTACATTCGTTCAAGCTCTTTTGAGGATGTTCCCTAATTCAAGTCATTTAATTTTACCGGTGCAATCTCTCCTTCAAATCATTTCAACGGTGTTTTATTTTGAGTGGGCCCTAACCCACAGGTCTTTTCCCAGGATCTTACCTGACTCTTCTTATTCTCCCGGAGTTATTCTCAAATCTTCTAAAGTTTGACGTAAGAAGGATTTATCATTAGTCAAATGCTTTTCTCCAAGATCTGTCGAATTCTTTTCATCATTGGTTCAACCTTTATAATTTTCATCCCGGAGTATCTCAACAATTCATGGTGGTGTTTCTCATCATCATTCTCAACAATTGAAGACCGAAGAAGATTTTTCTCTCAATCTTGCTCCATTCTCTTCAAGATTCGTGGTGCTAGCTTGCTGCTATCCTCTCAATAATTATTTGCGTTTGTGAGATATTCTTTTCACCTATCCCGAGTAATTCAGAGTATTTTCAGTTTGATTCTCCGGAGCCCATCATCTCATAACTATTCTTTCCTAGCTTTCAGTTATCGTTCTCCTAATCTTACCGGTGCATCGATCATTTATCCTTTAATCAGCTCTTGATCTCTTCGTTCTCATGTAGCTAGATTCTCTCAAGCTTCGTCGTTCAGTTGCTAATTCTTCCCGGTGTTGTCCTTATCTTTCCCTCGGTCATTTTAATTCTTACGGTGGTTCTTTCAAGATCTCTCTTCCTTGTTCATCATATCAATTCATTTGTTGTTCCAATCCTACCGGTGGTTCGCTGAAGACGTTCTCAAGTTTATGTTATATCTCTCTTAATCCTTTCTACGAGAATAAGTAGTATGTCAAATCCATTGATTGTCATCAATTTCATTGGTGAAGGATAAGCATAATGTAATTCTTATTCTTGTTTCATCCAAGTGATTAATTTCCTATTCCGGAGGGTTATCAAATTCCTGGTTTCAATTGTTTCATCTTCTTTCTTTCCCGGAGTTCCAAGTTCTCTCAATTATATCTTCACGGAGATCTATCTAAATCATTACAAGGATTCACCTTGTGTTTTCAACTTCTCTTTCTTTTCTTTTGATCTTTCTTTTGTTACCGGAGTTCGTCATGGAGGCTATACTTGATTGGTTTATCAAGAATTTATATCCCTTCTCCAAGAGTTCATTGAGATTCTTTTCTAAGGAGCTCAAGCATTCTTCATCTCGCATCCCGAAGTGCTTTTTCTTTCTACCGTATCTTTGGAGGTGGTATTATGCCATTCTTGATAATTTGAGTTCATGTTTTCATGTTTCACATGTTATTAAGAATGAGGTATTTTAAATCCATCAATCTCGGCATTGGAGTTATCTTGGGCTATTTTCACCTAAAGCTTTCCTGTAAGGATCGTCGCTCTTATGGTGTTTATCAATGATCCAAGTTATTCATCTAACCTCCTGGTGAATTAAGCTTCTCATCTCCTTGTTGTTGTCAATCATATATATCGTTTCTGTTAGTGGCAGAATTTCACCTCGTAATTCTGAGATGTGCTCCATAAGCCCACTACAACCTTGCTCTTTTCGTTGTTGGTGTTCCAACAACTCCGTTCAACCCTTCTCCTTAAGATGCTTTGTCAAGCTCTTTTGTGACAGATGTTGGCTTTTCTTCTCCATTCTCCTATTGTAATGATCCATCTTCTATTCTTTTGTTCCGGAGGCATTGTGATGTTGCTCTCTTCTACCCATCTTCTTGTTTTGTCATGATAGTATTCTTTTCTTTGCTTATCCTTTTAACCGGAGTGTTGTGTCCCTTTTTGCTCAAGCTCTTTCATTTTACCAAGTTTTCATTTCTTTTCAACCGGAGTGTTGTCTGAGATATTTCTTACCCCTTGTTCCATTCATTCAATAGTTACGGAGGCAGTGTATTGTGATTTCATCAAGTATCTTCTCATCTTTTCAAGTTCATGTTCAATTCTTTCTATTTTCAGTCGGAGTGCTGCCCAAATTTTACCATTCTCAATCTTTTTCTATCTTGTTTCAACCGGAGTGGTTTCAATATATATCTTGCCCTTCAACCTCAAGGGATTTCACAACGTTCCTTGTCCCTGTTTTCTAACGGAGTATTTTTCAACCTTGTTCACCTTCGTTGTATTCTTTCTTTAAATTTGTTCAACTTTTCAAGGTGCTCTGGTTTCACTCGTTTGTCAAAGAAGCAACTTAGTTTACCTCTTCTCCTTCTCCTCCGTTTTCCCTCCGGTTCCATTCTAGATCTCGGGACGAGATCCTCTCGTAGTGGTGGAGTGTTGTAATGCCCCGAGACTGATGTGCCAGTTGTCGTCTAGTTATTCGCTATTGTTGCCGTGTCATTTGCTTGCGTGTTGCATCTTATCATGTCATCATGTGCATTGCATCATCATGTTTTCAAAACTTGCATCCGAGCATTTTTCCCGTTGTCCGTTTTGCATTCCGGCGCTCCATTCTCCTCCGGTGGTCATTTCTACCTTTCTTTCTTGTGTGGGGGTTAAACATTTCCGGAATGGACCGAGACTTGCCAAGCGGCCTTGGTTTACTACCGGTAGACCGCCTATCAAGTTTCGTACCATTTGGACTTCGTTTGATACTCCAACGGTTAACCGAGGGACCGAGAAGGCCTCGTGTGTGTTGCAGCCCAACACCCCTCCAATTTGGCCCAAAACCCACCTAACTCTGCTCCATCGTCTCGGTCGTTCGATCACGATCATGTGGCCGAAAACCGCACCTCTTTTGGACTCTCCTAGCCCCCTCTACCTATAAATATGTGATCCCCTCCGAATTTTTCGCGCAGTCCAAACCCTAACCTTCGTCCACCTTGCGCCGCCGGACAATTTCGCCCGCGCCGGACATGTCCGTCCCCGTGCGCCACCTCACTCCGCCCAATGAGAGCGCGACATGTCACCCCGCCGCCGCTTCCCCTCCACTCACCGCGCGCCACGTCAGCGCCCAGCCTCCCCACTTCGCCGCCGGGCCCGGAAAGCCCGCAACCGGCCCGCGCGGGTCCATCTCCTCGCGCCGCCGCCCGGGAGGCGCCGCCTTCGTCCTCCCCGACGCCATCCACCACCCGCCGCCTGTCTCCACCGCGCTTCGACCCCGCCGTACTTCTCCCGTGCCGCCACCTATGAAGCTCCCCGCCGGCCCCGTCTTGCCGCGTCGTTGCCGGATCAGGGCCTTCCCTCGTCGGATCCACCTCTCCCCATCCCCGCTGCTTCCCGTGCCGCAGCCGGGGAAGCCCCGCCGTCCCTCGCCGGCTTCACCATCGGGCGCCGCCGCCCCTGCCTCCCCGATCCGATCGGGATCGAGGGAGACGAGCCCCTCCTCGTGGGCCTCCGCACCAGCCCAGCTCGCCCGCGCCCCCGCGAAGGCCCAGCTCCCCGCGGTCCAGCCTCCCGCGCCTCCAGGCCCAGATCGCCCGCGCCCGAGTGGGCCACCTCCTCCGAATCGGGCCAGATCCATCTCCCACCGGCCTGCTTCCCCAGCGCGAGCGCCCCAAGGCCCAGCTCCAGCCGGCCTCGCCTCGGCCTCCGTCCTCTTCATTTTGGGCCGCGCCTCCAAGGCCCAGGGTGAGCCGACCCCAACGCCCCCTCCTCTATCTTTTTTCCTTCGCTGTTGGGCTTCCTCAGATTCGGCCCGTGAAGTATTTTTTTTCAGCGCCTGCGATTTTTCCTGATTTCAAGAGACGGCCAGTTTCACAGTTTAGTCCCTAGACTTCATGCATTTAATAACTCACTAACCGTGCATCGGATTAAAATGATTTATATACGAAACTTGCTCAGAATTTTGCGTAGATTAAGAATATGCAACTTTCACCTATGTTTAAAATGTTTAAAATGTTGTTTGCATTAAATTTGCTCTATGCCATGCTAAAATGATTTAATTCATAACTAAATAACCGTAACTCCGATTTTAATAAACTTTATATGTAAATGGGGTGGAATTTTGCCTAGTTTAACATGGTTCCCTCATCTTGCATGTTTAACACCTCTAAAATAAAGTTTAGGGCAGAACAGTACCAAACCTTAATGTATGCATATGAGGAATTGTTGTTCGTTGCTTCCAGAATTGTTGTTCGTTGCTTCCGGCCTCATTTAAATTTGCCTAGATAGGTAGTTTTGTTGTGCTTCACCTCTTGCCATGTTAATCAACATTTAATCTTGTTGGGTACATAAACGAGATCGAACTAAATAAGTCATGTGGTGTTTTCTTCAATATGCAACTCCGTTGCATATTTTGGTCCACTTAATTTGTCGAATTGTTTGTGCATTTTGCCATGCCATGCCCTCTTTAAATCGGACATGCATCATACTTGTTTGCGCATCATGCCATGATTATGTGGTGGTTGTTTACTATGTTGTTTGCTCTTTTCCGGTGTTGTTTCTTCGGGTTGGTTCCGATAACGTCCGTTTGTGAGGACCCGCTCGTCTACGTTCCGTTTGTCTTCTTCATGGACTCGTTCTTCTTCCTTGCGGGATTTCAGGCAAGATGATCATACCCTCGAAATCACTACTATCTTTGCTATGCTAGTTAACTCGCTCTTGCTATGCCAATGCTACGATGCCCACCATTTGCTTGTCAGCCTCCCAATTTCCATGTCAAACCTCTAACCCACCATGTCCTAGCAAACCGTTGATTGGCTATGTTACCGCTTTGCTCAGCCCCTCTTATAGCGTTGCTAGTTGCAGGTGAAGATTGGAGCTGTTCCTTGTTGGAACATTTATTTACTTGTTGGGATATCACAATATATCTTATTTAATAAATGCATCTATATACTTGGTAAAGGGTGGAAGGCTCGGCCTTATGCCTGGTGTTTTGTTCCACTCTTGCCGCCATAGTTTCCGTCATATCGGTGTTATGTTCCCAGATTTTGTGTTCCTCACGCGGTTGGGCTATTATGGGAACCCCTTGACAATTCGCCTTAAGTAAAGCTTCTCTAGCAATGCCCAACATTGGTTTTACCATTTGCCACCTAGCCTTTTCTTTTCCCTTGGGGGTCGCGCGCCCAAGGGTCATCATTATTTTAACCCCCCTGGGCCAGTGCTTCTCTAAGTGTTGGTCCAGCTGAGCGATGTCCGAGGCTACCAGGGGCAACTCTGGGCTGGCTTACCCGACGTCTTGCTCATCCGGTGTGCCCTGAGAACGAGATATGTGCAGCTCCTATCGAGATTTGTCGGCACATCTGGGTGGTGTTGCTGGTTTAGTTTTACCCTATCAAAATGTCTTGTTGTACCGGGATACCGAGTCTGATCGAAATGTCTCGGGTGGAGGTCTATTCCTTCATTGACCATGAGAGCTTGTCATGGGCTAAGTTGGGACACCCTGCAGGGATTTGAACTTTCAAAAGCCGTGCCCGCGGTTATGGGCAGATGGGGATTTGTTAATGTCCGGTTGTAGAAAACCTGAACTTGACCCTAATTAAAATGAATCAACAGCGTGTGTAACCGTGATGGTCTCTTTCCGGCGGAGTCCGGGAAGTGAACACGGCTATTGAAGTTATGCTTGACGTAGGTTGTTATAGGATCACTTCTTGATCATACTCTTATCGACCATGCTTTGCCTTCTCTTCTCGCTCTCTTTTGTGTATCTTAGCCACCATATATGCTAGTCGCTTGCTGCAGCTCCACCTCATACTTTTACCTTACCCATAAGCTTAAATAGTCTTGATCGCAAGGGTGTGAGATTGCTAAGTCCCTGTGGCTCACAGATACTTCCAAAACCAGTTTGCAGGTGCCGATGAGTCCATGCAGGTGACGCAACCAAGCTCAGGAGGAGCTTGATGAAGATCTTGTCCTTTGTCTTGCTTCGTTCTAGGTGATCAGTAGTGGAGCCCAGTTGGGGTCGATCGTGGACCTTTGTCACATTTGGGGTTCTTCTTTTATTTTGGTTCCGTAGTCGAACCATGAGTGTATTTGATTGATGTAATGTTTATTCATGTAATTGTGTGAAGTGGCGATTGTAAGCCAACTATGTATCTCTTTCCCTTATGTATTACATGGGTTGTGTGAAGATTACCTCACTTGCGACATATGCCTTCAATACGATTATGCCTCTAAGTCGTGCCTCGACACGTGGGAGATATAGTCGCATCGAGGGTGTTACAGGGCGCCAGCGCGCGCAACATCCTTCTTTCCTCTTTGCTGCAAAGGGGGCAAGCGCAGCCGCGGAGTACCGAGGCATTTGGCAAAGGTTGCCATTTCGGTGCAACCAGACCAAGACCAGGAGGACTACGAGACGGAGGTCACCATGGAGCCCAGGACGGCGTCATCACTAGAGCTTTGCGCAGGCGAAGACTGCTTTTGTCAGGATAGTTGATACTTGCTGTCCCCCTTCAAATTAGCCCGCCATTGTTGGCTCCCTTCCCACTCAATATTTGGGAAGAGGACCAGGGCCTCTATAAATAGAACCAGCCGCCCACAGAGCAAGGGGGGGGGGGGAAGAGAGAGAACCAGATCGAGATCAGAGAGAGAGTAAGAGAGAGAAGGGCGACTGAACTCCTCCTAACAGTTCATCACCCCAGCCTAGAACAGACCCTCGTGAGGCTGTTCTTCCTTGTATTGTTATCATCATCAGCCCCAGGAGGCAATCCACCAACCACACACTGGAGTAGGGTATTACACCACAACGGTGGCCCGAACCAGTATAAATCTTGCGTCCCTTGTGCAGTTCTTTTAGTAGTTTAGATCTTTGTGAGACGGGGAGGTAGAAGGCATAATCTCCGCGCGCACCCCAGTGTTTGAACCTTAAGGGTCTGACGGAACCCGAAATCCGACAACATCCGGTTCAAAGGCCGGTTTATTATGTCAGTAAAGTGCTCATTGAGTCCAAACAAAGATATCCACACTGGCAGAAGCTTGTTTATGGGGTGTTCATGGCAAGCCGGAAGCTTAAGCATTACTTTCAGGGTCATCCTATCACTATGGTTAGCTCTCCTCCTTTAGGGGATATTATTCAAAATAGAGAAGCCACAAGGCGAGTTGTCAAATGGGCCATTGAACTTGGGTCTCATGGTTTAAAGTATGTGCCACGTACTGCCATCAAATCTCAAGCGCTGGTGGACTTCATTAACGATTGGACGGAGTTGCAGACAACTAAAGAGAAGCCAGACAACACGTATTGGACGATTCATTTTGATGGGTCCAGACATTTGGAAGGCTCGGGGGCTAGAGTTGTTTTAACTTCTCCTCGAGGTGACAAATTTTGATATCTGTTGCGATTGATGTTTCCTTGTACTAACAATGCAGCTGAGTATGAGGCCTTACTCCATGTGCTTCAAATGGCTAGAGAGATGAGTTTAAGCCGTGGGATTCCTCGTGTATCAGGAAAGTGGGATTCCAAGGACCCTCTCATGGCGGCTTATCACCGTGAGGTTGACGCTGTTGCTGGACACTTCAAGGGTTATCAGGTGGAGCACATTGACCGCAGAAAGAATGAAGCGGCCGATGCTTTAAGCCGGTTGGCATCTCAGCGTAAGCCGGTCCCGCCTAACACCTTTTTGGATGTTATGCATAACCCTTCTGTCAAGTTGCCTACAGAAGAGGACTTGGCTATTCGTGACCCAGAAGCACAATTGGTGGCGGCTCTTCATGTCATTCCAGATTGGACAATGCCATATTTGGCTTACATGACCCAGGGTGAGTTGCCGAAGGATGATTCCTTGGCTCGACAGATAACCCGACGGTCTAAGTCAATGACAATTTCCAATGGTGAGTTGTATCGTCGCAGTTTCACCGGAGCGTTTCAACGTTGTGTCTCTCCTGAAGAAGGTCAAGAAATTCTTCGTGAGATCCATGAAGGAGATTTTGGCCATCATGCCAGTTCAAAGTCTCTTGTGTCCAAAGCTTTTCGTCATGGTTTTGACTGGCTAACGGCTCATGCTGATGCGGAGGATCTAGTCAGTAGGTCTGATGGGTGTCAAAAATTTGCACGACGGGCGCACGTGCCGGCTCAAGAACTGTGGATGATTCCAATCACTTGGCCACTTGCAGTCCGGTGGCTTGAGATGGTTGGACCTTTCAAAAGGTCTAAAGATAAGAAGACGCACCTTTTGGTGGCAGTGGACAAGTTAACAAAATGGGTTGAGGCAGAGCCGGTCAGTAAGTGTGATGCGGCCACGGCGGTTCAATTCATGTAGAAGGTGATCTTTTGTTTTGGCTTTCCACATAGCATTATCACTGACAATGGCACCAACCTGTCCCAAGGAGATATGGAAGAGTTCTATCAACGGGAGCATATCCGGCTTGATGTTTCATCAGTAGCTCACCCCCAATCCAATGGTCAAGCTGAAAGAGCCAATCAGGAAATCCTGAAAGGTCTAAAACACTGGCTTATGGTCCCTTTTCAACGGACATCAGGTTGTTGGGTGGAAGAATTACCCTCTGTGATATGGAATATTAATACTAACCCTAAAAGGTCTACGGGTTATCACTACAAAAAAAAGATACATCCGTGAAATTTTGGGCTGAACGAATTTTTTTCTGTCATACATATGACACTTCTATGACGATAGTTGTGACAAAACCCGGTATCATCATAGATGTGGTGGGCTCCTACTTCTATGACAAAAAATCATGATAGAAAATGGGCTTTTCGTCCTGGGAGGGCCGGAGATGCAGCTGCATGACATTCTTTGGGCCGTCCGTGACGGAAAAAACCATGGTAGAAGCAAGGGGGAGGAAAATTTCGGGGAGTTCCCGGTTACGGTGGGAGGTCGGGGGCCGAGCGATGCGTGCTTCTCTCGTACACGTACGCGTGTGTGTGCGAGGCATTGGCTCTAACTGAACCCGAGTGAGGCATTGGGTTCTAACTGAACCCAAGCGATTGCACTGCAGGCTACGCGTTATTGAACCCGAGTGATCGATCGATGGCTGTTAACTGAACCCGATCGAGCGATTCCTTCGCCACTGCTGCTAACTGAAGCTGGTTGATGCTGCCTCTGGATGAATAGTGAGGG
>NC_041382.1:548718770-548753830 GCF_002162155.2 Triticum dicoccoides
GTGGTGTTGCCTCTGGATGAACATGACCCCGTGGAGGGTTGGATGAACAGGACCACCGCTTGGAGGGCAGGATGAACAGTAGCCCATGGAGGGGTGGTTGAACAGGACCCCATGGAGAGGGTTGGTTGAACAGTAGCCGGTGGAGTAGCGTGCGGTGGAGGCTGGATGAACAGGAGCCCGTGGATGAACAGTCGTAGGTGGAGGCTGGAGGAGGTCGACGGTGGATGAACAGTAGCTTGTGGAGGCTGGAGGGGGTCGACGGTGGAGATTAACAGTATCCCGTGGAGTCCCGTTTTGTGGTACCCCACACCCCTCCCGATGAACAGGACCCCCGTTTCAACCTAGCGCTCCAACACAAGTCCGTTTCCTCCATTTTGCGGTACGCCACACCCCTCCCGATCAATAGGACCCCCGTTTCGACCGTAGGAGGTCCGTTTCCTCCGTTTTGCGGTACGCCACACCCCTCCCGATGAACAGGATCCCGTTTCGAACATGGCCGGTCGAACACAAGGCCGTTTCCTCCGTTCAAGTATGCTAACGGTGAAGAAGAAGACCGACTCCGGAGTGGCAAGCACAAAACAGCCGCCCAGGACACCGGCAGAGGGCGGTACGCCAGGCCTCGTTTCCATCGCCTGTTCCGTCCAAGCCCTCCTGATGAACAAAACGCATTCTGTTGCCTCCCCATGAACACGACGCATTTTGTTGCCTCCCCATGAACAGGAAGCATTCCGTTGCCTCCCATTAACACAACGATGATGATGTTTCTCCATTCCGACCCAACCATGTACACGAGCCCTGGCCGTACGTATGCGCGAGTAGGCGTTCGAGACCCCGCCCGTATGTACACATACGTGGCCGTATTTTATTTCTTGCACCCTGTCCGCCTCTACTATGACACGTGCGCGCCTCTACATCGACCAGTATATATGTACGTACACGTTCGCGACCAGAATGACAACGCTATGTACGCTTTGACCAGGTGGGTCCCGACTGTCAGGCACTTCCTTGCGTGCGAAGATGTAGTTGGTGGGTCCCAGCAGTCAGGGGGCGAAATATGGTGGCCCATCCGGTGGGTCCCGCTGTCAGTTGGAGGAATAATTATTTTGCACGAAATAAGGAGGCACTTCCTTGCTGCGGCCGTGGACCCAGCTGTCAGCCTCTCCACGTACAGTCCACGTCCGATGGAAGCCGTTCCTTGACCACGTTGATCACGCCGCGCCGAGAACACCAGGGCGGTGGACGATGGCGAGGCCTAGGAAGGGGACGATGCGGAGCCGGGGAAGACGCGGCAGTGGATGCCCACGTGTAGAGGAGTACGAGGGTTCACTGGTTCGCTGCGGTGTGAGGTTGTCGTTGCCGCAAAATAACAGGGTGTGTGGGTGAGTAGAGGGATCGCCTGGCCAGTGGTGGGAGTAGTAGGGGGCGATGAGGCCTCCGCCGCATCGCAGCCATCCACGGGAGGCAGGAGCACGAGGCACGATCGGCGCTAGTTTGGGCGGCTGGAGCAAGAAAACCAGAGGTTGAAGAAGCACTACGGCCGTTGGATGGACATCGTACGGTCACTGGAGCTAGAATCATGCATATTGACTAAGTTGACAAAGCTCTCCATCCCCGTCAACTTAGTAGGCCCACAAGTCAGCCTCCCACCAAGGTGGATCCTAGCTAGCAGGGGGTATTCATTTTTTTATGCGTAATAAGGAGGCACTTCCGGTGGGTCCGAGCTGACAGCAGGGGGAACGTTTTTTTTCGCGAAATACGGTGGCCCGTCGGGTGGGTCCCAGGAGTCAGGGGCAAACGTTTTTTTCGCAATATATTGGTGGGCTTCCGGTGGGTCCTTGCTGTCAGGTGGAGGAATAATTATTTTCCGCGTAATTAGAAGGCACTTCCTTGCGGCTGCCGTGGACCCAGCTGTCAGCCTCTCCACGTATAGTATTCTTCCGACAGAATTTGGTCGTTGACCACATTGACCGCACCGCACCGACACCACCACGGCGGTGGACGACGGCGGGGCCTAGGAAGGGGACGATGCGGAGCTGGGGAAGACGCGGCAGTGGATGCCCACGCGGAGAGGAGTACGAGGGTTCACGAGTTTGGCTGCGCTGCCGTCGCCGCAAAATAACAGGGGTGTGGGTGAGTGGAGTGGAGTAGTATGGGGGCGTTGAGGCCTCCGCGGCAGCACAGCCGGCCACGGGAGGCAGGAGCAGGCGGAATGACCGGCGTTGCTTTGGGCGGCTGGAGCAAGAAGACCAGAGGTTAAAGAAGCACTACGGCCGTTGGATGGACATCGTACGGTCAGTCGAGCTAGAATCGTGCATATTGACTAATTTGACAAAGCCCTTCATCCCCGTCAACTTAGTAGGCCCACTATACTGGGTCCCAGCTAGCAGGGAGAGTATTCATTTTTTGTGCGTAATAAGGAGGCACTTCCTTGCGTGCGAAGATATAGCTGGTGGGTCCGAGCTGTCAGCGGTGGTAACATTTTTTTCTCGAAATACAGAGGCTGTTTCGGTGGATCCCAGATGTCAGGTGGAGGAAATCATTATTTTGCGCGTAATAAGGATGCATTTCCTTGCGTGCGGCCATGGACCCAGCTGTCAGCCTCTCCACGTACAGTCCACTTCAGATGCATGTCGGTCGTTGACCACGCTGACCATGCCACGCCGAGAGCACCAGGGCGGTGGATGACGGCAAGGCCTAGGAAGGGAACGACACGGAGGTAGGGAAGACTCGGTCGTTGTTTTTGTTTCCCACGCAGAGGGGAGTATGACTGTACGAGGGTTTACTAGTTCGTCTGCCATCGCCGGAGAATAACAGCAGGTGTGGGTGAGTAGAGAGATGGCTAGGACAGCGATGGGAGTATGGTGGGGCGGTGAGGCCTGCGCGGCAGCACAGCCGGCCGTGGGGAGGAGCGAGCAGGAAGTCCCGCCGGCGCTGGTTTGAGCGGCTGGAGCAGGAAGAGCAGAGATTGAAGAAGCACGACGGCCGTTGGATGGACATAAAACAGTATACAGGCCATCTGTGGAAAGCCTCAAACCTGTGGAAAAGAGCATACAACCCATCTGCCATTATTTCAAATAATTTACAGCCCATTTGCTAATTCTTACAGGTTTTTTGGAGCCCATATTCTTTATGTCAGCATTACATCCCATATTGTGGCCACGGTTAAAAAATTATACGAAATTTTGCATATGGCGGTGCGGTCTGAATTGTTTTTAATCCTGAAATTTCGAGTCACATTCAGACTAATTTGAAAAATAAATGTATATCAATATAAAATCCAATAAATTGTCCATGCATAAAAATCAATGAAATTTAAAATCTCGAAATGAAAACAAGATATTTGAAAATAATTGCCCGTTTGATGTGTTTTAAAAATGTACAACCCATTTCTCATTACTGATAGGCCATTTTCTCGGCCAGCCGAATGAAGCACTCCTCGTCTTGAAAGATTTGCAGCCGAACAGGCCTGATAAAGCGACTTACTTGACAAATCACAAAATAACTGGGCTAGCCATTTTCAGAAAGAAAAAAACTACTGGGCTAGTCTGTGGTTAACATAAAAGAAAAGGCTGTCTAGACAGGCCAGAGTGTCCCGCACAGCCCAGTTGACACCCTGCTTCGGTCTCAAAAACAAATTAGATAAATGCCACTCTAATTATGGCGATTCATAAAAATGCCACTGCAATTTCCAAACATTGAAAAATGCCACTACAATTTTTGCAAACTTTGAAAAACGCCAATGTAGTTTGTAAACTTTGAAAAACGCCACTCCAGACTTCAAAAAATGCCACTAGAAATGGCATGAATTGGCATTTTTCAAAGTTTGGAAATTGCAGTTGCATTTCTCGGATACACCGGATTTGGAGTGGCATTTATCAAATTAAACCAAAACAAAAATAACTGGGCGAGCTGCTGGGTCCCTGGTGTCAGCCGCTCGTTGTGCAATTCTCTCGTTTATTGACTATGTTGACAATGGCATGGGACCCAGATGTCAGAAATCCACTAGGAGGAGCCATTTTTTTATTGGCTTGAAATAAGGAGGCACTTGCTTGCGTACTGCCATGACCTTGGCGGGTCCCTGCTGTCATCCTCTCCACATACAGTACTAGTTAGTCGTGCTTCAAAACTGATCGGCACGCCGTTAAAAAAATAAAGGTCGATAACTAATGCGGCACCTCGGGCCAACGCGACCAGATCGCATTTTGCACGAGAAATTACACACCATGTTTCGTTGACATGTGGTCCCATTCCAACATATCAGTGAGACGACAGCGAGTAGTAGGAGTATTTTCAAACGGATGTGTAGGCCGGGGCGCCTCTTCGTGAACCGTGGCAAACTCGCAACCGTCCATTGAATCTTCGCCTTTCCCTCTCGATTTGGAACTGCTGTCGCACGCTCTTCCTCTCCCTCCTACATTTTCCTTAAGCCCTTCACCCTTTCTTCTGCCATTCTTTGATCGTCTTCTCCAAGGAGGGAACAGGCTGGAAACGACCCCGTTATTCTTGCCCCGATCTGAAAGATGACGTGGTGGAGGAACTCATTGATCGGTGCGACGTCATGACCTCGGCTAGCATGCCTGGTTCGTTCAAGCCCATTCTCGACTCAACTAATAACTTCATTACAAAGAACCCAATAGTCAAGGAGCGGTATGATCTCCCCTATCTTCTTCGCCGTGACCCTGATGACTGACGCTGGCACGACGGAGGCCTCACCCTGTGCAAGTTGATGTCGCTTGATAATGATACGTATGATGTTAAGATGCCATCGCTTGAGGGCAAGGCTTGGGCGGGTGCAAATGGAGATTGGGTTGTTTACATTGGGTCCAACTGCGAGTGGGAACTTGTGAATGTGTACACTCGTCACCGGGTTCCACTTCCAAAACTCTAAGCACACTGCCCAGAGGTTGAGCACACCGGTAATGTACACACGTTCAAATACGATCATGGTGACTGTCTTTTATGGAAGATAGCAATTTGTCGAGTTCCCAACCGCTCTTGGAATTACAACACCTATCAAGTTGTTGCAATCTTCGACAAGCTTGTTTCCGTCCTTCGTGGTTTGACTCAATGGATATTTCTCAAAAATCAGTTTCTGTACACAGATGAGTACTATGATGCAATTCAATACGAGGGCCTTGTGTTTGCTGCCACCACTCGTGGAACTGTTTTTGCATGGCATCCTAGTAGTTTCAGTACATTTGTCTTCCACCGTAATTATAATTGTTTCATCCACATCCATGCGGGTTAGCAAGTTTCCCTTTACTAATTAACCTTCTTCTTGTGTTTCCAAGGTCCTGTGAACATCCCACCACCTATACTTGAAAAGTTTTATAACCAAGGGGGAGATGCCGATGGTGATGATCGCGAGCAGTGACCATATACTCTGTGGCGCCTGGCAACTAATTTCGATGGATCACCTCTTCTTGTGTGTATAGAGCCCACTGATGATGTTACTGCTAAGGAAGCAGGTGTCTCCCATGTTTGCACTCTTCGGACCTATTCCAACACCCGTTGCATGGTATTCGGGATGGATACTAGTGTGCTAGCGCCAACTCCTTCTCCCTGGCACAGAATTGATAGTCTTCGAGAAAACTTGCTCTTCCTTGGACAAAACTATCCGATGATGGTGAAAGGTGATCCAACTAATGTTGACACATTTATGAGAAGCAACTGTGTCTATACCTCGGACATTTGGGTGGTTCCCTACCCTGGTACTGATATAGTAGGCTGCTTCAGCTTGGATGATCAGTCCTGCATTGGTCTCCAGATCGACAACAGATGGCCCGTCCCAGAGAATCACTTGTGGTGCAAAGCAAGCGTTTCCAACGCCGCAGAATGGTTGAGTTGAAGTTCATTTCATGGCTTGTTATTTGTTGTGTGGTGAAAACTTTAGTATTTATAATGTATCCTCGTTGTCGATGTGGGTTGATGACTTGTTGTATGTAATAAAATGATATGCATGTGATAAACTTACTAAATTTATGAATGGCTTTCGAGTCACTTCTCACAGTGAGTGGTGCAACGAGGCAAAAAAATATTTTCCGAATACATAATTGTACGTGCATTGCAATAGGTTATCGGATGAGGCCAATCAACAATAGTACACGCCACCACCACGACATCCATCTGACACCATATTAATCCTTGGAGTCCGTGCTAGAGCAATCTTTTCAACCTCGTCGTTTCTCTAACTTCAGCCATCCCGCGGCGGGCGAGGGGGGGGGGTTGCCGATAGTCGGTTTCCTTAACTGCGGTCCCATTTGTAAGGCCAACTCCAATGCACGACCCCAAACGCACCTTAATTTTGCACGAACTCCAATGATAATTTTGACTAGAAAAGCAAGACCAAAGAAAACAAGAACCACAAGGATACATTTTATTACTCTTGTCAGTTGGATTAGTGCCTTCTCGATGCATTCATTGTTGATCCGCAGAGGCTCGATCTTGCGTCTGTGCTAGCTAAAAGTGATAGAACATCTACTAAATTGTTCTCTATCAATATATGGATGTACTCTTCTTCCCAATACAAAAACTTGCATCCATTCTACTCCTTCCATTGCACAATACATGCCTTCTATTTGTCAAAATATATATGTATCTAGACATGTCTTAGTATATAGGTACATCCATTTTTGGACAAATGGAAGTCAAGTATTTTGGAACGGAGGGAGTACACAATAAAAATTTTAAGTTAGCACAACTAGTCTAATCCGAGTGCAGAACCAAAGATTTGGTCGGGTTCTTCCTCCTTTTGCCGACACGTGGGACATCCAGCATCCAGGTCGTGTCATGAAAGAAAATAGAGTGGTAGTTGAAGCCATGAGATGTGCATCTTGGGTTAAACTGTAAATAGAATCTTACTACTCTTGAGTAACTCCAAAAGCGGCCACCGAAGACCTTTATTGGATTTGTTTTTCATCACCAACACATCGAGGTGAAAGATGTGCAGGTTCAGTGGGTCCTCTTGTGTTTTCATTGACATGTGGGGCCGCATGTGAGCAAACAGACGATGGGCTCCGCGCGTCCACTGGCTAGCTGAGAAGAGAGATAGAGGAGGGCTGAGCACAGACTGCAGGAAATTTGTTCTACGTACCTTGATATAGGCTTGATATAGTGGGGTGGCACGGGCCATAACTAGCATTCATGTGTAGCAGTACGTCACATGCTACCCACACGAGTCCCATCTGACACCAATTTTCTTAGAGTCCATGCTACAACCATCTCTTCTCCCTCTTGTTTTCACAGCCATCGCGCGGTGGGCGGGGTGGGGGTTTGCCGATAGTCGGTTTGCTCAACTGCGGTCCCACTTGTAAGTGAAAATGCAACACCGCACGCATTCCTGCTTGAGCGGCGTGCTGGACCAACCGTGTGGGGGTGCGACACGAACACGGCAGGCTTTTCCTTTTGAACTCGTAACTTGTAAAATTTAGTTCTGCTCCATGGCACGACCGATAGATAGAAAATAACGATTTTGCCTAGAGTAATGAGAAGTTTGGTTCTGGCGCCGTTCATGCATGGAGTACGTATGAAAATTATGAAGTTGATGCGAAAGGTAAGATAATTATTGTAGTATCATATACTACTACATGGATTTGAAGGAAAGATAAAAATACATACGGATCCATCAACGTTCAACGACATCCTCACGCCCTAGTGCGCCGGGTCACCAACCGACGTGTGAGGAGCAGCGGCTATGGCGGCGAGCTCAACGTGCTTCTGAACAGTGTCGTCCAAGGTTGCCCTGCGCTCCAAGAAGGCCAGCGTCCTATCATTCTCTTGCATGTAGTAGTCCTTGTGGACGATTTGCATGTGGACGTGGGTGATTATGTCGAGGGTGTCTTGCTACGCCAGGCGCTGCGCGGCGAGCGCGACCTCGAGGTGGACATTCTCCGGCGCGACGACGGGCAGTCGCAGGGCCACCAGTGCGTCGAAGAGGTTGTTACCATAGTGGCCGTTGAGGGTGGCGGGCATCGCAGAGCCTGGGCGCGTCGGCTGGAGGCTTATGTAAAAGTCATCCGCAAGCTTCTTGACGACGGTGAACTTGTCGAGGAAACCAACGAGGACCTCATCGAACAAGGAGACGAAGTTGTCGTCCAAGTGGCCCCTCGCCCTGGCGGCCTCAAGAAATACTACCTGGAGACGTTCCTCGGTGTCGGGCCGTAGGCCGGCGTCGTGGACCATCTGGCATAGTCGGCTGATGCTCGCGCTCATCGCCTCCATGGGTCTAGCATAGCTTCTAGTCAACTGATCTTCCGATTCGAGTGATCACTCAGCCCTTGGTTAGCGTGCGTAGGTGCGTAGGATTTTGTACTACTCCTCGGCCCTCTACTGCACCTGCCTTTGGCTGTATGATAGGTGGGCCAGCCACCCCCTGGGGCCACGTGTCATTCACCTAAAGGAAGTTGCCATAAGTCAATGAAGCTGCATCCCCCTTCGTGCCGGTGCAGTATAGTCATCTCACCGGACCTCTAGTTGGGGCCAAATGAGAGAAGTTTGATGTTTACTGGTTTATTGGTCCCCTTTGCATTTTGCGCCAAGTTTTGACCTTTGATTTAACTAATAAAATGTTAATGCATGTAAACAAAAATGTTGTGTAAGTCACCTTACGAAAACCAAATAATCCCAAAATACTCAGGCACGATGCATTAACTCCCTCCTTGTTTCTTATTTTGTGACATATCAACCAATGACAGATGTGGGCCGTGCATGCTTTCAATGACTTGAGACTACCAAACATGACATGCAGTGTTTAGTTCATTGCATGTAATCCTATTAGTACTCTAGTTAGGAGTAGCAAAAAAACATTAAGTTCTCTCGCCGATAGGAATAAAACACCATGTATTTATTTACAGAGGGAGTAGTACATTTTTGGTGACATGCATTACTAGATATTGCTAGTCAAATACTAAAATCCAGATGGACGTGGTAGTACTCCTAAATCCAGACGGTGGTGCTACTAGTACTAGTAGTAGTACTACCAATGTAGTAGTAGGAGTACTAGAACTGTACTACCCGTTGGTCAAATTATTATGTGATGCTCCTCACAGTGAAGTGACAAGACCCTGCGCCGGAGATGACACCTGAGTATAGGCGCCGTGTTCGGCATACCATAGTCAGCCTCACCGTCTATAGTCACTATCATCATGGCTGTAGAGCTAGCCTGCTTACAACTAGCCCTGTTTGACATAATTTCCCGTGCGTAGATGCCCGTGCATTGCACGGAACACCAAGATTGGGGGTGGACGGCTCCAGCAGCGGCCATCGCGCCAGATTTTTCCACGGCCTTCTACTCCTAGATGTGGTGGGGAGGAGATGAGGCTGATTGTGAGAGACAAGGAGTTGTTTGTAAATAGGGAACAAGTGTGGGCATCTTTTTGCAAAAATGGAGAAGCTTGGTTTGTATGCGTCAGATCTAGATCCGACGGCTATTGGCGAAAGATGGGAGGCACAACATCATCACCAACTCAGGACCTGTTTGATTCGCAAGATTTTGAAAACGCAGGAATAGGACACGACAATATTACAAGTTTCAAACTGATATTACAAATGTTAGGAGTAATGCTGCACCTACGAAGAGGGAATTACTAGGAAGTTTACATAAGAACTTTTGTTACTTTAGGTGGATGCAACATTATCGTACAAACTAAAATCCACCGCCCTGACAAGTCACTAATGGGAAAATAAGTTTTCGAGTCTCTAGCCACTTGATGTTACAAAAACAAATTCATCTTCTGCAGAGAAATGAGCTCCACCGTGTACCCGCGCGGGTGTGGCTGGGCACGAAGCATGAGTACATGCATGGTGCACCTATTCTCTTCTTGTATACGTACACCACCTATGTGGGGTTGTGTGAGAGAGATACAAACCTAGAGAGATATAGTGTGTGGGTTCTTGAGAATTTTTTTTGTGGGGGGAGGGGTCAATCAAAAAATATAACATATGCAATGTGTGTGAAATAAAGTCCTGGATATAACATATATATAGAGGGGGGATCCACAAGAAGAGAGTGGAGGTATCATCGGCTTGAGGTGTCCATAGAATCGAAGAGAGGGATGATGTGTGTGTGTGTGTGCTCGCGCGATCGATAAAGAGTGCCATCGAATTTGTGTGTGCCCACATCAAAGATATAGAGTGGCTGGCCTACTGGAACGTGAGATGGGACATGTGCAGTTTGTCTCTATGGCATGGATACCTACCTGCAGTGCTCGACTATCGGTGTGTGGTGGGGGAAGAGGGAGGCCAATTAACTATAGAGGTACAATGGCTGGTATATGTGTGGAGGAGGAGAGAGGCCTACCTCATGTATTAAGGAGATCGATCTGCCTCATGTATTAAGGGAGATCGATCGGCATCCATGCATATGTGCAGGAGATGAATAAGGTTGGGAGAGAGACAGAGCTATAGTGTTGGAGGGGGTGGTAGTGGAGTTGCTTCTAACAAATGGTGGGATAGGCTTGCTAGACAAACGGAGGGCATGCCCGCAATATCAATAAGAGAGGAGATGGCTGCTTGTTGTCTGTGCATGTGCATGTGAGAGACGGGTCAGGAGGCATGAGGAGTGATGAGGGGGGACGATGTGGCTATGGTAAGCAGACGTAATTACATAGGAAGATCAATCGTCCCTTTGTAAGAGAAAGGAGAGACATAACTTGTGAGGTACGTCGATCGATGGGGGGTAGTTAAAGTCGATCTAGGTATATGTTGGGAGATCGATCGGTATACATGCATGTGTGCGTTAGAAGCAAATGAGGCACAAGGAGAAGGATAGAGAGAGGGATGCATGTAGGAGGTGGTATGAGAGGCATACTATATCGAGGGGGAGGAGTGTGCGAGTACAAGAACGATGAAAAGAGTGGTGGGAGTGAGGCATGGATGGTGACAAGAGAAGAGGGGAAGCTTGTGTTTGTGCTAGGTACACCTGGCTAGAGAGGCATATCGATCGATGTGTGCCGTAAAGAAGGAGCTGGGGGCCTACACACATCATGGGTGAACGACCTAAAGTGAAAAGATGAATTTGCGCGATGGAGCTAGGGAATGCTGAGGGAGGGTGAGAGGGATGCGGGCGTGTGCATGCACAAGAGAAAGTTAGCGCTAGCTACAAAGATAAGAGGGTTGTGTGGGTGTAAAAGACGAATAGAGATCATATATACTTCATTATAAAAAGCGAATTCGGATATTTGAAGAATTTATCATAGTGTTTCAAACCGACGGATGTGTGAATATATATAACGGTGATACACATGGTGTGGTTATGAACATGGTATACTACATTTAATATATTTTATCTCTACTCTTATAAAAAAACGGAGTTGTTGATGATGGTGTGCCTGCCATCCTGCATTATAGGCCGTCTGATTTATATCTGGCGGATAGCAAGGAAACTATGATGGTTGAAGTTGGCAACAATCATGATTGTAGATTCTTATTGAAATAGAGAAACGAATTCAAATTTAGCTTGAATTGCAGCGGTAGTATAGACATTTGGAATGCACTAAAATGTTGGTATGAGTAGGTTACATGCATTATACAGCAAGCAAAAAATTTAATCGGACATAACATGGATTCATACTCCCTCCTTCCATCTATATAGGGCGTAATGAGATTTTTAAGACCGCCTTTAACTATTGACAAGACTAATAGTACATGCCATGCACAATGTGAAAATTATATCATTGAAAGAACCTTTCACAGACGAATTTAACGGTGTGCTTTGTGTAAGTTGCATGTCATATATCATTGCTCTAATATTTGGTGAAAGTTAGCATCGAAAAACGCATTAGGCCCTATATAGATGGAAGGAGGGAGTAGCTTTGAATAGCATTTGTATAGTAAAATGGGGCAAGACTGTCACAGCCCTAGAGTACCTGAGTGAAATAGTTGCATCTGCACTCATGCATCATGTTTAAAATTTCTGAAAGTTGAATTGAGGTTTGTTGAAACCCTCAGAAATCACTTCAGAAAATAATCAACATTAAAAATCTTTTCAAATGAGTCCAAGGAAATGTTCCTGTTATTCTGTAAAAATATTGGCAAGAGGTAAAATTCAAACCAATATTTTTAGATTTTCAGAAATATTTATTTTGGGCATTTGAAATTAATTCAATAACTATTTGAATTGGATCTATTTATTGTATAATAAATATATGTTCAATAATTTTGAAAATTGTTGTGTAGCTTTGGAGAAGTCCATTTAGTTCACACAATTATTTTCATGAATTTTGAAAATGGTTTGGTCTTTGAACTAAATCAAAACAAAATAACAAGAATAGAAAACAAAAACAGAAAGAAAGAGAGGGCACTGTACCTGGCGCTCACCTGGCCTGGCCCAGCACGGCCCAGCCCAGCTGGCCGATGCCAGTCATCTCCCTCCTCTCGCCAGAAGGACGAGTGCGAGTGCTCGCCACGCGCGTGCCACCTCCACCCTGCCCTGGCCACCTCCTGCTTCCCCGACCCTTCTAGCGACGCCACGGAGATGCCCCGAAGCCCCTGTCCCCTCTCCCTCACTCGCCGCTCTCTCTTCCCTCCCCTGGCTCTCTCCCTCTAGCTCAACCGAGCGAAACCGTCGCCGCTGACGTGCACCGCCGTGGCCACAGCCACTGCCTCACCTCGCCGATGCGCTCAGAGGCTCCGCCTCGACCCCCTCTTCCTCCTCACAGAGCCATTCTCCGCCGGAAGCCCTGCAGCGTCGCCTTCGAGCTCTTCTTCAACCTTCGGCTGCCGGCGACCTCGTCGTCGATTCGCTGGACCCCATGCCTCCCCTGCCTCGCCAGCAGCACCAGAAGAACTATGGTGAGCCGCTGCACCGTTTCCCCATGCCCCGTTGCCTAATTTGCGCCCTAGCTAGCTCCACCACCCTGCCCGAAAGCTTGCTCGCCGCCGGTCATGTCGCCGCCGTGGCTAGAGCCCGCAAACGTCGCGTCCGAGCTTGTTTTCGTCCTCAGCGCGTTCCCAGGAACCCAGAACACCTACCCACTCGTCCTCCCGTGCATCGTAGCACGCTGTCCATCCTCACCGAACTCCGGCCGCCACGGAAGCGGACACCGCCGTCGATCTAGGTCGTCTCCGACGACCCCGCTAGCACCAGCCGACGCGAACGAGGCTCAAGGTCCCAACGGTGCCATCCGCGCCTCGAACCGTGGCCTGTGCTGCGATTCCGCGCATCGCCGCCGTCTCGGACCTCGCCGGCGGTTAGTCGCCGGCAGGTCTGACTGAGTTGACCCGGGGGTTTGACGCCGTCTGACCAGGGTTTGACCACCCTGGGTCACTGACGCGTGGGGCCAGCCCTCCTAATTAATCCAGGTTAGTGTTAATGTATTTAGTTTGTTTAATTAGCCTCTAACATGTGGGCCCAGGCCTTAACTAAACTAGATTAGGTTTAGTTTAATTTTAATTAACCTTATTAGTTAACTGTGTCACTGACGTGTGGACCCCACACGTCAGGTTTGACCTGGACCGAGCCGTTGACCTGCTGACGTCACACTGACGTCGGCCTGACGCAGTAAATCATTTTTTGGATTAAAAACAATTCAGAAATTCTAGAAAATGCCCAAAACTTCTAAAAATCATAGAAAATCAACCGTAACTCCAATGAATTAAATTATATATGAAAAATTATAAGAAAAATTGAAGGAATCTGTTTATGGCATTTTCATGCATGTTTGAACAACTTAACCTCACTGTTTAGTCCAAATATGATAATGCACTATCTGAATTCATAGTTTGAATTTGAATTTGAACCTAGTGTTCAAACCAACTCCATTTAACTTGTTGCTAGTTGCATGAGCTCAATCAACAGCATATTGCAATGTCATGATCATGCATCATATTGTTGCATCGCATTGATTGTGTTCTTCCTTGTTTGCCGGTAAATGTCCCCTCTCGATAGACGTTGTACCGATGTTGTGATCGTTGACACTGATGAAGACTCAATGCTATCTTCAGAAGTGCCAGGCAAGCACAACCCCCTTGTTCATTCCGATACAATCCCACTCTCTCGCTCCTGCTCTCTTTTACTGCATTAGGACAACAACGATTCAACTGTTACATGCTGCGGTAGTTGAACCCCTTTCCTTTGCATGACCTGTCATTGCCACAGTAAATAGATGAAACCCACTAGCATGAGTAGGAGTTGTTTGAGCCCTGATGTGCCTACTCATTCATGCTTGTTTGTCATGCCTGCTACTGCTTAGGGTTGAGTCAGGTCTGATTCATCGGGTATGGATCGGAGGTGTGTAAACATGTCCTACTGTGTGTGAGCTAAGTGTGTGAACACGATTTGGTAAAGGTAGCGGTGAGAGGCCATGTAGGAGTACATGGTGGGTTGTCTCATTGAAACCGTCCTCAGGAACTGAGTTCTGTGTTTGTGATCCATGAAACAGTTACTACCATGCATTGGGCCCGAAACCAATGGACCCTCTCGGCTTCTTGATCACCCTTGTCCTCTGTCCAGGAGTTGCAACTAGTTTCTGGTGTTTATAGGATATGTGTTGGCGGTCGTGCGTAGCGCTGACCCTAGGGGTGGGCTATGATGCGGTAGATACACCGTGGCACGTTGTACCGGGCGCCCGTTTGGTGTCTCGGGAACCCTGTTCACATTGTTCGGGGCCGTATGTGGAAACCTCGGCCGGACTCCCTGCGGATGGAACCTGGATAGGCGATAAACCTGGACTAGAGACTTGAGTGTTTAGGTAGGCCGTGGTCGACACCCTCGTTGGGCTTCCGCTTGAAGGTTGCCGAGTACATGTCGTGTAAACGGCGGTAAGTGGTGAGAGCGTGTGTGAAGAAGTACACCCCTGCAGGGTTAACATCATCTATTCGAATAGCCGTGTCCGCGGTAATGGACTTCTGGGTTGCCTATAACAGTTCATAGACAAGTGAAAATGGATACTCTAAAACTCGCAAGATAAGTGTGAGTGCTATGGATGGCCTTCTCGTAGGGAGACGAGAGCGGATCCATAGTGGTGTATTGAATGGTGAACATGCGGACTCGTGTGCGCCACCTCAAAAGAGTTACTTGCAGTCATAGTTCAGGTTAGCCACTGAGTCAAAGCTGGCTTGCTGCAGTTAAACTCCACCACCCCCTTTATTGATACTGATGCATAAGTAGCTAGTTCTGATGTAAGTCTTGCTGGGTACATTTGTACTCACGTTTGCCTATTTTATGTTTTGCAGAGAGACGTCAGTCTCGCTAGTAGTTCCGTGTGGACTTCGACGTTTAGCTTGTTACCTCATCTACGATCTTGTGCCCTCGGCAGGATCTGGTAGATAGTCAGGCTTCTTAGCCTTTTTCATTTGTAGATGTCTGTACTCAGACATGTTAAGCTTCCGCATGTGCTTTGCATTGTATGCTATGATTGTTGGGTCATGAGACCCATGTTTGTAATTTCTCGCTCCTCGGAGCCTAATGAATAAATACTTGAGTTGTAGAGTTATGTTGTGATGCCATGTTGTATTTACACATATCGAGCATATTGTGTGTATGATTGGAATGCTTGGTATGTGTGGGATCCGACAATCTAGTTGTTTATCCTTGGCACCCTCTCTTATGGGGAAATGTAGTCTAGTGTTTCCATGAGCCATAGTAGTCCGCTACAGCCCGGTTCACCGGAGTCCTGCTAGCCCAGCACTACTGCTCAGGACACTTGACTGGCCGGCATGTGTTTCACTTTGTTCCTATGTCTGTCCCTTCGGGGAAATGTCACGCTGTGATATCCGGAGTCCTGCCTAGCCTGCTACAGCTCGGGTTCCCCGGAGTCCTGTTAGCCCAGTGCTACAGCCCGGAATCACTCGCTGATGACCGACATGCTCGATGTGGTTCATGTATGCCTGTCTCCATAGGTCTGTGCCGCTTTGGGTTCACTACTAGCCATGTCGGCCCGGGTTCTCTGTCATATGGATGCTAGCGACACTATCATATACGTGAGCCAAAAGGCGCAAACTGTCCCGGGCCATGGTAAGGCGACACCCGTGGGAGTACCGTGCATGAGGCCACAAAGTGATATGAGGTGTTACCGGCTAGATCGATGTGATTTGGAATCAGGGTCCTGACAAAGACTCTCTCTTTGTGTGGTGTGAATAGTTTTATTTTTTTCGTTTTCTTTTTGGTTGAGGGAAGTGCGAATTGATTTGGTACGTACATGTACAATATTACTACATGTTAGGCTTATCCCTAAAATTCAACTCGTGTCTTGTTATATCCCAAAAATTCAGATATCGTGCTCCCAAAACTGGCGCCTTCACAACCCGCGCCTTGCTATCCCGAAATTACAACGCGCTCGAAAATTCTCTCCAGCTGCCAAATCCCGACATGCGAAATCCCCCTTCTAACCCTGAGCCGAAAGGGCCGCTAGTTCAAATCGGTGGGGGTACTTTTGTAACACACCCTACATTTTGGACAAGCGCGTTCCTAAGTCATGCTTCAACTCCTCCCATCGCCCCCTTTTCGCCATTCGAAATCCCAGGCAGCCATAACCTCTCCGCTCCAGCCGCGAAACCCCACCGTCCTCCGTCCGCCATGTCACCGCTGCCCAGCCGGAGCCTCTTTCCTGACGACGTCGTCCACCACAACAGCTCGACGTCCCTTGTCCACCTCCCCGGATGAGGATCCGTCGTCCATCTCGCCGTCGCGCCGGTTCAGCCGCCCCGTCCTGCACCTCCAAGGAGCTGCTCCGACGATCGCCTCGTCTATCGCAGCTGCTCCATCCCCATAGCGCCGCCTTAACCTGCTCCACCAGAACCGCTGCATCCTCACCGACTCCTGGGACGAAGCCGAGGCCTACTCGGCGCCACCAAAGAGGTTGTACACTCATCGCATCGCACCTTCTCCTTAACTCGACCTCCCTGCACTGACGGTGCTCCATCCCGCACCCCCATGGAGCGGCTACCTTGAATTCGGCACCGCGGACGACATCTCCACGGCGGCTCTCCCCCAGTGTGAGGCCCCTTCGGCGGCAGCATCCATACCAGCCGGATCTGCTACCGCTGCTCCAGCTCTCGCTCGATCGCTCGCTCGCCCAGCTGCTGCTGCTGCTCTCCCCCTCGCTCATGCTGCTGCTCTGCTCCGATTAAGCCACACTTCAGTCAACTGAATCGACTTTTGGATCAGTCGATTTGCAGGGGTTGGGGGGGGCACGGCGGAGTTAAGGAAGAACCACCCGCAGTAGGGACGAGGACTCGCCGGAGAGGTACCCCACTATCTATCTTATGGTCCAGGGGGACGGGGGGCCTAGAGGGCTGGCCGGGGCGGCGGTGGCGAGTTGTTTCAGGGCGGCAAGGCGGCATTGGGGCCGGCAGTTCGGCCGGTGGTGGCTGGCGGCTCAGGGGGGTGCAGGTTGAAGATGAACTACAGGCCTCCCTAAACTACATGTCAAGTGCCTCTTTGCTACCACTGCGTTCAGTTTCAACAGTAGCATTTAGATTCCACAGTAAATTTTAGTTTCGACAGTTAAGTTCAGAGTCAACAGTTTTTACCTCATCTGTTGTAGTTAGGTGGTTTTTGGTGATGTTAATTTCACATCCATTTTACATCATCTATTGGAGATGCTATTAGAATCCCACTTGAGATTGACGATGTCTGTCTTGTGCTACTTCACCCTTGATGTCTTACGGCTCACCGGAGCTGCTCCAACGACAGAACAATCCATCACAACAGAGCAGTGCCCTGGACGCCGTCTACAGATTCCCCAGATCTTCCTCCACACCTCTGACAGCCACCTCTGCCTCAACTACTTCAGCGACCAACCCAATGATGCTGAGGTCGACACGGCTACGGCAAAGAGGTTGTACACTTGTTGCATCACTTATTACTATACATTCACGTTGATCCATTAGGGCTATTTTGGTTCAATGGAAAAACATCGATCCACTGGTTGTTACCATCACTCTAAATTTCTGCATGCTCTCCTTACATAATATCACCATATTTCTTTTGTATGCATCTTAGATATTGTACACAGTCATACTGAACATGTAGAGAAAAAGAGAAGAGTTTTGCGCGGCAATACAATGTCATGCAGACATCGCTCCATGGTGGGTTCAATGGAAAACCCTCCCCACCCCTCTCCAGATTGTAATCCAGAGGAAGATATCTGTTCTGAGGCGGATTCGGACGCCGCTGACCACTCCTATTTACCCCCATGGTGTTTTCTCTACCTTGGCATGATGATGTTAGTCATATCATGCATATGTTTCATTGCAGTGCCTACTTTTGACATCATATATGTCATCTGCTTAGTTTAGACATGTTCTGTAATGCCACCTATTTAATTTCTATATCATATATGGGAATTATGCAGTCTCATGTCTTTTAGCCAGCAATAATGTATGTGAAATGTGCAATGCCATCCTGTTTAACCAGGCATCATATATTTGAGAGATATCTTTCCCATCCTTTTCTTAATTACATTTCCATTTGTCGACAATGTTTGTACATTAAACTACTCTTCCTATGAATCAACCATTTGGGTGGGAGATGGAAAAATCTGGAGTGAAAACAAGGCCTTCAGAGCAGACAGTGCTACCTGTCGAAGCAGATCTCTTGTTGGGTCCCGATAGCTCCTCAGAGATGGATTCAGAGACAGATGACCAGTCCTATTCCCCCACTGAGGTGTATGCTCTAACTTGGCACGGTTATACTGCTCATATCATGCATACGGTGTCTTGCATTGCATAGTTTAGACATCATATACACAATATTCAACACCATGTTCTTAGTTCAGACATCATATCGAATGCCCTATGTTTAGCATATAAATCACATATGTGAATTAAATGATGCGATCATGATTACTTAGATAACATGTAGGTGAATTATGTCATGCGATCCTGTTTAGTTATTCATCATATCTTTGAATTATGTTATGCTATGCTATCCAGTTTAGATAGACATCATATATGTGAAATTATGTCATGCTATCCATTTTAGTTAAACAATATACATGTCAACTATTTCATGCCCTCTTTTTTCCACACTATCTATTGCATCTGTCTCTCATACAATGTCTGTACATTCAACTATGTTTCCTGTTTATCAGCCATTTGAATTGGAGCAGGTGATGCTAGTATCTAACGGACTAAAAACACGGTCTTCAAATAAAACAGTGCTACCTCTTGGTGGAGATAGCACCCTGGTTGTACATGCACAAGAACCAGCCCTACCACACAAGTTAAACGGGCCGGCCTTTTCACAAGATGGGCCTCTGTTGGGTCGTGCCACGTGTCGACGTATCATAGGCGCCTATTTGACCCACTGACAATCTAACACATGTTTCGTCCGGCCAATAAGAATTTTACACGTGGAAATTTCCCATTGGTCGGGGCTGTTAACGGGTTATCAGACAAAACCCGACCCGATAGCTTAACGGCGTTCCGTTACGGTGGATGCCACGTGTCGGTCACCCTTGACGAAAGCACTTCTGTGACGCGCGATTTATCGTCATGGAAGTGGATACTTCCGTGATGATAATTTTGGTAATGTCATGGAACACTTCTATGACAGCACAGGTATGACTATCTCGATTCTGTCATAAATTTGTCATGGATGTACATGCATGACAAAAACCGCGACCTATTGTGACAAACATGTATCATCACGGAAGTGTAATTTTTTTGTAGTGTATACGCCTTTCTTCATGGTTTATGGAGCAGAGGCGGTTCTGCCCAGTGACATCCGTCATGATTCACCCCGCGTGGAGGCTTACGTTGAAGCTAATAAAGAGCAAGCTCGACAGGATGCGCTCGACTTGTTAGATGAGGAGCGAGAGATGGCAGCAGCCCGATCAGAAATTTACCAGCAGGACCTGCGCCATTATCACAGCCGCCGGATTAAGTCTAGAACCTTTCAAGAAGGTGACCTGGTGCTCTGACTCATCCAGGATCAGTCTGAAGCACACAAGCTATCCCCACCTTGGGAAGGACCCTTTGTGGTCAGTAAGAACTTAAACAACAGGTCATATTACCTTATCAATGTTTGAGAGCACCAAGACTCACGTAACTCGGAGGAGGAGACCCACCGGCCGTGGAATATTGCCCATCTTCGGCCTGACTACACTTGAGCTACCGGCTCTCATAATGTACATACTTTGACGTTGTATATATTATGATAAGTAATAAAGGAGGACCTTTGTCCTTTTCTGATCATATATCCTTATTATTCTAATTATTCAAACGACTAGTTGGGGGCTGATCGTATTCGAATCAAGCTTAACCTTTTTGGTCGAGCTCATGATCGTATTCAAATGTACCAATTAAACTTCATGGTCACCAGGGGGCTTCCTGTTCAAACATAGGTCGTATTCGAACCAAAGTGAACATAGCTGTCGTAACCCTCTTGATCGGCGCAAAGCCAAACTTATTAGGGGGCTTCTTGATCGTATCCGAATCATAGCTTAACCCCTTTTGAGTCCGACTTGGATCATATTCGAATCAGGGTCATTAAAAACCTCTCAAGGTCATTTTGGGGCTTCCTGTTCAAACATAGGTCATATTTGAACCAAAGAGAACATAGCTGTCGGTACCCTCTTGATCGGCGCAATGCCAAAGCCACTAGGGGCTACATGATCGTATTCGAATCCTAGCTTAACCCCTTTGGTCCGGCTTACTGATCATATTCGAATCAGCAGCCTCCAAATTATTCTTAAATGCTTGATTTACATCGTTTGAAACATACTATTTTGTTTTACTGGTTTTTTTATTGTCTCAAATCTAACTGTACGTATGGTTTCAATTTAAACCGGCACAGTTATTTGACAATGAGTTGCCAAGGTATAACAATCATCAGGCATATCGATGTATTGACTTCTACAAAGATTGGGTTGTCAACCTTACTGTCCGGGTCATTTAAGCCGACAGTTCAGAATCAAAGAACATAGGTATGACATTGTCGTTTATAACGAGACTTATTTGTGTTTTTTCGTTAATCAAAGGCTTTTTCAGCCTTGTTTATCTTTACATCTGGTTCTGATTATTCCACTATGGTAATTTCATAGTTATTTATCGGGTGTTTTGACCCGTCCAGCGATAGACCCCTAGGACATTTTTTTCATCTTTTGCATACAGCAACAGATTTAAACACTGCAGATGTGATAAAGGATATAATGTACATATTGACATGATGGGTAAAACAGTCATATGCAACATAATATGCACGATGGCATAGGCAAAAGATGCAGTTTTCAAGATAACCTATTACAAGGCATTGAGAGCCCAAAAGGTTAAAACTCTTTTCTCTCCTAAGCAGATATCAAGCTAAAGGCCCAATTATTCAAACGGTTATGACACCTCCCTCGCCCGTTCACCTCCGTCCACTGGTTGGAAGCTGGGCTTGGACCAATCAAAGCCATCCAGAGCAACGAACTGAGCTTCATCGTCAGTTAGACCAGCCGGGTCAATTTCCAGGGCAAAGGTCTGTTGGTGAACTGGCGGGATAAAATCTGTCACTTTATATGAGGGAGTCGCCATCTTATTATCAACATCAAAACCCGGCCGATATTTATCAATGTTGGTTTCCTCGCCAAGAATGGTAGCATGAGGACGAACTCCCCTCACACAAGCAACAAAGTCATCTTGATCAAACGGAGTCCCGTCTTCCTTCAAGGGGGGTACCCCTTGGCTACGTCCGTCGGGTCTAGCTCCGGCGCCCAGGCTTTGGAGCGGCTTAAGGAAGTTAGGGCTCCGACTCTTGCACAAGACCGTTTGACATCTTGGAATTTGGCGGGTAAAATCGATAGCTTCTTCAAAACATCACTCAAGAGGTTGGGTCCTTGGTTGGCTGGGGAGATAATAGCAAGCACCCGTTGAGCCCCAGTATACAGCTATTCCACCAGGGTGTAAACCGCTTTGAGCTTTGTCATGCTGTTTTGACTCAGATTGTTGCTTTGTGGACCTATGAGTATTTTAAAAAGGTTAAGCAGGCGGCTTATATTTCTGGCAAAAATAGAGTGTAAGTAACTAGTAAAAATGACTCACCAAAGATTGTGGAGACCATCTGGGACACACAGTTTTTTAAACCAGTGAGTTCTGTGGTAACCTCCTTGAGAGCCGCCTCTGCTGTCTCAACACGCTGTATCAGCAAGGTTTTCCCATCGGCCTAGGATTTATTCTCCGCATCAAAGTTGGTATTCAGTTTTTCAGCTTCAGAGAGGCTCAACTGAGTTTGGACTCAGTATTCTTTACCTCAGTCTCTTGATCCACCAGCCGGGTCTTGGCATCAGTCAATTGAGAACCCAATTCAGTTAGGGCGGTCTACAAACATGCACAAGTGTGTTAAAATTTATTTCAATAAAGGTTATCATGATGAAAGTCCCAAGTGCTTTGCAAACGCAACACCACTCGGCACTTGGGGGCTAATGTCTGGCAAAGCAATTTTTTAAATGCAAAATGGCTCTTCTATGCTTAAAGTCCCAAGTGTTTTACAAGTAACAACGCTTGGCACTTGGAGGCTAATGCATGATATTAAGAAAGTTTTTTCATGTTGAGCTGGATAACACTATTTGTTTGGACTGATTCAAGACAGTTATGAAGTCAAGTACCGGCTCATTCATGATAAATTGAGCCGGCCCTTGGGGACTATAGGTGAAATTTATGCTGGACTTAAGGAAAATCTAAGACAAAGCATCAACCTATATCACAAATCTACAGATCATTTAGGTTCATCATAATCCGGAGACTTGGGGGCTGGCAGAGCATATATAAGCTAGTGAAAGCCAGAGAATGTACCTCATATTTTAGTTGCATTTGCTTGACCATCTCAATTTCTAAGTCACGGCTGGAATGCACATGATTGAGGTATCCATACAGCACGTCACTCTCATTCAGGTGAGCATAGTGAGAGACGTCAAACCGCACCTTATGCCTCTCTAAAGCTTCTTGCTTGGCAGAGTGCAGGGCCAGTACAGTTGGGTTGCCCTGCTCAACGAATCGACTACGAGTAATTAAGACATCGTTGTCAGAAGTCGTCAGCGGGTTAGCTGAGCTAGATGGCCCAGCGGTAGACGGATTAAGAATGGTCTCATCAACTGACGGATGAGGGGGGTCTGATTGAACGTGGACAGCAGGGTCTTCTGGTGCTTCAGATTGTTCAGGAGGAGTTCGTATTGCTGGTTCAGGAGCAGGGTCTTTCGGGTCTTCTGTCGGCTTAGCCACCTAGGCTTTCTTGGACTTTGCTTAACCGCTAAGAAGGATTTCATGAGTTAGTATAATGATGCAGACTTAAAGATGTAGAAGAAAGATAATTTTCCTTACCCAGGGGCAGTCTTGAAAGCCGGGAATTGAGTTTGTGAAGAGTCGCCAGAAGAGCGAGAAACCTCCTGCAAAAGTAAAATTATAGTTAAGAAATTAAGGAAATAGATTCATTGACAAAAGAGAATGTCAAAAGTGAAAGAAACCTCGTTCTGGTATTTCCGAGGAGATTTTGGTAAGCCGGAGGGAAGTTCGTTATCATCGTTGGTCCGAGCCTGACGGCGGCTCCCATGTTGCTTCTTTTTCAAAAGAAAATGAGGATCCAAATAAGCCAAAGGGTGTGAAAACCTTACTTTCCGGGTTACCAGTCGAGGTTTCTGTCTTGGCAAAGGGGCTGAGTCAGAGGAAATAGTTGTCTCTTCTTCTATGGCCTGGCTGGCCCCCGTGTCGTCCTGGCAATAGTCAGTGTCAACAAGATTGTTAAAAAGCAGGCCAAGAGAGTGAAGGGCTGCCTCCGACTTAGAAACATCATCCATCTTGAACATGTCAGAAGCAGTCTTTTTCTTCTTGGACTTCCAGGTTGTCTTCCTGGCGGCTATGGCAGTGGCTCTAGCCTTCTTGGCGACTTCATAATCATATTTGGCCTTCCAGAAGTTAGATTTGGCCTGTGGGCAAATAACAGGTTAAAAGTCATGCAAGTATGTAACTACTGAAGAAAAAAAGGAGGTCAAAGGGGTTCACCTCTGGTGCCGGGTTAAGTTTGAAGAAAGGATTTAATCGAACCTTACTGCAGTCGTCATATTTGATGTTTACAAGGGTGGTTGACATCTCCACAATGGCCTCTTCAGTCAGTTGCAGAGGGCTATGATGCAGAGGGTCATCTGGTCCTCGGCATAGGTAAACATCAGGGCAGAACAGCGGCTCAGAGGGATGACCTGCCATGCGATCCAGCAATGGATCAGATCAACTCTAGTTAGGTCGTTTCCCAATAAGGCTTGAATTCTTTTGATAGATGGGATAAGCTTCTTGCGTTCAGCAGCAGTAAGCTTGTCAGGGAGCACAAACTTAGAATCAAGGCGCTCTGCGCGATAACCCGGCGGTGGTCTTTCATTAGCTGACGATGTGTCTTAACAATAGAACCAAGTTTGGTTCCAATCCTTGGGATGGCTTGGTAAGACTATGAAGGGGAAGACAGCACCCTGTCGATGCTGAATTGAGATTCCTCCAAGTTCCAAGCTAAGGCCGTTGGTGCATTCATTCTGGCAGTTCAAATAGATGTACTTCCTAAAGAGTTCCACAGTAGGTTCTGCTTGAAGGTAAACCTCACAGAGAACTTGAAAATTGCAGATGTTGGATATGGAGTTGGGTCCAAGATCTTGTGGATGAAGCTAGAAAAAATGCAGAACGTCTCTGAAAAACTTTGAGCCAGGTGGTGCAAAACCCTGATTCATGTGATCAGTAAAGACGATAACTTCACCGTCTTTGGGCTGAGGCCGTTCTTTGACCGGGTCAGGAGCATGGTAGGACATAATGGTCTTCTCCGGCAAGTATCCAATGGTGACAAAATCTTTCAAGGTCTCATCGGTAACTATGGAATGAACCTAGTTGCAGACTGTTGGCGCTTTTGACGACATGATGAAAAAGGACAAGTTGAAAAGAAAGAAATTTGCCTGTTCAAATTAATTGGTGGAGTTACAGGTTAATGATTATCGTACAGATGAATAATGGCGGCTTAAGTAAGGGCTAATGATATATGAAGGAAAAAATGAGCCGTCATGATAAGCCTCCATGGTTAAAGATATTCGAAAGTTGCCAGGGACAGAATTGACTAAGTACTGAGATAAACAAGTTTCACAAGCTATTGCTATTATTTTGGATCAAGATGGTTCAGAAGAGAAAAATAAATCTAGACCTAAAAAACTAGTGCAGAGGAGTTCATTAGTCTAGGGAGGCCCTTGTGCAAGAAAAGAATATCTACTAGTATCCGAAATGGACGCAAAACAACTACCGAAGGAGTTCCATATTTATTTTGGATCGAACGAGGATGCGGTGGAGAAACTATGAGGAATATGCGATGAACAACGAAGAACACAAGAAATAACCTCGCGAACCCTAATGCAGATCTAAGGTGTAAGAAAGTAAGAGCTTACAGATGCAGATCTACTACGGAGGATCGCCGCCGTTCTCTGGACGAGCTCAGGATGATGCAGTGGCCAAAGTTGAGGACGACGGTGAGCGCTGCGGCGACGGCGGAGCTCGAACGGCAGAGAGGTGGCGAAAGAAGAAAGAAGAAGAAAGAGGAAGGACCGGCCATGCCTATTTATAAGGAGATAAGTGAACAAGCTGGCGTGAAAATCGAGGAAGGCTAAAAGTAATGATTATCCAGCTAAATGGAGGCCTTGATTTTCGGAAGCCATTTAAGATAAGGATCCGTTATAGATGTGTCACATCCCTAGCTTTCGGTGCTGCCTAGTGTTTGCATCTTGTTGCATCATGTTTAAATTTCTGAAAGTTGAATTGGGGAAAGCTGAAAGCCTCAGAAATCATTTCAAAAAATGATCAACATTAAAAATTGTTTCAATTAAACCCAATAAAATGTTCCTGTTAAGCTATAAAAATATTGGCAAGAAGTAAAATTCAAACCAATATTTTTGGATTCACAGAAATATTTATTTTGGGCATTTGAGTTAATCCAATAATTATTGCATTGGATTTATATAGGTGATATATTAACTATATGTCCAATAATTCTGATAATTGTTGAGGGGCTTT
This sequence comes from Triticum dicoccoides, assembly GCF_002162155.2. Lineage (NCBI taxonomy): Eukaryota > Viridiplantae > Streptophyta > Magnoliopsida > Poales > Poaceae > Triticum > Triticum dicoccoides. The sequence continues at coordinate 548,744,718 of NC_041382.1, forward strand.
GGAATAATCCATTTAGTCTCTGCAAAAATTGTCAGAAGCAAAAAAATTAGTTTGGTTCAAGAATCAAATTAAAACAAATGTCAGAAATAGAAAACAGAAACTGAAAGGAGAGAGAGAGGTTACCTGTGGCTTACCTGGTGCCCACTTGGCCCAGCACTGTGCGGCCCAGCCCACTGGCCTGTGCCAGTCGTCGTCGTCCTCCCGCCAGTCGGACAGGGCGCGTGCCCGACGCGCGCGCGTGCTCCGCGTGCCACGCGAGCAGCCTGCCTGCCCTCCCCTGCCACCGTGATGCCTCGCGTCCTCTCCTCGGTGCCACCTCGACCCCCTCGTTCGTTCCTCTCTCTCCCCCGAACGCCTCCCCCTCCTCTGTTCTCCCCACCGAACGCGCCCGCCGCTGCCGATGAGCATCACCGCGGCCATCGCCTGTCCCTCGTCCCCTGGAGCTACCCACGAGCTCCGCCGTGTCCCTCTCCTCCTCCTCACCGAGCCGCCTGATGCCGGAAGCCCCTGGATGCCGCCTGCACTGCCGTTCCCCTCGTCGGCCACCGAAGATCGTCGCCGTCGATTAGCTGCCTCCGGTGCCTCCCCGAGCTCGCTGACCCTCCCGTTCGACTCACTGTGAGCTCCTGCATCTAACCCCCCTAACTCTGCTGCCCTTTTATCGCCGTAGCCGTCGCCCCTTGCTGACCGAAGCACGCCGCCGCCCGAGCTCGCCGTCGACGCAGCTCCGATGACCATTTGGTCACCCCGGCGACTCCAACGAGCTCGTGGCCGCACGTAGAGCTTAGCCAACGCGTTAGTTGGTTCGTTTGCGAGCTGCAACGCCGAACCCATCTTTGCCGAACTCCGGCCGCCACCGAGGTCGATGTCGTGCTCAACTCTGGCCACCTCGCGGCCTCCCGTCCGTTCCTTTGGATGCGGACGAGCAAGAGCTCCTCCCTAGTGCCCCCATCGCGCCAAACCACCGCCCGTAGCGCAATCCCGAGCCGCGCTGCCGTCGTTTTGCTCGCCGCCGGCGAAACTCCGGCGACTGCCGACGTGTCTGTCGTTAGGATTAACCCCCCCACCTAATTACCACCTCACTGCCACTGACATGTGGGCCCATGCCCCACTGACACTTTTAGTTAGGATTTAATTAGCACTAGCAGTCTCTGTTAATTAGGCTAGTCACTGACCAGTGGGTCCCAGCGTCAGGTTTGACCTGGGCTGACGCTGTTGACTAGCTGACGTCAGCATGACGCATTGATGATGCAGTAATCATTTTCCTAGATTATTTCTATTTCTAAATGATTTATTTAATTCAGAAAATGTCCAAAACTTCCAAAAATCATAGAAATTCAACCGTAACTCCAAATGAAATAATTTATATATGAAAAATTATCAGAAAAATTCAAGGAATCCATCTGTACCATTTTCATGCATGTTTGAACAAGCTAACCTCACTGAATAGGACAATTCATGATTATGGAATAAATGGTAATTAGTTTTGGAGTTGGAATTTGCTATAGGTTTGAATTCCACTTCAATTAATATGGCTAACTGTTGCACTAGGTCAATTAAGTACCTTAATATGACATCTCATTCATATGTATGTGCATTGCATTGATTGTGGTTCCTTTTGTGTTTGCCGGTGTTTGTTCCCCCTCAGTAGACGTATGTTCCGACGATGAGTTCGATGACACCGATGAAGAACTATACTATCTTCAGAAGTGCCAGGCAAGCAAAACCCCTTGTTCATTCCGATACAATCCCCCTCTCTCGCTCCTGCTCTCTTTTACTGCATTAGGGCAACACCGATTCAACTGTTACATGCTGCGGTAGTTGAACCCTTTCCTCTGCATGACCTGTCATTGCCACAGTAAATAGATGAAACCCACTAGCATGAGTAGGAATTGTTTGAGCCCTGATGTGCCTACTCATTCATGCTTGTTTGTCATGCCTGCTACTGCTTAGAGTTGAGTCTGGTCTGATTCATTGGGAATGAATTGGAACGTGGTGAACATGTCCAACCGTTGAGAGCTAAGTGTGTGAACACGATTTGGTAAAGGTAGCGGTAAGAGGCCTTGTAGGAGTACATGGTGGGTTGTCTCATTGCAGCCATCCTTAGGAACTGAGTTCTGTGTTTGTGATCCATGAATAGTTACTACCACACATTGGGTTCTGATAACTCGGCCCCTCTCGGCTTATTAATCAACTTGACCTCTGTCCAGGAGTTGCAACTAGTTTCTGGTGTTTGTAGGTAGTGTTAGTGGTCTACCAAGTGGCACCCGGTACAGGTGTGCTTGGGACAGACTAGGCACCGTGGCACGGTGTACCAAGTGGCACCCGGATGGTGGGCTTGGGAACCCTGGTCACATCGTTTGGGGCCGTGAGCGACACCCCGGCCGGATCTTCTTGCGGATGGAACCCGAATAGGCGATAAACCTGGACTAGAGACTTTTTGGTTAGTCAGGTCGTGGCCGACTCCCTCGCCCGGCTTCCGCTTGAAGGTTGCCGAGGTACATGACGTGTACAGGGCTATAAGTGGCGAGAGCGTGTGTGAAGAAGTACACCCCTGCAGGGTTATCATTATCTATTCGAATAGCCGAATTCCTCGGATATGGAAACTTGGACCCCTTGCATAGTTCATCGACAAGTGAAAGTGGATACTCTAAAACTCGCAAGATAAGAGTGAGTGCTATGGATGGCGTTCTCGTAGGGAGACGGGAGCGGATCCATAGTGGTGTATTGATATGGTGAACATGTGGACTCGTGTGCACCACCTCAAAAGAGTTGCATGCAGTCGTAGTTTAGGATAGCCACCGAGTCAAAGCTGGCTTGCTGCAGTTAAACTCCACCACCCCCTTTGTTGATACCGATGCATATGTAGATAGTTCTGATGTAGGTCTTGTTGGGTACATTTGTACTCACGTTTGCTTAATTTATGTTTTGCAGAGAGACTTCAGTCCCGCTAGTAGTTCCGCTTGGACTTTGACGTTTAGCTTGTTACCTCAGCTACGATCTTCTGCCCTCGGCAGGATTTGGTAGATAGTCAGGCTTCTCAGCCTTTTCCATTTGTAGATGTCTGTACCTAGATATGTTAAGCTTCCGCATGTGCTTTTACTTGTATGCTCTGAATGTCGGGTCATGAGACCCATGCTTGTAATATCTCGCTCCTCGGAGCCTAATAAATAAATACTTTGAGTCTTAGAGTCTTGTTGTGATGCCATGTTATATTTGCACCTATCGAGCATATTGTGTGTATGATTGAAATGCTTGGTATGTGTGGGATCCGACAATCTAGTTGTTCATCCTTGGCAGCCTCTCTTATGGGGAAATGTAGTCTAGTGCTTTCTAAGCGATAGTAGTCCGCTACAGCCCGGTTCACCAGAGTCCTGCTAGCCTAGCACTACTGCTCGGAACACTTGACTGGCCGGCATGTGTTTCACTTCGTTCCTGTGTCTGTCCCTTCGGGGAAATGTCACGCGGTGACTTCTGGAGTCCTGTTAGCCCAGTGCTACAGCCCGGATTCACACGTTGATGACCGACATGCTCGTTGTGATTCATGTATGCCTGTCCTGATGGGTTAGCGCCGCTTTGGGTTCACGACTAGCCATGTCGGCCCGGGTTCTTTGTCATATGGATGCTAGCGACACTATCATATACGTGAGCTAAAAGGCGCAAACGGTCCCGGGCCAGGTAAGGTGGCACCCGTGGGAATACCGTGCGTGAGGCCGCAAAGTGATATGATGTGTTACATGCTAGATCGATGTGGCTTAGGATCGGGGTCCTAACAGCGTTGGTATCAGAGCCTGACTGCCTGTAGGATTACCAAGCCATTCTGGTCGAAGTCGTGTCTAGAAATGCTTTAGTTATATAAGGGAATTGATTGTGGAAGGGAACGTAAGGCTCTTTTTACTTCTTATACCTCATGGCCTTCTGATCTGAGTCATTTTATCTTTTCTACGGGGTTAAGAACTAGGCTTCTCTTCTATCTCTCAGGATGACGTGTTACTAACCGTAGTTGCCTAGGATTGTTGAGTTCAAGCCTCAGTTCAGTTCCTACTACTTCCATATGTTCATAGCTGGCCTCACAACCTTGATATTATGATGTTGTTAAGTGGTTATGCCACCATTTTTGTAGGTTGTCTCAAATCTTTTGAGCAATTATAGCCATTATGCTGTCCGAGTCATCCCAGGTCTCTAAATAGTCTGATGCATTTGCAAATCCTTTCTGTCCATTTCTGATATCCTTTTTGGGCCAGATTAACCACACTAATCGGTGAGTTGAGGCACTCTGTTACCTCGGCATATAGGTTGGAGCTAGTATTATGACCCTAGGTGTCTTAGAGGATCACCTAGTAATCCAGCCATGTCTTGTGTTCCCAGTGTGATGATTCTGGCCATCGTTCTCGAAAGCATCGTGTGATGCCATGTAGTGGTAGGTATCCTATTCATGGGTTCTTGAACCCGAGATTCACCCTGCTTATCTCATGTTGATAGCGTTGCTAGTTCCTTTAGGATAGTAGTAACCTTTGCGATAGTCCTCGAGGTTCGTGGTACATCCTTCTTCCAATTATCATGGACCATTCTTGGCAGGAGTTCTTTTGAACCAAAAGGTCACGACAGAGTGCTCCTGATGAGTTCTCCATTCTATATTGTGACTCTACCAGTTCAACATTTCTGCATGGGTTATCCGGAAGAAATAACATGCTAACTTATGCATCCACAACTCAGAAAATAATATGTTCCCTTGAGTTGTCCCTCTTTAGTTGTATTCTGACCCCGTCTATCAATTGATAGTCAAGAGTAGTTGTGCGATCGTGTTCATCGATGCCTACTATTCTTGTGGTCCGTCAAGCCATTCTATTCCAGAATGACTAGGAGAAATGAACTCCAGTACCTCATCCATTTCTAGGATTGGGTCAAAGTAGTTGTATCCCGCAGATCAAAATGCCAATCCAGCTTTTGATTCTGATCTACCTTGGAGTGTTACCATATTTATGTCAAGAATGCCATGGGAATTGCACATCGTCTTATGGATTCTTGATACAGTGATACTTCTCGCCATCATTATTCATTCCTCGGTCCCCGTGTGTTTGTAACCGGAACACCGACATGTGAACTCTGATGTGCGAAATCAATACTCCTAGCAACTCCGTTGCTTGGTAGTTAATGGACACTATTCTCATTCTTAGTGTGTTGGTTATTGAATCATCACTCTAAGATTGATTGTGCTACCTAGTCCTTATTTCTGGTGCACTCTTCGATCAATGAGTTAGGATTATTCAATCCCTTGCTTATTTGATCATTTCGTCTTGCCCTGAAAATCAAGATTGTTCCCAAGCTTAGTAACATATCGGTGGTTCGTGATGTTCCGAATATCTTCTCGGAAGTATTACCAAGTTTTTACCTGACCGCTATGTTGAGTTTGTGATCAAGTTGGTTTCCTATAAACCACCCCTTCTCCAAGAATCTGTGTTGGATACCCCTGAGCTAGTTGGTTGAGCTAAACAACAACTTGGAGAGTTGGAAGATAAAAGCTTGTCTGACTTAGTTCATGTTAAGGGATATCTTTTTGTATGTGTGTATTGAAGAAACATGATATCTCCATCGATTGGTCCTCGTGATCGGTTGTTGGATCTATTATCTTGCCCAAACCTTGATTTGAGTGTGGGCTATCGTCAAATCAAATCAGAACCAACGATGTTCATAATGTTGTCCTACTTGCAGTTGTCCCTCGAGCATACACCATTATATCTTTGGTCTGACCAATACTATCACATTGTTCACATAGTGGTGGAAGTCCAGTGATATGGAAATTCCGATGAGTTGCTGTTGAGCCCATCAGCGGCATTTTGTCTCCTCCATGATTGTGTTGAACATCCAGCTAGTGTTGGAAACTTTATAAGCATTGCCCTCATGTCCCGATCATGAAGCATATGTCCGGTTGAAAGATGTGACTTCCTCTAATTCATGTGCATCTGATGTAAGTTGTTGCCGTGAATTCGAGAAAGCTTGTTTTTGCTTACCCTGGAATCATCCCAAGCCAGCCATGCACGTGCAAAGTATTCTGTGGTATGTTAGACTGGTCATCTTCGTTCCATATGAATTCCTAGCACCCAAGCCACTGATTGACTTGTTCAAGGAAAAGGAGTCTAGCGCGCGTAAAGAATTCAATATCCTTGATGATGGTTCCCCACCCAAACTCGGTAGTGTTTCATTTTAAGACTACCAGGTGACCATGCTTGTCTAGGACAACATGTTCACATGCTTGTAGCAGAACCAACTCATGTTTTGGAGCTTACTACCATAGTCCATTTCCTTAGAATCTCGCAATGTCATCTCGTCGATTTGTGTTGCAAACTTCCATTTTGTTTCTAGCCTCGATGAGTCTGGAATATCCTGACACCCACCAGATCTAAATCTCAGGCAGATATGATGGTTGGAGAATTTTCCAAGAACTATAATATTGGTCCCTCGGTAACCGGTAAAGTGGATGTCGTGGCCAACACATCCAGTCGGAATGCCTACTATTGTAGTATCCTGGTTGAAGAAGTTAGTCACCTCCCCATCAGGATCTCGCAGGATCTGCCTCCGTAGTTATTCCTTACGGATTCTTGTGCTCCAGAAGTCCGACCTTTTACTTGATGTCCTAGATACCAAACCGTATCAATAAATGGGTTATCCTAGCACATCAAGGAGAACATTAGAAGCGGAGTGATAAATGTCCCTCGGTCGATCATCCAGATTTTGTTCCCTTGGCCTCGCTAAGGTGAAATCTGAGAAAGTGTTATCTTCCTTTGCATCTGCATCATCCATCACCATTCATCATGGTGGTATGTTGTGTTGCCAGGATCCTTGACACGGATATTGGTAAAACCTTGATGAATATGGAGATGCTCAAGTTCTAGAGAGCACGCACAAGAACTAGGTTTTACCGTTGGCGTTAACTGGGATTTGCTTCCAGTTTCCTCGGTTGTGTTATAACCGTTTCAAACAGTGGACTCACTCTCAACTATTGAGTTCTTCCATAGTTACCAGAATCATTCCCAACATTTGCATCTTGTTCCCAGCTTGCACCTCAGTAGTTGTGGTTCAGGATCATCTTCAAAAGTGGACTTACCATGGGTCCCTTCCATTTCCGGTGATAAGCAAAAATCATCCATTGTGTTGTCTTCAACAAGGTAGTCCACATCATCCATTCTAGTAGGAGTATGCCATTTCTTCAAGCTCCTTCACGCGATCATTTGTGATTGCCTCAGGCTGGTGAGAAGGGTTTTCAATGATATTTGAATCAAAAGTAATTCTTTTTGGCACTTAAGGGAAATGCTCTACGAGTCACTTTCCCTAAGGTGCTCCGTTATGGAATCATGGCAATTTTTCCCTGCTACTTTGAAACCCTCGTCAAATTGTTTCTTCCGTCCCTCCTGATGCATATCTTGCCTTTCAGCTCCAGAGATGTTTCTATGACTCATTCCATGAATTGATCTTGTGATCATTAAGATAATCCTAAGTTTCTCGAACCCCAGGAAGATCGATTCTTCTTAAATTCTCCCTTTCTTCTCGTTGTCATGCTGGGTGAAGATCTCGAAAGCAAAGATGTCAAGATCAATTGGAGCAATGAATCAACATCTTCGAGGAGGACAGTCGGATCGTGAAGGTCGTGTTAGCTTTGTATCCCCTCTATATTCTTACCTCACGTCTTGAATCTCGGGACGAGATTCTTGTTTAGTAGGGGTGAGCTATCACATCCCTAGCTTTTGGTGCTGCCTAGTGTTTGCATCTTGTTGCATCATGTTTAAATTTCTGAAAGTTGAATTGGGGAAAGCTGAAAGCCTCAGAAATCATTTCAAAAAATGATCAACATTAAAAATTGTTTCAGTTAAACCCAATAAAATGTTCCTGTTAAGCTATAAAAATATTGGCAAGAAGTAAAATTCAAACCAATATTTTTGGATTCACAGAAATATTTATTTTGGGCATTTGAGTTAATCCAATAATTATTGTATTGGATTTATATAGGTGATATATTAACTATATTGTCCAATGATTCTGATAATTGTTGAGGGGCTTTGGAATAATCCATTTAGTCTCTGCAAAAATTGTCAGAAGCAAAAAAATTAGTTTGGTTCAAGAATCAAATTAAAACAAATGTCAGAAATAGAAAACAGAAACTGAAAGGAGAGAGAGAGGTTACCTGTGGCTTACCTGGTGCCCACTTGGCCCAGCACTGTGCGGCCCAGCCCACTGGCCTGTGCCAGTCGTCGTCGTCCTCCCGCCAGTCGGACAGGGCGCGTGCCCGACGCGCGCGCGTGCTCCGCGTGCCACGCGAGCTGCCTGCCTGCCCTCCCCTTCCACCGTGATGCCTCGCGTCCTCTCCTCGGCGCCACCTCGACCCCCTTGTTCGTTCCTCTCTCTCCCCCGAATGCCTCCCCCTCCTCCGTTCTCCCCACCGAACGCGCCCGCCGCTGCCGATGAGCATCACCGCGGCCATCGCCTCTCCCTCGTCCCCTGGAGCTACCCACGAGCTCCGCCGCGTCCCTCTCCTCCTCCTCACCGAGCCGCCTGATGCCGGAAGCCCCTAGATGCCGCCTGCACCGATGTTCCCCTCGTCGGCCACCGAAGATCGTCGCCGTCGATTAGCTGCCTCCGGTGCCTCCCCGAGCTCGCTAACCCTCCCGTTCGACTCACTATGAGCTCCCGCATCTAACCCCCCTAACTCCGCTGCCCTTTTATCACCATACTCGTTGCCCCTTGCTGACCGAAGCACGCCGCCGCCCGAGCTCGCCGTCGACGCAGCTCCGATGAGCATTTGGTCACCCCGGCGACTCCAACGAGCTCGTGGCCGCACGTAGAGCTTAGCCAACGCGTTAGTTGGTTCGCTTGCGAGCTGCAACGCCGAACCCATCTTTGCCGAACTCCGGCCACCGCCGAGGTCGACGCCGTGCTCAACTCCGGCCACCTCGCGGCCTCCCGTCCGTTCCTTTGGATGCGGACGAGCAAGAACTCCTCCCTAGTGCCCCCAGCGCGCAAAACCACCGCCCGTAGCGCAATCCCAAGCCGCGCCGCCGGCGTTTTGCTCGCCGCCAGCGAAACTCTGGCGACTGCCGACGTGTCTTTCGTTAGGATTA
>NC_041382.1:548753840-548807155 GCF_002162155.2 Triticum dicoccoides
CACCTCACTGCCACTGACAGGTGGGCCCATGCCCCACTGACACTTTTAGTTAGAATTTAATTAGCACTAACAGTCTCTGTTAATTAGGCTAGTCACTGACCAGTGGGTCCCAGCGTCAGGTTTGACCTGGGCTGACGCTGTTGACTAGCTGACGTCAGCATGACGCATTGATGACACAGTAATCATTTTCCTGGATTATTTCTATTTCTAAATGATTTATTTAATTCAGAAAATGTCCAAAACTTCCAAAAATCATAGAAATTCAACCGTAACTCCAAACGAAATAATTTATATATGAAAAATTATCAGAAAAATTCAAGGAATCCATCTGTACCATTTTCATGCATGTTTGAACAAGTTAACCTCACTGAATAGGACAATTCATGATTATGGAATAAATGGTAATTAGTTTTGGAGTTGGAATTTGCTATAGGTTTGAATTCCACTTCAATTAATATGGCTAACTGTTGCACTATGTCAATTAAGTACCTTAATATGACATCTCATTCATATGTATGTGCATTGCATTGATTGTGGTTCCTTTTGTGTTTGCCGGTGTTTGTTCCCCCTCAGTAGACGTATGTTCCGACGATGAGTTCGATGACACCGATGAAGAACTATACTATCTTCAGAAGTGCCAGGCAAGCAAAACCCCCTTGTTCATTCCGATACAATCCCCCTCTCTCGCTCCTGCTCTCTTTTACTGCATTAGGGCAACACCGATTCAACTGTTACATGTTGCGGTAGTTGAACCCTTTCCTCTGCATGACCTGTCATTGCCACAGTAAATAGATGAAACCCACTAGCATGAGTAGGAATTGTTTGAGCCCTGATGTGCCTACTCATTCATGCTTGTTTGTCATGCCTGCTACTGCTTAGAGTTGAGTCTGGTCTGATTCATCAGGAATGAATTGGAACGTGGTGAACATGTCCAACCGTTGAGAGCTAAGTGTGTGAACACGATATGGTAAAGATAGCAGTAAGAGGCCATGTAGGAGTACATGGTGGGTTGTCTCATTGCAGCCGTCCTTAGGAACTGAGTTCTGTGTTTGTGATCCATGAATAGTTACTACCACACATAGGGTTCCGGTAACTCGGCCCCTCTCGGCTTATTAATCAACTCAACCTCTCGCCAGGAGTTGCAACTAGTTTCTGGTGTTTGTAGGTAGTGTTAGTGGTCTACCAAGTGGCACCCGGTACAGGTGGGATTGGGACAGACTAGGCACCATGGCACGGTGTACCAAGTGGCACCCGGATGGTGGGCTTGGGAACCCTGCTCACATCGTTTGGGGCCGTGAGCGACACCCCGGCCGGATCTCCTTGCGGATGGAACCCGAATAGGCGATAAATCTGGACTAGACACTTGTTGGTTAGTCAGGTCGTGGCCGACTCCCTCGCCCGGCTTCCGCTTGAAGGTTGCCGAGGTACATGACGTGTACAGGGCTATTAGTGCCGAGAGCGTGTGTGAAGAAGTACACCCCTGCAGGGTTATCATTATCTATTTGAATAGCCGAATTCCTCTGATATGGAAACTTGGACCCCTTGCATAGTTCATCGACAAGTGAAAGTGGATACTCTAAAACTCGCAAGATAAGCGTGAGTGCTATGGATGGCGTTCTCGTAGGGAGACGGGAGCGGATCCATAGTGGTGTATTGATATGGTGAACATGTGGACTCGTGTGCGCCACCTCAAAAGAGTTGCATGCAGTCGTAGTTTAGGATAGCCACCGAGTCAAAGCTGGCTTGCTGCAGTTAAACTCCACCACCCCCTTTGTTGATACCGATGCATATGTAGATAGTTCTGATGTAAGTCTTGCTGGGTACATTTGTACTCACGTTTGCTTAATTTATGTTTTGTAGAGAGACTTCAGTCCCGCTAGTAGTTCTGCTTGGACTTTGACATTTAGGTTGTTACCTCAGCTACGATCTTGTGCCCTCGGCAGGATTTGGTAGATAGTCAGGCTTCCCAGCCTTTTCCATTTGTAGATGTCTGTACCTAGATATGTTAAGCTTCCGCATGTGCTTTGACTTGTATGCTCTGAATGTGGGGTCATGAGACCCATGCTTGTAATATCTCGCTCCTCGGAGCCTAATAAATAAATATTTTGAGTCGTAGAGTCTTGTTGTGATGCCATGTTGTATTTGCACATATCGAGCATATTGTGTGTATGATTGAAATGCTTGGTATGTGTGGGATCCGACAATCTAGTTGTTCATCCTTGGCAGCCTCTCTTATGGGGAAATGTAGTCTAGTGCTTTCTGAGCGATAGTAGTCCGCTACAGCCTGGTTCACCGGAGTCCTGCTAGCCCAGCACTACTGCTCGAAACACTTGACTGGCCGGCATGTGTTTCACTTCGTTCCTGTGTCTGCCCCTTCGGGGAAATGTCACGTGGTGACTTCCGGAGTCCTGTTAGCCCAGTGCTACAGCCCGGATTAACACGTTGATGACCGACATGCTTGTTGTGATTCATGTATGCTTGTCCTCATGGGTTAGCGCCGCTTTGGGTTCACAACTAGCCATGTTGGCCCGGGTTCTCTGTCATATGGATGCTAGCGACACTATCATATACGTGAGCTAAAAGGCACAAACGGTCCCGAGCCAGGTAAGGTGGCACCCGTGGGAATACCATGCGTGAGGCCGCAAAGTGATATGATGTGTTACATGCTAGATCGATGTGGCTTAGGATCGGGGTCCTGACAAGATGACGTCGTGGCGGGTTTCCAAATTTTTTGAAAATGAAATCATGGCGGGTTCCAGAGCTTTACAAATAGAAGAAGATGGATTTAATCTAAGTGTTGGAGATTGATAAGAACAAAGTTCAAATCAACCTAGGGCCTAATGTTGGGGATATGACTACCAGGAATGACCAGCCCAGGATGGGCCGGGCAAGGTTTGTAGTAGGACGAAGCCCAGAAGCGGCCTAATGCCATGAGTATAAACCGCCATGTATGATAAGACTTGTAAAGTAAGGCATGTAAAAGACATCACCAAGCCGGACACGTTGTATGAGCCGGCTGGGACACTATAGGCCATAGGGCATCAACCCATGTATATAAGGGGACGACCCAGCGGTGGCTTAGGGCAAGAAACAACAGATCGAGAGCCAAGATAGCGTATTTCGCTCCTTGGTCATTGAAACCTAGCAATACCACAACAACTAGACTAGGCTTTACCTTCACCGCAAGGGGCCGAACCAGTATAAACCTCCCGATTATCCCCTTTAAGCTTCCTAGTTGCGATGGCTCCACGACTAAGTCCTTTCGCTAGGAGATCTGCCGTGACAATTCCATGACACTTTGAGAATCTTGCTCAATTCTCTTAGGATGACCTTTAGGATACAAAGGTTCCCGAGTCATCTTACCACCTCTAGTCACAACCCTAACATCATTATCATTGTTCTTATTATTTAACCATGGATGCATGTTTACTAATAAGCTTAAGAGCATATAATCATCCAAGTGGTCAATCATGTAAGCATTACAATTCAATTGTCTACTAACATAAGCATTGAAGTTTTTTTAACAATAAAGTTATCAAACTCATCCAAGCATTGTCTAGCAGACTTATTGTGAGGAATATCACCTTCATCAAATCTACGGAGAGATTTTACCTCTACTACCTGTGTCGGGTTATCAAGACCATGTATTTCTTCAATATGCGGTAATTTTTTAACATCTTCAGCTTTAATACCTTTTTCTTTCATAGATTTCTTTGCCTCTTGCATATCTTCAGGACCGAGAAATGGAATACCCCTCTTCTTCGGAGTTGGTTCAGGAAGTATGCAATCATTATCATTACTTAATATATTATTCAATATCAATTCAGCTTGCTCAACAGTTCTTTCCCTGAAAACACAACCAACACAACTATCCAGGTGGTCTCTGGAAGCATCAGTTAGTCCATTATAAAAGATATCAAGTATTTCATTTTTCTTGAAAAGATGACCAGGCAAAGCATTCAGTAATTGGAGAAGCCTCCCCCAAGCTTGTGGGAGACTCTCTTCTTCAATTTGCACAAAATAAAATATTTCCTTTAAGCGACTTGTTTCTTATGAGTAGGGAATTTTTCAGAAGTAATAAATCATATCCTGGGGACTACACACACAACTAGGAGCAAGAGAATTAAACCATAACTTAGCATCACCCTTTAATGAGCAAATAGGGTGGCTATATCATTCAATTTAGTAAGATGTGCCATAGCAGTTTTAGATTCATAACCATGAAAAGGATCAGATTCAACAAAAGTCATTAACTCAGGATCAACAGAGAATTCGTAATCCTTATCAGTAACAAAGATAGGTGAAGTAGCAAAAGCGGGATCATATTTCATTCTAGCATTCAAGGATTTTTTATTTTGGCTTAGCTAATAATTTCTTAATTAAGATCCTCTCTATCATTGCAAGCAAAGAAGTCTCTAGCATTTTCTTCATCCATAACATAACCCTCAGGTACAACGGTCAATTCATATCTAGGGGGAGAATCATAATCATCAGTTTCAATTAATATCATCAATTTCAGTAATTTCATTCTCTCTAACCCTAGAAAGTAGTTCATTAAGAAATTCACCTAGTGGCACTATATCATCTAGCAGAGAAGTAGTTTCATCATAAGCATCATGCATAGCAGAAGTGGCATCATCAATAACATGTGACATATCAGAATCAATAGTAGGTGTAGTTGTTGCAAGTTTACTCAAAACAGAAGGAGAATCAAGTGCAAAGCTAGATGGCAGTTCCTTACCTCTCCTCGTAGTTGAGGGACAGATCTTGGTTTTGTTGTCTTTCAGATTCCTCATAGTGATCAGCAGATATAAATCCCAAGTGACTCAGATAATAGAGCTATGCTCCCCGGCAACGGTGCCAAAAAAGGTCTTGATAACCAACAACTATCGGGGAGCGCAACAATTTTCGACGGTAGAGTATTCAACCCAAATTTATTGATTTGACATAAGGGGAGAGAAAGAATATTCTCAAGTATTATCAACTGAGTTGTCAATTCAACCTCACCTGAAATACTTAATATCTGTAGCAAAATATTTAGTAGCAAAGTAGTATGGAAGTAACGTTAAAAACAGCAAAAGTAACAGTAATAGTTTCATACCAATCGTAACAGTGGCAACGGAAAAGTAACAGAGCAAAGATCAATATGAAACGAACTCGTAGGCAATGGATCAATGATGGATAATGATGTCGGATGGCATTCATCATGCAACGGTTATAACATAGGGTGACACAAAACTAGCTCCAATTCATCAATATAATGTAGGAACGAATTCCGAATATAGTCATAAGTGCTTATGGAAAAGAACTTGCATGACATCTTTTGTCCTACCCTCCCGTGGCAGCGGGTCCTATTGGAAACTAAGGGATATTAATGCCTCCATTTAATAGAGTACCGGACCAAAGCATTAGGACTTAGTGAATACATGAACTCCTCAAACTACGGTCATCACCGGGAGTGGTACCGACTATTGTCACTTCGGGGTTGCCGGATCACAACACGTAGTAGGTGACTATAAATTGCAAGATAGGATCAAGAACACAAATATATTCATGAACACATAATAGGTTTAGATCCGAAATCATGGCACTTGGGCCCTACTGACAAGCATTAGGCATAGCAAAGCCATAGCAACATCAATCTTAGAACATAGTGGATACTAGGGATAACACCCTAACAAAACTAACTCGACTACATGGTAAATCTCATCCAACCCATCACGGTCCAGCAAGCCTACGATGGAATTACTCACGCACGACGGTGAGCATCATGAAATTGGTGATGGAGGAAGGTTAGTGATGATGATGGCGATGATTTCCCCTCTTTGGAGCCCCGAACAGACTCCAGATCTGGCCTCCCGATGAAGAACAGGGGGTGACGGCGGATCCATATTGTAAAACATGATGAATCCTTCTCTCTGATATTTTTCTCCCCGAACTGAATATATGGAGTTGTAGTTGTCGGATTTCGGGTTCTGCAGTCCCTTGAGAGGTTCAAAATCTCGGGAGCGTGTGAAGAACTTTCCTCCCCATTCTGCCAACTTGCTAATCTCACGGCCTAGCACGACGAAATGAATGGAATGAAGACACGATAGTTTACCTAGCTTCGGTCCACCTTGCGGTGTAAAACCGTACTCCTGCTGTGTGGTGGATTGGCCTCGATGGGCCGAGGATGAACTAGTATAGTGGAGAACAACCTCAGGAGGAGGGGTGTTCCAGGGATCGAGTGAGCTGGTGTGTGGATGGTCTCAATGACCCCCCCCTACGATAGCAGTTTTGTAACAATCGTAACAGCGGCAACAGAAAAGTAACTTAGCAAAGATCAATATGAAACGAACTCATCGGCAATGGATCAATAATGGATAGTTATGTCGGATGGCATTCATCATGCAGCCGTTTTAACCTAGGGTGACACAGAACTAGCTCTAATTCATCAATATAATGTAGGCATGTATTCCGTATATAGTCATATGTGCTTATGAAAAGAACTTGCATGACATCTTTTGTCCTACCCTCCCATGGCAGCGAGGTCCTATTGGAAAGTAAGGGATATTAAGGCCTCCTTTTAATAGAGTATCGGACCAAAGCATTACCACAAAGTGAACACATGAACTCCTCAAACTACGGTCATCACAGGGAGTGGTCACGACTATTGTCACTCCGAGGTTGCCAGATCACAACACGTAGTAGGTGACTATAACTTGCAAGATAGGATCAAGAACACAAATATATTCATGAAAACATAATAGGTTCAGATCTGAAATCATGGCACTCGGGCCCTAGTGAC
This sequence comes from Triticum dicoccoides, assembly GCF_002162155.2. Taxonomy (NCBI): domain Eukaryota; kingdom Viridiplantae; phylum Streptophyta; class Magnoliopsida; order Poales; family Poaceae; genus Triticum; species Triticum dicoccoides. The sequence goes on from NC_041382.1 coordinate 548,760,628, forward strand.
AAGCATTAGGCATAGCAAACTCACAGCAACATCAATCTTAGAACATAGTGGATACTAGGGATCAAACCCTAACAAAATTAACTCGATTACATGGTAAATCTCATCCAACCCATCACGGTCCAGAAAGCCTACGATGAAATTACTCACGCACGACGGTTAGCATCATGAAATTGGTGATGGAGGATGGTTGATGATGACGATGGTGACGATTTCCCTTCTCCGGAGCCCAGAACGGACTCCAGATCTGCCCTCCCGAGGAAGAACATGGCTTGGCGGCGGCTCCGTATCGTAAAACGCAATGAATCCTTCTCCCTGATTTTTTCTCCCCAAAAGAGAATATATGGAGTTAGAGTTGAGGTCGGTGGAGGTCCAGGGGCGCCACAAGATCGGGTGGCGCGCCCCCACCCTTGTGGCCAGGGTGTGGGCCCCCTTCACTTGATTTTTTCACCAATATTTTTTGTTAATTCAAAAACTTATCTCCATGAAGTTTCAGGTCATTCCAAGAACTTTTTATTCTACACAAAAATAACACCATGGCAATTCTACTGAAAACAACGTCAGTCCGGGTTAGTTCCATTCAAATCATGCAAGTTAGATTCCAAAACAAGGGCAAAAGAGTTTGGAAAAGTAGATACGATGGAGACATATCAATTAACAGCTGAGTTGTCAATTCAACCCCACCAAAAAGACTTAATATCTACAGCAAACTATTTAGTAGCAAAGTAGTATTGAAGTAACAATAATGGTGGCAAAAGTAACAATAGCAGTTTTGTAACAATCGTAACAGTGGCAATGGAAAAGTAACTTAGCAAAGATAAATATGAAACAAACTCATAGGAAATGGATCAATGATGGATAATTATGTCGGATGGCATTCATCATGCAATAGATATAACCTAGGGTGACACAAAACTAGCTCTAATTCATCAATATAATGTAGGCATGTATTCCCTATATACTCATACGTGCTTATGAAAAGAACTTGCATGACATCTTTTGTCCTACCTTGAGGGAATATTTGTTCTACCTTTAGCTCCTCATTGTGTTGGACTCTCTTACTTATCGAAAGAGGCTAAAATTGATCCCCTATACTTGTGTTTTATCAATGATCGGAATGATCCGCTCCCCTTTATGGTGGTGTCTAGGTCATGTTTATAGCGGCCCTGGTGAAAGCACAAGTGCTCTCCAGGTGGTTTTGGTAATTAATGACAACATATCTCTTGTTGGATTAATACTTTTATCTAGTATATTTCAGATAAGTTCAACAATGGAGTGGCATGGACTAAAGGTTGTGGGAACTCCTTCAAGATGCGAAGGACAAAGGATTGGCTAAAGCTTCAAGCTCAGGACTCCTCATTTTACACTTTTAGTGATCCAAGATCACATTGAGTCCATAGGAAAAGCCAATACTATCAAGGAGGGATGAGGTGTTGATAATGAGCCTCTTGCTCAAAGTGCTTAATGATATGCTCCAAAATCCTCAGATACTTTCCCACCTCCATATATGACCTAAACCTAAAGCCAAATTCGGTCCTACTGATTGTCCCTATCCGGCGCCACCGAGTTTCACTTGTCATAGCCACTGCTAGAAACCCTAATCAGTTCGATCTCACCGATGGGATCTCGGTCTCACCGAGATGGGCTTGCAAACTCTCGTTACCTATTGCAATATTCTCGGTCCCACCGAGATATGCAATCGGTCCCACCGAGTTTGCTTGGCCAACTCTCTGTTTCACTTATTACCCAAATCGGTCCCACCGAGTTTGAGTAATCGGTCAAACCGAGTTTTGGATTTACCCTAACCCTAGCACATCGGTCCCACTGAGTTGATCCAGTCGGTCCCACCGAAATCTCTAACGGTCACTAGGTTTACCATTTCGGTCCGACCGAGTTTTATGATTCAGTCCCACCAAGATTGGAAAACTGTGTGTAACGGTTGGATTTTGTGTGGAGGCTATATATACCCCTCCACCACCTCTTCATTCGGGGAGAGAGCCATCAGACTTAGCCTCCACATCCAGCATCTTATTTCTAAGAGAGAACTACCTACTCATGTGTTGAGACCAAGATACTCCATTCCTACCATATGAATCTTTATCTCTAGCCTTCCCCAAGTTGCTTTCCACTCAAATCTTCTTTCCACCAGATCCAAATCCTATGAGAGAGAGTTGAGTGTTGGGGAGACTATCATTTGAAGCACAAAATCAAGGAGTTCATCATCAACACACCATTTGTTACTTCTTGGAGAGTGGTGTCTCCTAGATTGGCTAGGTGTCACTTGGGAGCCTCCGACAAAATTGTGGAGTTGAACCAAGGAGTTTGTAAGGGCAAGGAGATCGCCTACTTCGTGAAGATCTACCGCTAGTGAGGCAAGTCCTTCGTGGGAGATGGCCATGGTGGGATAGACAAGGTTGCTTCTTCGTGGACCCTTCGTGGGTGGAGCCCTCCGTGGACTCGCGCAACCGTTACCCTTCGTGGGTTGAAGTCTCCATCAACGTGGATGTAGGATAGCACCACCTATCCGAACCACGGGAAAAACATCCGTGTCTCCAATTGCGTTTGAATTCTCCAAACCCTTCCCTTTACATTCTTGCAAGTTGCATGCTTTACTTTCCGCTGCCTATACACTCTTTGCATACTTGCTTGATATGTATTGTGAATGTTGAAATTATGCCTAAACTCCACTTAAACCGAAAAAGCCTAAAAAGTGCAACTTTAGCATTAAGTCTCTAATCCCCCCCTCTAGACACATTTACTTCTAGATCCTACAAGTGGTATCAGAGCTTTGGTCTCCATTGCCTTGGTTTAATCACCATTGGAGGAAGATGGATGTGTCTACTTTAGGGAGTCTTAGACATAGAGTGCCTATTCTTGATGGGGAATATTTTCATGAGTGGAAAAATGAGATGCTTGTAATCTTCAATCAATATCATTTAAACAAGTATATTGCTAGCCCTTGTGCACCTCACATTGATCCTTTGCATCCTACTCTAGACGAAGATATTGACATGATTCGCAATCTTAGAACTATTGAGCTCATCATTAGAGGATTGCCCAAAAATTTGATTTCCAGTTTGCCTACTCTTAATTGTGCCTATGCTATATGGAAATTTCTTGAGGAACGATTTCCCGATCATTCCTTGAGAAATTTGGATGAAGTTCTCCATAAATCTATTGCCTTGAGTAAGATAAACTCTAGTGATCCTAGTTTTGGTGATTGTCTATTTGAGCTTACTAATCTCAAGCATGCTAAAGGAGATGTTGGCATCATTAGTGACATTATATTCGAAGCTATAAGAATTCATAAAAGTGACCACTTTGATGATCATTTATCTAATGAATTACCCTCTCTAGGAAATGATGACTCACAAGATCATGGTGAACATGGATACTATGATGATGATGATGATGATAGTGACTTTGATCTTGATGACGCAATGAGACATTTTGGTCTTACGGCAAATCTTTGGGGATATGCGTCAGGAGGAAAGGAATGGCTTCTTGATATATAGTGGATGTACTGATCATATGACTGGAGATGAAGAGATGTTTCGTGAGCTTGCTGAAAATGATGGCCCTCGGAAATATGTCACCTTTGGTGATAATTCAAAGGGTAAAGTGGTTGGCCTTGGTAAGGTGGCCATCTCACATGATAGTTCCATTCAAAATGTCATGCTCGTTGAATCTCTTGGCTACAACTTACTTTTAGTATCTGGACTTGCTGATTTTGGTTTAAATGTCCTATTTACTGAGGTAGATTGCCAAGTGTTTCGTCGAGACAATCATAAAATGGTCTTTACCGGTATGCGTAGAGGTGATCTTTACATTGTCGATTTCTCTAAAAAGGCACAACCTAAAACTTGCTTTATTGCTAAATCCTCAAAAGGTTGGTTGTGGCATAGACGACTAGGTCACGTTGGTATGAGAAACCTTGACAAGCTTATTAAAGGAAATCATATCCTTGGAGTTAACGATGTCATATTTGATAAGGATAGACTTTGCAGTGCTTGTCAAGCAGGTAAACAGGTTGGAGGAAGGCATCCCGTGAAGAACATCATGACCACAAGGAGGCCACTCGAGCTACTTCATATGGATCTTTTTGGTCCCAACTCCTACAAGAGTCTCGGTGGAAATTCTTTTGGTCTAGTTATAGTTGATGATTTTTCAAGATTTACGTGGGTGTTCTTTCTTAATGACAAGTCACAGGTCCAGAAGATCTTCAAAAACTTCTCTAGGAAGGCCCAAAATCAGTTTCACGTGAAGATCAAGAAGGTTCGAAGTGACAATGGAACGGAGTTCAAGAACGCAAATGTGGATACCTTTCTTGATGAGGAAGGGATCTCACACGAGTTCTCGGCTACGTACACACCTCAACAAAACGGAGTTGTTGAGAGGAAGAACCGGACGCTCATCGAAATGGCAAGAACGATGCTTGATGAATACAAGACGCCGAAGCACTTTTGGGCAGAAGCGGTTGAGACAGCTTGTCACGCAACAAATCGCTTATATCTTCACAAGCTACTCGGCAAGATGGCATACGAGATCCTCACCGGTAACAAACACCAAGTTGGATACTTTCGAGTATTCGGCTCAAAGTGCTACATTCTTGATAAGCATCATCATTCAAAGTTTGCTCCTAAATCTCATGAAGGTTTTCTACTTGGTTATGGCTCAAACTCTCACACTTACCGTGTCTACAACAATTTCACCCGAAAGGTTGAAGAGACGGTAGATGTGAAGTTTGATGAATCTAATGGCTCGCAAGTAGAGCAATTGCCAATTGATGTAGGAGACAAAGACCCTTCAGAAGCAATCCAAGACATGTCTATTGGCAAAGTTCGTCCAACGGAGGTGAAGGAGAGTACTTCATCCATCCAAGTGGAAGCTTCTACTTCACGACAGGGTGAACCAAGATTCGACACGGAAGCATCCACAAGTGGGACACGCCAAGATGAAGAAGACGAGGAAGTACATCAAGACGGACATCAACAACCTCCTTCTCCACCACGACAAAAGAATGACAACGTCAACAATGAAGAAGGCCAAGAAGAAGAACAAGATGAAGAAGATGCTCAACGAAGACCCAAGCAAAAGCTCTCACGATTTCGAGCAAGAATCGCCAAAGATCATCCCGTCAAACAAATCCTCAATGATATACAAACCGGGAGAATCACTCGCTCAAAAACTCGCTTAGCTAACTTTTGTGAAAACTACTCATTCATCTCTAGCATTGAACCTATGAAGGTTGAAGAAGCATTGGAAGATCCGGATTCTATAAACGCTATGCATGAAGAGCTACACAATTTTGAGAGAAACCAAGTTTGGACATTGGTTGAGAAGCCCGACAACAACCACAACATCATTGGTACCAAATGGGTGTTTCGAAACAAGCAAGATGAAGATGGACAAGTGGTTCGCAACAAAGCACGTCTCGTCGCCCAAGGATACACACAAGTCGAAGGTATGGACTATGGTGAGACATATGCTCCCGTTGCTAGACTCGAGTCCATTCACATCTTACTTGCCTATGCTAATCACCATAATATCACCTTGTACCAAATGGACATTAAAAGTGCTTTTCTAACTGGTGAAATAGAGGAGGAAGTTTATGTCAAACAACCTCCCGGCTTTGTCAATCCTAAGAAACCTAATCATGTTTACAAACTTCAAAAAGCTCTTTATGGTCTTAAACAAGCTCCTAGAGCATGGTATAATTGCTTGACCAAGTTCCTTATTGCAAGTGGTTTCGAAATTGGTAAAATTGATTCTACTCTTTTTACTAAAAGGGTTAATGGAGAACTATTTGTATGCCAAATTTATGTTGATGATATCATATTTGGTTCAACTAACCCTCTCTTTAGTGAAAAGTTTGGAAAGCTAATGTCAGAGAAGTTTGAGATGTCTATGATGAGTGAACTCAAATTCTTTCTCGGTTTGCAAATCAAGCAAACTAAGGAAGGTACATTTGTCTCTCAAACAAAGTACACCAAGGACTTACTAAAAAAGTTCAATATGCAAGAGTGCAAAGGTATGTCTACACCCATGCCCACTAGTGGACATAATGATTTGACCAAAGGTGGTGAACCGGTTGATCAAAAGGTTTATCGCTCTATGATTGGTTCATTGCTATACGTATGTGCTTCACGTCCCGATATTATGCTAAGTGTATGCATGTGTGCACGATATCAAACTGCTCCTAAAGAATGTCATCTTAAGGCCGTGAAAAGGATAGTGAGATACTTAATTCATACACCAAACTTTGGCATTTGGTATCCTAAAAGGTCTTCTTTTGATCTTGTTGGCTATTCCAACTCGGATTATGCCGGAGACAAGGTTGATAGGAAGTCCACTTCGGGTACTTGTCAATTTCTTGGTAGATCTCTTGTGTCTTGGTCCTCCAAGAAACAAAACTCGGTATCCTTATCCACCGCCGAAGCGGAATACATTGCCGCTGGTTCATGTTGTGCTCAATTACTTTGGATGACCCAAACTCTTAAAGATTATGGGATTTATATGAAACATGTTCCACTGCTTTGTGACAATGAAAGTGCTATCAAAATTGGTCATAATCCCGTACAACATTCTCGAACTAAGCATATTAAAGTTCGTCATCATTTCATTCGAGATCATGTTGCTAAGGGTGACATTAATCTTAAGCATGTTCGCACTGATAAGCAATTAGCGGATATATTCACTAAACCACTTGATGAGAAAGTGTTTTGCAGGTTGAGAGGAGAATTGAACATCATTGATGCTTCAAACGTGGAGTAGGAACTCCATTGGATACATGCAAGACATGAGCTTATGACTAATCCATGATATATCTCTTATGATGACTATCTTATGTCTTGGATATATGTGTGCCTTGCATGTTGTCTAACCCATGTAGGTGCTTGGTTGAAACTAATTCCATGAGATTGCGACTCACTCACATCTTGAGCGATCTCTACATCACCAAGTCTCTACACAATGGTGGTTGAAGACAAGGAAGCACGAAACCATTCAAACATATCCTTTGACAAATTCTATGTTGAGCTTCATGACTGTCATTTTTGGATACACATGTGCTCTTCCTTGCAAGAACTAACCCATGTAGGTAGATGAACTCAAACTCCAAGTGGTGCTCCAAATTCTTGATGGGCTACATCAACCATGAACACCCACACAAGTTCAACTACATGAGCAAGAACCACACCACCACCCAAGGTATGTTATTCCATCTTAGAGAAGCTTTACTCCAAGACATGAGTCAAAGCAACTCAACAAGATGTGAATACATCAAGATGCTTAAACGAAAAATGGTAACCCCATTTTGAGCTTAAACAATGAGTATGACCTATGATCAAGTGTTCTCACTTGACTCCTAAGTCAATATACTCTAACATAGGTGACTATGTCACCGCCCAATTCTAGATGAAGTTCTCTTGTGTTCTTTCTTTGTGTTATTGCATTTGTCTCATGCTTGTTTATTTGTTTCCTTCTCTTTTTTCAAACTTCATCTAGATCTTTCAGTTTCCTCTCTTTTCCTTTTGTTCTTGTTCTGCATTTTCTGCATTTAATTCATTGCAAATCTTTGTAAGATCCTACACGTCTAGTGAGCTGAGGTGACAAGTGTTTTTCTCTGTGTAAACTCGGTTTCACCAACTTGAAATTTTCGGTCCAACCGAATCTTTTCGGTACCACCGAAATATGCCACTCGGTGCCACCGACTTTGCAATTAGAAAAACAGTTTGCCACTTGTTCTACATTTCTTCTGATCCAGCTCCACTCAATGAATCTTATCCTCTACAAGCATCACAATTTTATCCATTGCTTTGTGCTGAGTCTCAAGGACCAAACCTATACGACGGATTCCATAAAACCCTTCTTGGAAATTGATGTCAAAGGGGGAGAGAGAGATCACATCAAAGCTTGTGGGAGAGAGAGAGAGATCACATCAAAGCTAAAGGGGGAGAGAAAGTCTCAAGGATCCCAGATGTTATTAAGGGGGAGAGAGAGATTTCCCAGATGCTATTAAGGGGGAGAGAGAAATTTCCAGGGACAGAAAATACTCAAGGACCCCAGATGCTTGATGTTCAAGAGGAGAGATGTCACATGTCTTTTTAGGGGGAAAGACATGTTCACTTGTATCCTTCAGCTCTGATTTTCTGTTCCCTATCTTCTCCCAATATCCCATGTAAGATTCAGGGGGAGCAAGACACCTATGGGAAAGAAATCAGTCAAATTCATTGCATATCTTTACTCTTGGGGACATGTTGAATTCAATATAGTACCTAGTACTTACTCTATACATGTCATCCCAGTCTTGGTATTCTTGTGGTTCCTTTTGTTTGCTCTGGTTAGTGGGTGTACCTGTGTTATCTAACCTTGTTTGTGCAGGTTCATTCCATCCTAAGCCAACCAAAGACTACAAGGTAAGTATATGCATCAACATCATGAGTATGAGGAATTCTTGCTTATGTACATACTGTTTGCAAGAAGAACTCATGAGCATGAAGGTATTTTCCTTAACAATCTCTTGCTCTAATGCATATGGCCAAGACACATGTAACACATTGCCCACTCTGTCATGGTTATGCTCTCACATGTCTCTATATTTCATATTCACATGAGTGCATACATGTAGGGGGGCCTATGCTTGTTACATGTCCTTCCAAAGCTTTACTTGCTGTTCTTTATATCTTTATCTAAAGCTTTGATGTATGTTGCCATCAATTACCAAAAAGGGGGAGATTGAAAGCACAAGTGCTCTCCAGGTGGTTTTGGTAATTAATGACAACATATCTCTTGTTGGACTAATACTTTTATCTAGTATATTTCAGATAAGTTCAACAATGGAGTGGCATGGACTAAAGGTTGTGGGAACTCCTTCAAGATGCTAAGGACAAAGGATTGGCTAAAGCTTCAAGCTCAGGACTCTTCATTTTACACTTTTAGTGATCCAAGATCACATTGAGTCCATAGGAAAAGCCAATACTATCAAGGAGGGATGAGGTGTTGATAATGAGCCTCTTGCTCAAAGTGCTTAATGATATGCTCCAAAATCCTCAGCTACTTTCCCACTTCCATATATGACCTAAACCTAAAGCCAAACTCGGTCCTACCGATTGTTCCTATCCAGCGCCACCGAGTTTCACTTGTCATAGCCATTGCCAGAAACCCTAATCAGTTCGGTCTCACCGATGGGATCTCGGTCTCACCGAGATGGGCTTGCAAACTCTCTGTTACCTATTGCAATATTCTCGGTCCCACTGAGATATGCAATCGGTCCCACCGAGTTTGCTTGGCCAACTCTCTGTTTCACTTATTACCCAAATCGGTCCCACCGAGTTTGAGTAATCGGTCAAACCGAGTTTTGGATTTACCCTAACCCTAGCACATCGGTCCCACCGAGTTGATCCAGTCGGTCCCACCGAAATCTCTAACGGTCACCAGGTTTACCATTTCGGTCCGACCGAGTTTTATGATTCGGTCCCACCGAGATTGGAAAACTGTCTGTAACGGTTGGATTTTGTGTGAAGGCTATATATACCCCTCCACCACCTCTTCATTCGGGGAGAGAGCCATCAGACTAAGCCTACACTTCCAGCATCTTATTTCTGAGAGAGAACTACCTACTCATGTGTTGAGACCAAGATACTCCATTCCTACCATATGAATCTTGATCTCTAGCCTTCCCCAAGTTGCTTTCCACTCAAATCTTCTTTCCACCAGATCCAAATCCTATGAGAGAGAGTTGAGTGTTGGGGAGACTATCATTTGAAGCACAAGAGCAAGGAGTTCATCATCAACACACCATTTGTTACTTCTTGGAGAGTGGTGTCTCCTAGATTGGCTAGGTGTCACTTGGGAGCCTCCGACAAAATTGTGGAGTTGAACCAAGGAGTTTGTAAGGGCAAGGAGATCGCCTACTTCGTGAAGATCTACCGCTAGTGAGGCAAGTCCTTCATGGGCGATGGCCATGGTGGGATAGACAAGGTTGCTTCTTCATGGACCCTTCGTGGGTGGAGCCCTCCGTGGACTCGCGCAACCGTTACCCTTCGTGGGTTGAAGTCTCCATCAACATGGATGTAGGATAGCACCACCTATCCGAACCACGGGAAAAACATCCGTGTCTCCAATTGCGTTTGAATTCTCCAAACCCTTCCCTTTACATTCTTGCAAGTTGCATGCTTTACTTTCCACTGCCTATACACTCTTTGCATACTTGCTTGATATGTATTGCGAATGTTGAAATTATGCCTAAACTCCACTTAAACCGAAAAAGCCTAAAAAGTGCAACTTTAGCATTAAGTGTCTAATCCCCCCCCCCTCTAGACACATTTACTTCTAGATCCTACACCTGGTCCTCTTCCCAAATGAAGGCGGGAAGTGATCCCACAATGGCCAAATTTGAAGGGAGAGAACTAGTACATGCTATCCCGACAAAAGTAGTCTTCTCCTGCAAAAAGCCTCTGGTCATGATGCCATGGTGGGCTCGGCGATGACCTCTATTTTGCCATCCTCGCAGTCTTGGTCTTGTTGCACCAGAATGGAAACCTTTGCTGATTCCTCGGGACTCTGTGCCTGCACTTGCCTCCTTAGCATCAAAGAGGAAACTGGTACACCGCGCCCACTGGCGCACGCATGGACTTGGTCGTCATGGCTCACGCCATCTGAACCTCGTGACGTGCACCTTGCATAGATATCTCCGCTCCTCGGGAGCCAGCCTGGGGAGGCCGCCCCGCATGGAGGTCTTGGTGTCGTCCGCCTCGCGAGGCTTGGCCCCTCATGAGGGTCTTGAGCTGTCGATGTTGAAGTTGGGCCACGGGTCGCAGGCAGGCAAGTCTGGGTACCTCCATTCCGGAAATGCCATCAATAGCCCCGGGCTCAAGGCGCGCTCGAACTTGACTTCGAGGCGAAGCAAAAGGGCGAGTGCGGAGCGTCGCGGGCCCTAACCGCCTGCTACCTTGGTTGATGCATGGAGATTGATGGGAAGTGGGTGCCTCCGCTTCCCTATGCTGCTGCCTTGGCAACCATTCGACTTGACGAGACATTGTTGCATGTAAAGAAACCTTCATTGTGTGCGAACGTGGAGGCCAACGGTTGGCCTCCCTCCAGCTATAAATGAGGAGAGGGGTGAAGCCCCCCATGCTCAGCTTCGTCTTCATGCCACCTGCTTCTTCTTCCTCCTCTCTACCTGGTCGTCTTTCTATAGCTCCCATGGCGCCGACGACGAAGTTTTCCGCCGCCGAGAAAGGGAAGGCGCCCAAGGAGGGACCCAGCTCGCCGCCGCCCAAGAGAGGGCGAGGCCGCCCCCGTAAGCATGCTGCAACCCCTGTGATGGCTCCTCGGGGGCACGGGCGCTCTCCTTCGGGGGTCGGCGTCGCCTTGGGCGGCCGTTGCGGTGCTTCCTCCCGTGGTGGAACCTACCAAGGGCGCGGCAGCCCCTGTGACGAGGGAAGGCATGCCATGGTCGCCCAGCCTCCTTGGTCATGCTTCCACTCGGCGGAGGTGCTCCCGAAGTTCGTTGTGTGGTTAGAGAGGCCGGCTGGCACCTGGCTCCCGCTCCCCTGCTTCTTTGTGGGTGAGCTGCCGGCCGCGGGGCTCGGCGGTTTCTGGCTGCAGGCTGATGGCTGCTGCAGCAAGGGTTCGTGGGTTGGGGTCGAGATCACCGCTGGCGTTAGCGTAACCTTGACCCGCCGTTGGCAGGCGTTCGTCCATGCACGAGGCCTGAGCGGGAGGTACTCCCTCCACTTCAGGTACGACAGCGTCGCAACCCTTTACGTGAGGGTGTTCAGGATGGACGGCCGCCGCATAGGGTGCTGCCCCAAGGATGGTAGCTGTGATGATGAGCTTGGCCTTGGCGACGGCCGTGACAATGACGAGGGCGAGCTCGCCCTTGGTGACAGCCGCGCCTCTCCAAGTGGTGGGGGCTCCTCCTCCGACGAGAACACCAGCAGCAGCGATTATGATCAGTCGCCCCGTCGTCGGGCTCGGATCAGGAAGGCGACCGGTCGTCCTGGCGCCGTGCTCCGGTGAAGCGGGAGGAGGGCTCCGGCTGAGCACGCAGCTGATGGAGCCTAGCTCAGGAGCTACTGCGGCCGCGCATGCCACTTTTGTTTAACCTTTCCTTTTCCCTGCATTTTGAAAAAGTAGATGGCCCCGCTGGGGTGTGTAATGAACTGCGGTGTTTATGCCACTATGATATGCTTGTTATCTTGATGTTATATCGTGTTATCCGTGCTCCAAATAGACACGGTTTGGGTAACTTAGCTTGGCATGCTCACGGTAGTTTATGTCCGATTGGGGTTCCGTAGACCTTTGAGAGGTTTGAACCCTGGGGTGCGGGCGAAGAACTCATCCTCAGTGATCTCCTCGCTAAACGATTCTTAGGCCTAGCTCGACGAACCCGAGGGACAAGAGACACAACAGTTTATCCTGGTTCAGGCCCCCTTGCGGTATAATACCCTACTCCAGCTTTGTGGTGGATTGCCACGAGGGACTGAGGATGAACTAGTACAGTGCTAGAACAGTCTCAGGAGGTGAGGTGTTCTTGAGCTCGATGAGCTGGTGGGTGAGAGGATGATCTGAATGATCCGTCCTCCTCTATGGTGGTGGCTAAGTCCTATTTAAAGTTGCCTTGGTCCTCTTCCCAAATGCAAGGTGGGAAGGGATCCCACAATGGCCAAATTTGAAGGGGGACAACTAGTACAAGTTATCTTGACAAAAGTAGTCTTTGCCTGCGAAAGCCTCTGGTGGTGACGCTGCGGTGGGCTCTGTGATGACCTCCGCCCTGCTGTCCTAGCGGTCTTGGTCTCATTGCACTGATATGGAAACCTTTGCTTGATTCCTCGGGACTCCACGCCTAGGCTTGCCTCCTTGGCACAAAAGAGAAAACTGGTACACTACGTCCGCTGGCTGCCCCCGTCCTTGGTCGTGATGGCTCACGTCATGCGAACCTCGTGAGGTGCACCTTGCATCGATATCTCCGCTCCTCTGGAGCCAGCTGGTGAGGCCGCCCCCAGGGAGGTCTTGGTGTCATTCGCCTCGCGAGGGTCTTGGGCTATTGTGGCTGAAGCTGGGCCATGCTGGACCGTCATGGAGCCACCCGTGGGCCGCAACCAGGCATGTCTGGGGACCCCCATTCCCAGGATGCTGACAGGCATGCTCGAACTCGGCTTCGAGGTGAAGCCAAAGGGCAAGTACGGAGCGCAACAGGCCCTAACCACCCGCGGTCTCGGTCGACGCATGGCAATTAATGGGACATGGGCTCCTCCGCTTCCCCATGCTGCCTCGGCAACTGCTCGACTTGACGAGACCAGTCCGCTTCTTCTTCTTCTTTCTTGTCCCTCCATCTTGCCGTGGTCCTTATGGCGCCGAGGAGGAAATTTTCCGCTGCCGAGAAGGGGAAGGCCCCCAAGGAGTGACCTGACTCGCCACCTCCCAAGAGAGGGTGAGGCCGCCCCCGCAAGCATGCCGTGACCCCTACGGTGGCTCCTCGGGGGAGCGGGCGTGCCTTGGCTGCCTGTAGCAGCGCTTCTTCTCGTGGTCGGTGCCGCCAAGGGCGAGGCAGCCCTTGCGACGAGGGAAGGCGTTCCATGGTCGCGTGAAAGTGCAACTATCCCTAGGTGGTTTTGGTAATTCATAACAACATATAGCTCATTGAGCTAATGCTATTCCAAGATGATTATTTCAGGAAAGCTCAATGATTGGCATGGCATGGATGTGAAAGTGGAACCCTCAAAATGATAAGGACAAAGAATTGGCTCAAGCTCAAAGATCAAGACTCTTCATTTTATATTTTAGTGATCGAAGATCACATTGAGTTTTTAGGAAAAGCCAATACTATCAAGGAGGGATGAGGTGTTGCTTAATGCGCCTCTTGCTTTATGTGCTTAGTGATATGCTCCAAAATCCTCAACCACTTTTCCATAGCCACAAATGACCTAAACCCTAAACCAAACTCGGTCATACCGATTCTTTCAATCCGGCGCCACCGAGTTTCACTTGTCATTTGCCACTGCCAAACCCTAGCAATTCGGTCCTACCGATAAGGATCTCGGTCTCACCGAGATGGGGTTGCAAACTCTCTGTTTCCCTTCCGTAACTTTTTGGTCTCACCGAAAGAGCGAATCGGTCCCACCGAGATTGCAATGTAAACTCTCTGTTTCCTTCTTGTAACTTTTCCGTCTCACCGAAATAGCGAGTCGGTCCCACCGAGTTTGCCTGACCAACTCTCTGGTTAGCTTATTGCCTAACTCGGTCTCACCGAGTTTGTGCAATCGGTCTCACCGAGATTACGTTATGCCCCAAACCCTAACCGAATCGGTCCTACCGAGTTGCATGTCGGTCCCACCGAAATCACTAACGGTCACTAGGTTTACTATTTCGGTCTGACCGAGTTTTCTGATTCGGTCCCACCGAGATTGGTAAATTGTGTGTAACGGTTGGATTTTGTGTGGAGGCTATAAATACCCCTCCACCTCCTATTCACTCGTGAGAGAGAGCCATCAGAACACATACACCATTCCAACTCATATGTTCTGAGAAAGAACCACCCACTCATGTGTTGAGACCATGATATTCCATTCCTACCATATGAATCTTGATCTCTAGCCTTCCATAGTTGCTTTGCACTCAAATCTTCCTTCCACCAGATCCAAATCCTATGAGAGAGAGTTGAGTGTTGGGGAGACTATCATTTGAAGCACAAGAGCAAGGAGTTCATCATCAACACACCATTTGTTACTTCTTGGAGAGTGGTGTCTCCTAGATTGGCTAGGTGTCACTAAGGATCCTCCGACAAGATTGTGGAGTTGAACCAAGGAGTTTGTAAGGGCAAGGAGATCGCCTACTTCGTGAAGATCTACCGCTAGTGAGGCAAGTCCTTCGTGGGCGATGGCCATGGTGGGATAGACAAGGTTGCTTCTTCGTGGACCCTTCGTGGGTGGAGCCCTCCGTGGACTCGCGCAACCGTTACCCTGTCAGGACCCCGACTCAATGCCAGATCGATCTAGCATGTAACACCTCATATCACCTTGCGGCCTCACGCACGGTATTCCCACGGGTGTCGCCTTACCTTGCCCGGGACCGTTTGCGCCTTTTGGCACACGTATATGACAGTGTCGCTAGCATCCATATGATAAGGAGCCCGGACTGACATGGCTAGTCGTAAACCCAAAGTGGCACAGACTTACAGGGACAGGCATTCATGACCCAGCATCGAACGTGTCGGTCATCAGCGAGTGAATCCAGGCTGTAGCACTGGGCTAGCAGGACTCCGGTGAACCGGGCTGTAGCGGGCTAACAGGACTCCGATATTCATCGCGTGACATTTCCCCGAAGGGACAGACACAGGAACGAAGAAGGACACATGCCGGCCAGCCTAAGTGTTCCGGGGCAGTAGCAAGCTACCATGGCTCGGTGGAAACACTAGGAGACATTTCCCGGTAAGAGAGGCTACTAAAGATAAACAACTAGATGGTCAGATCCCACACATACCAAGCATTTCAATAGCATACACACAATATGCTCGATATGTGCAAATACAACATGGCATCACAACATGACTCTACGACTCAAGTAATTTATTCAATAGGCTCCGAGGAGCGAGATATTACAGACATCTATCATGTCTGGGTACAGACATCTATAACTGAAAAAGGCTGAGAAGCCTGACTATCTACCAAATCCTGCCGAGGCACAAGACCGTAGCTGAGGTAACAAGCTAAACGTCGAAGTCCACGTGGAACTACTAGTGAGACCGAAGTCTCTCTGCAAAAACATAAAATAGGCAAACGTGAGTACAAATGTACCCAGCAAGACTTACATCAGAACTAACTACATATGCATCATTATCAACAAAGGGGATGGTGGGGTTTAACTGCAGCAAGCCAGCTTTGACTCGGTGGCTATCCTGAACTACGACTGCAATGTAACTCTTTGAGGTGGCGCACACGAGTCCACATATTCACCATATCAATACACCACTATGGATCCGCTCCCGTCTCCCTACGAGAACGCCATCCATAGCACTCACGCTTATCTTGCGTATTTTAGAGTATCCACTTTCACTTGTCTATGAACTGATATAAGCAACCCAGAAGTCCTTTTCCGCGGACACGGCTATTCGAATAGATGATGTTAACCCTGCAGGGGTGTACTTCTTCATACATGTTTCCACCACTTAGCGTCTGCACACGACATGTGCTCGACAGACTTCAAGCGAAAGCCGACGTGGGTGTAGACCACGACCTACCTAAACACCTAAGTCTCTAGTCCAGGTTTATCGCCTATTCGGGTTCCATCCATGAGGAGATCCGGCCGGAGTTTCGCTCACAGCCCCAAACGATGTGAACAGGGTTCCCGAGATACCAAACGGGCATCCGGTACACCGTGCCACGTACCTACCGCATCACAGCCACCCCTACGGTCAGCGCTGTCCACGGCCTCCAGTAAGCTACAAACACCAGAAACTACTTGCAACTCCTGGACAGAGGACAAGGGTGAATAAGAAGTCGAGCGGGGTCATATTTCAGGGCCCAATGTATGGTAGTAGCTGAATCATGGATCACAAACACAGAACTCAGTTCCTGAGGACGGCTGCAATGAGACAACCCACCATGTACTCCTACATGGCCTCTCACCGCTACCTTTACCAAATCGTGTTCACACACTTAGCTCACACACAGTAGGACATGTTCACACACCTCTGATTCATCCCGGATGAATCAGACCTGACACAACTCTAAGCAGTAGCAGGCATGACAATAAGCATGAATGAGTAGGCACAACAGGGCTCAAACAACTCCTACTCATGCTAGTGGGTTTCATCTATTTACTGTGGCAATGACAGGTCATGCAGAGGATAAAGGGGTTCAGCTACCGCAGCAAGTAACAGATAAATCGGTGTTGTCCTAATGCATTAAAAGAGAGCAGGGGCGAGAGGGTAGGATTGTATCGGAATGAACAAGGGGTTTTTTCTTGCCTGGCACTTCTGAAGATAACATTGAGTCTTCATCAGTGTCAACGATCACATCATCGGTATCACGTCTATCGAGAGGGGACAAATACCGGCAACACAGAAGGGAACACAATCAATGCAATGCTCAATATGATGCATGATCATGACATGGCAAAATGAATGTGTTTTGAGCTAATGCAACTAGCAACAGATTAAATGAAGTTGGTTTGAATACAAGATTCAAATTCAAACTCCATATGTGATTATTCAAATGCCATTTAATTGATTTGTGCTAAACAGCAGCTATAAGTTGTTCTAACATGCATGAAAATGGTACAGATGGATTCCTTGAATTTTTCTGATAATTTTTCATATATAATTTATTTAATTTGGAGTTACGGTTAATTTTCTATGATTTATTGAAGTTTAGGACATTTTCTGAAAATAATAAATCATTTAAGAATTATTTAAATTCCAGAAACATTTACTACGTCAGCAGTGCGTCACCGTGACGTCAGCAGTCAACGGGCGCGATCCAGGTCAACCCTGACCAGTGGGACCCACGTGTCAGTAGTTAGTTAACTAACTAAATTTAGTTAGCGTTAAACTATTGCTAATCCTGGTTTAGTTAGTGGCCTGGGGCCCACACGTCAGTGAGAGAGAGGGGAGGGTCAAACCGGGCAGTGGGGTCAACCCACGCCGGTCAAGGGTCAACGGTCGCCGGCGTTTAGCCGCCGGCGAGTCCCGACGCGGTGGTGCGCTGCGGAAATGACCTACAGAGCGCCGTTTGGCGCGCGGAGCACGACTACGGGATGCGGACGCTCGTCCGCATCCAACCAGGGTGGTGGCGCGGCCGGGGAGTGGCCGGAGAGTGGTCGGCGACGAGCTTTAGCGGCGGCCGGAGTTCGGCGTCAGTGAGGACGGCGCTGCGGTGCACGGGGGAAGGAGCAGGTGTGTGCGTTCGGCTCCTGAGAGCACGGTTAGCAGGCGGGTGCTACTAGGGCGAGCGGAGGAGCTCGGGAGCACGGGGCTCACTGGCCATGGCGATGGGCGGAGCTCGGTTTCATGGGGCGGCGGCTAACGGACGAGGACGGAGGGGGTGAGCAAGGGGGAAGGCGCAGGAGCTCACAGCGAGTTCGAGGGGGCAGTCAGCAGGCTCGGGGACGTCCGGGGTGCGGCAAATCGACGACGGCGATCATCGGACAGGGACGAGGAAGATGGCGACGATGGCGGCTCCATAGGGCCTCTGCGTTGGCTTTCCTCAATGGAGAGGCGTGGTGCAAGGTGGCGGAGGTGCTGGACTGATCGGGGAGGCAAGGCATCGGCGGTGGGCACGGCGAACGGCGTCGGTGGCGACGGGGCTCCGCTCGGTGGAGGAGAGAGGGAGCCAGAGAAAGGGGGGGAGAAGGCACGGGGAGAGTGCGAGGCCTGGGAGGGTGCGTGGCGTCGCAGACGAGGTCCAGGGCGACGAGAGGAAGCAGGAGGTGGCCAGGGGGAAGCAGGAGGTGGCCGAGGCCTCTCGGGCGCGCGCCACGCCTCGCCTCTGTTCGTCCTCCTGGCAGAGGAGGAAGATGACAAGGGGGAGGAGGTGGGCTGGGCCGGCTGGGCCGGTTGATGGGCGCCAGGTGGGCTGCAGGTGAGTTAGGTAGGCTTCTGCTCTTTTTATTTTTTTCTCTGTTTTGTTTTATTTAATTTATTTTGCCACTGTTTTGAATTTAAAATAATTCAAACAATGCCAAAAACTCCTCTGAATATTTTATATTGCTAGATGGACTTTTCCAAAGGCTTATAAAATATTTCAAGGGTATTTGAAATTATATTCTAATTATATGAATATAATTCAAATTCAAATAGCTAATGAATTAAATCCAAAGTCCCAAAAATAAATCCTTAAAAATGTTCAATATTTTGGTTGGGACCAGAACCCTTACCAAAAATTATCAAACATTTAAGAAGAGCATTTTGGAGCAATGAATGAGATTTCTAGGGTTTTTGCCCCTCTTTTATTTAAGTTTTTGAGGCTTCCAAAATTCCTCAGTTCAAGTTTCGAAAATATAGACATGATGCACACATGAAGCTAGCCTAGAGCACTACCAGCAGCTAGGGATGTGACAACTCACCCCCACTAAACAAGAATCTCGTCTCGAGATTCAAGCGTAGGGTAAGGTGAAGGGGGAACGCAACTAGTACAATCTTCACGATCCAGGTTGCACTTCATAGGAATGTTGATTCGATCACCATCATCGTCTTGAAGTCTTGCTCTGAGAAATCCTGTCAACATGACATGGAGGGAAGAAGGAGACTCTAGAGGGGTCGATCTTCTCGAAGATCGAACAACTCACGGAATGAGACATAGGACCATCTCTCGGGTTGAGACACGAGATACACATCAAGAGGGGTGGAAAGAAACGGATGACGAAGGTTCACTAGGTGGACAACAATTCCACACTTAAGAAGGTGGTAAACGATTGTGCACGTAGCGAGGAGTTGAGTTGCCATGATACCACGACGAAACATCCTGGAGGAGGGTGATTCGTAGATTATTACCTTAAGTGGCAAAAAGAATTACCTTTGATTCAGAGATCATTGAAAACCTTTATACCAGCCTAAGGCAATTCTCAAGCGATCATTTGGAGGGGGTCAGTAGAATGGCATACTCGGACTTGGATGATGTGGATTACCTTGTTGAAGACAACGCAATGGATGATTTTTGCTTATCACCGGAAATGGAAGAGACCCATGGTAGAATGACACATTGGCGGTGCAAGCTGGGAACAAAATGCAAATGCTGGGAATGATTCTGGTAACTGGGGAAGAACCCAACAATAGGGAGTGAATTCACTGTCTGAAAAGGTCATAGCATTGCCGAGGAAACTGAGAGGAATCCCAGTTAGTGCCGATGATAACACCTAGCGCTTGGGCGTGCTCTCAAGAACTTGAGCATTTCCATATTCATCAAGATTCTACCAATATCCGTGTCAAGGATCCTGGCAACACAACTTCCTACCATGATGAATGATGATGGATGATGCAGATGCAAAGAAAGATAACACTTTCTCAGCTTACACCTTAGCGAAGCCAAGGAACAAAATCTGGATGATCGACCGAGAGACATTTAGCACTCCGCTTCTAATGTTCTCCTTGATGTGCTAGTGTAACCCATTCATAGATATGGTTTGATATCTAGAACATCAAGTAAAAAGGTCGGACTTCGGGATCTCAGAAATCCATAGGGGCAACTAGGGGGTAAATCCTACGAAATCCCTATGGGGGGGTGGCCAACTTCTTCAATCAATATACTACAATAGTAGGTCTTTCGGCTGGGTGGTGCTGGCCACGACATCCACTTTACCAGTTATCGAGGAACCAATATTATAGTTCTTGGGGAAATGTTCCAACCATCATATCTGCCTGAGATTCAGATCTGGTTGGTGTCAGGATATTTCAGACTCATCGAGTCTAGGAAGAAGAATGAAAGTTGGCAACACAAATCGACGAGATGACGTTGCGGGATTCTTGGGAGATGAACTACGATAGCAAGCTCCAAAACATGAGCTGGTTCTGCTACAAACATGTGAACACATTGTCCCAGACAAGCATGCCCACATGGTAGTCTTACAATAAAACACTACCGAGTTCTGGTTGGGAACCATCAGCGAGGGTATCGAAGTCCTTACATAAGTCCGGATTAGCTCTTATGAAGGAACTCCTTCTCCTTGAACAAATCAATCAGTGGCTTGGTGTGCTAGGGATACATATAGATTGAAGGTTGCAAGTCTTCAAACCACAGCATTCTTCGCACGTGTGCATGACTGATTTGGAATGATTCCAAAGAAAGCAACATTGACTTTCTCGAATCCACGGCGGCAACTTGCATCAGATGCACATGAATTAAAGGAAGTCACTACCTTCATCCAAACATATGCTTCATGAGCTAGCATGAACAAATGCTTTCAAAAGTTTCCAACACTAGCTTAATGTTCAACAAAATCATGGAGGAGATAAGGATGTTGTCAATGGGCTCAACAACAATTCATCTAGGTTTCCTTTTTAAAAGGAATTCCATAGTTAAGTGAACACGGTGATAGCATTGGTCAGACCAAAGATGTAATGGTGTATGCTCGAGGGATCAACCACGAATAAGACAACATTACGAGCATAGTTGGTACTGATTTGATTTGACGATAGCCTACACTCAAATCAAAGGATTGATAAGACAATAGGTCCAGCAACTGATCACAGGGACCAATCGATGAAGATATCATCTTTCTTCAACACACACTACACAAGAATATCCCTTTGGAACGAGTTAAGTCAGGCAAGCTTTTATCTCCCAACTCTCCAAGTTGTTGTCTAGCTTAACCAACTAGCTCAGGGATATCTAACACCGATTCTTGGAGAGAAGGTGGTTCACAAGAAACCAACTTGATCACGAGCTCAACAAAACAGTCAGGTGACAACCTGGTAATACTTCCGAGAAGATCTTCGGAAAATCACGAACCACCGATATGTTACTAAGCTCGAGAACAATCTTGCTTTTTGGGGCAACACGATATGATCAAATGAGTGAGGACTTGACAAGATCCTAACTCATCAATCGAAGGGTGCACCGAAATAAGGACTAGGTAGCACGATCAGTCTTAGAAGGATGATTCCAATAACCAACACACTAAGAATGAAATTATTGTCCTTTAACTACCAAGCAACGAGGTTGCTGGGAGTATTGATTTCACACATCACAATTCATTTGTCGGTATTCCGGTTGCATCAACACGAGGGCCGAGGAATGACTAATGATGGTGAGAAGTATCACTACGTCAAAATTCATGAGAGTTGGTGCAGTTCTCATGACAATTCTGACATAAAGGGGGTAATACTCCAAGGTAGAACAGAACCAAAAGCTGGATTGGCATTTGATCTGCGGAATACAACTACTTTGACCCAATCCTAGATATGGACGAGGTACTGGAGTTTGTTTCTCCAAGTCATTCAGGACAGAATGGCTTGACGGACCACAAGGGTAATAGGCATCGATAAACGAATGCATGCATACCCTTGATATCAATTGATAGACAAAGGTCAGTAGACAACTAAAGAGGGACAACTCAAAGGAACATATAATTTTCTGAGTTGTGGATGCATAGATTAGTATGTCGATTGAGATCAACATTTCTTCCAGATAACCCATGCAGAGAGGTAGGACTGGCAGAGTCACGATTTATGAATGGAGATCTCCTCAAGAGTACTCTAATTGTGATCTTTTTATCCAATAAACATCTGCCATAAGCGGTTCATAGTATTTGAAAGAAGGAAATACCACGGACCTCGAGGACTATCGCAAAGTTTCTAATATCCTGAAGGAACTAGCAAACACTATCAACATGAAGTAAGTAGAGTGAATCTCGGGTTCAAAACCCAGAAATAGAATGCCTACTAACTAATAACATCACGGGATGCTTTCGAGAATGATGGCCAGAATCATCACACTAGGAACACAAATCATGACTAAATTACTAGATGATCCCCTAAGACACCTAGGGTCATAATAATATCTCCAACATATATGTCAAGGTAACGGAGTACCTCAACTCACTGATTAGTGTGGTTAATCTGGCCCATGGGAACATTGAAACGGGAAGAAAGGATTTGCAAATGCATCAGACTACTTAGAAACCTGGGATGACTCGGACATCATAACGGCTGTAAATGCTCAGAAAAGATTTGAGACATTCACAAAAATGGTGGCATAACCACTCAGAAGCACAATATCAAGGTTTCGAGATCAACAATTAACATACGGAAGTAGTAGGAACTAAACTCAAGCTTAATCCAACAATCTTATAAGTCTACGGATTAGTAACACGTGATCCTGATAGAAAGAAGAGATAGCCTAGTTCTTAATCCCCGTAGGAAAGATAAGATGACTCAGATCAGAAGGGCATAAAGTATAAGGAGTAAAAAGAGCCTTACGTTTCATCCCACAATCAATTCCCTTATATAACTAAAGAATTTCTAGACTCAACTTCGACCAGTTTGGCTTGGTAATCCTACAGGCAGTCAAGCTCTGATACCAACGCTGTCAGGACCCCGACTCAATGCCAGATCGATCTAGCATGTAACACCTCATATCACCTTGCGGCCTCATGCACGGTATTCCCATGGGTGTCGCCTTACCTTGCCCGGGACCGTTTGCGCCTTTTGGCACACGTATATGACAGTGTCGCTAGCATCCATATGATAAGGAGCCCGGGCTGACATGGCTAGTCGTAAACCCAAAGTGGCACAGACTTACAGGGACAGGCATTCATGACCCAGCATCGAACGTGTCGGTCATCAGCGAGTGAATCCAGGCTGTAGCACTGGGCTAGCAGGACTCCGGTGAACCGGGCTGTAGCGGGCTAACAGGACTCCGATATTCATCGCGTGACATTTCCCCGAAGGGACAGACACAGGAACAAAGAAGGACACATGCCGGCCAGCCTAAGTGTTCCGGAGCAGTAGCAAGCTACCATGGCTCGGTGGAAACACTAGGAGACATTTCCCGGTAAGAGAGGCTACTAAAGATAAACAACTAGATGGTTAGATCCCACACATACCAAGCATTTCAATAGCATACACACAATATGCTCGATATGTGCAAATACAACATTGCATCACAACATGACTCTACGACTCAAGTAATTTATTCAATAGGCTCCGAGGAGCGAGATATTACAAACATGGGTCTCATGACCCAACAATCAGAGCATACAAATCAAAGCACAAGCGGAAGCTATCATGTCTGGGTACAGACATCTATAACTGAAAAAGGCTAAGAAGCCTGACTATCTACCAAATCCTGCCGAGGCACAAGACCGTAGCTGAGGTAACAAGCTAAACGTCCAAGTCCACGTGGAACTACTAGTGAGACCGAAGTCTCTCTGCAAAAACATAAAATAGGCAAACGTGAGTACAAATGTACCCATCAAGACTTACATCAGAACTAACTACATATGCATCATTATCAACAAAGGGGATGGTGGGGTTTAACTGCAGCAAGCCAGCTTTGACTCGGTGGCTATCCTGAACTACGACTGCAATGTAACTCTTTGAGGTGGCGCACACGAGTCCACATATTCACCATATCAATACACCACTATGGATCCGCTCCCGTCTCCCTACGAGAACGCCATCCATAGCACTCACGCTTATCTTGCGTATTTTAGAGTATCCACTTTCACTTGTCTATGAACTGATATAAGCAACCCAGAAGTCCTTTTCCGCGGACACGGCTATTTGAATAGATGATGTTAACCCTGCAGGGGTGTACTTCTTCATACATGTTTCCACCACTTAGCGTCTGCACACGATATGTGCTCGGCAGACTTCAAGCGAAAGTCGACGTGGGTGTAGACCATGACCTACCTAAACACCTAAGTCTCTAGTCCAGGTTTATCGTCTATTCGGGTTCCATCCATGAGGAGATCCGGCCGGAGTTTCGCTCACAGCCCCAAACGATGTGAACAGGGTTCCCGAGATACCAAACGGGCATCCGGTACACCGTGCCACGTACCTACCGCATCACAGCCCACCCCTACGGTCAGCGCTGTCCACGGCCTCCAGTAAGCTACAAACACCAGAAACTACTTGCAACTCCTGGACAGAGGACAAGGGTGAATAAGAAGTCGAGCGGGGTCATATTTCAGGGCCCAATGTATGGTAGTAGCTCAATCATGGATCACAAACACAGAACTCAGTTCCTGAGGACGGCTGCAATGAGACAACCCACCATGTACTCCTACATGGCCTCTCACCGCTACCTTTACCAAATCGTGTTCACACACTTAGCTCACACACAGTAGGACATGTTCACACACCTCTGATTCATCCCGGATGAATCAGACCTGACACAACTCTAAGCAGTAGCAGGCATGACAATAAGCATGAATGAGTAGGCACAACAGGGCTCAAACAACTCCTACTCATGCTAGTGGGTTTCATCTATTTACTGTGGCAATGACAGGTCATGCAGAGGATAAAGGGGTTCAGCTACCGCAGCAAGTAACAGATAAATCGGTGTTGTCCTAATGCATTAAAAGAGAGCAGGGGCGAGAGGGTAGGATTGTATCGGAATGAACAAGGGGTTTTTTCTTGCCTGGCACTTCTGAAGATAACATTGAGTCTTCATCAGTGTCAACGATCACATCATCGGTATCACGTCTATCGAGAGGGGACAAATACCGGCAACACAGAAGGGAACACAATCAATGCAATGCTCAATATGATGCATGATCATGACATGGCAAAATGAATGTGTTTTGAGCTAATGCAACTAGCAACAGATTAAATGAAGTTGGTTTGAATACAAGATTCAAATTCAAACTCCATATGTGATTATTCAAATGCCATTTAATTGATTTGTGCTAAGCAGCAGCTATAAGTTGTTCTAACATGCATGAAAATGGTACAGATGGATTCCTTGAATTTTTCTGATAATTTTTCATATATAATTTATTTAATTTGGAGTTACGGTTAATTTTCTATGATTTATTGAAGTTTAGGACATTTTCTGAAAATAATAAATCATTTAAGAATTATTTAAATTCCAGAAACATTTACTACGTCAGCAGTGCGTCACCATGACGTCAGCAGTCAACGGGCGCGGTCCAGGTCAACCCTGACCAGTGGGACCCACGTGTCAGTAGTTAGTTAACTAACTAAATTTAGTTAGCGTTAAACTATTGCTAATCCTGGTTTAGTTAGTGGCCTGGGGCCCACACGTCAGTGAGAGAGAGGGGAGGGTCAAACCGGGCAGTGGGGTCAACCCACGCCGGTCAAGGGTCAACGGTCGCCGGTGTTTAGCCGCCGGCGAGTCCCGACGCGGTGGTGCGCTGCGGAAATGACCTACAGAGCGCCGTTTGGCGCACGGAGCACGACTACGGGATGCGGACGCTCGTCCGCATCTAACCAGGGTGGTGGCGCGGCCGGGGAGTGGCCGGAGAGTGGTCGGCGACGAGCTTTGGCGGCGGCCGGAGTTCGGCGTCAGTGAGGACGGCGCTGCGGTGCACGGGGGAAGGAGCAGATGTGTGCGTTCGGCTCCTGAGAGCACGGTTAGCAGGCGGGTGCTACTAGGGCGAGCGGAGGAGCTCGGGAGCACGGGGCTCACTGGCCATGGCGATGGGCGGAGCTCGGTCTCGTGGGGCGGCGGCTAACGGACGAGGACGGAGGGGGTGAGCAAGGGGGAAGGCGCAGGAGCTCACAGCGAGTTCGAGGGGGCAGTCAGCAGGCTCGGGGACGTCCGGGGTGCGGCAAATCGACGACGGCGATCATCGGACAGGGACGAGGAAGATGGCGACGATGGCGGCTCCATAGGGCCTCTGCGTTGGCTTTCCTCAATGGAGAGGCGTGGTGCAAGGTGGCGGAGGTGCTGGAATGATCGGGGAGGCAAGGCATCGGCGGTGGGCACGGCGAACGGCGTCGGTGGCGACGGGGCTCCGCTCGGTGGAGGAGAGAGGGAGCCAGAGAAAGGAGGGAGAAGGCACGGGGAGAGTGCGAGGCCTGGGAGGGTGCGTGGCGTCGCGGACGAGGTCCAGGGCGACGAGAGGAAGCAGGAGGTGGCCAGGGGGAAGCAGGAGGTGGCCGAGGCCTCTCGGGCGCGCGCCACGCCTCGCCTCTGTTCGTCCTCCTGGCAGAGGAGGAAGATGACAAGGGGGAGGAGGTGGGCTGGGCCGGCTGGGCCGGTTGGTGGGCGCCAGGTGGGCTGCAGGTGAGTTAGGTAGGCTTCTGCTCTTTTTATTTTTTTCTCTGTTTTGTTTTATTTAATTTATTTTGCCACTGTTTTGAATTTAAAATAATTCAAACAATGCCAAAAACTCCTCTGAATATTTTATATTGCTAGATGGACTTTTCCAAAGGCTTATAAAATATTTCAAGGGTATTTGAAATTATATTCTAATTATATGAATATAATTCAAGTTCAAATAGCTAATGAATTAAATCCAAAGTCCCAAAAATAAATCCTTAAAAATGTTCAATATTTTGGTTGGGACCAGAACCCTTACCAAAAATTATCAAACATTTAAGAAGAGCATTTTGGAGCAATGAATGAGATTTCTAGGGTTTTTGCCCCTCTTTTATTTAAGTTTTTGAGGCTTCCAAAATTCCTCAGTTCAAGTTTCGAAAATATAGACATGATGCACACATGAAGCTAGCCTAGAGCACTACCAGCAGCTAGGGATGTGACATACCCTTCGTGGGTTGAAGTCTCCATCAACGTGGATGTAGGATATCACCACCTATCCGAACCACGGGAAAAACATCCGTGTCTCCAATAGCGTTTGAATTCTCCAAACCCTTCCCTTTATATTCTTGCAAGTTGCATGCTTTACTTTCCGCTGCCAATATACTCTTTGCATGCGTGCTTGAATAGTGTGATGATTGCTTGACTTGTCCTAAGATAGCTAAAATCTACCAAGAACTAAAATTGGGAAAAGGTTAAGTTTTTATTTGGTCAAGTAGTCTAATCACCCCCCTCTAGACATACTTTCGATCCTACAAGTGGTATCAGAGCTTTGGTCTCCATTTGCCTTGATCTCCATAGCTTTTGGTGGTCATAGCCTTGGTTTCACAACCTAGGAGAGTATGGCGTCTAGCGAGGGAAATTATCACCGTAGAGGTCCTTACTTTGATGGCACTAATTTTGCTAGTTGGAAGCATAAAATGAAAATGCATATTCTTGGACATAACCCCGCCGTTTGGGCTATTGTTTGTGTTGGTTTGCAAGGTGACTTCTTTGATGGGAGAGAACCAAACCATGAAGCTACCGCGGATGAGTTGAAGATGTTGCAATACAATGCTCAAGCTTGTGATATTCTCTTCAACGGATTGTGCCCCGAAGAATTCAACAAAATCAGCCATCTTGAGAATGCAAAGGAAATTTGGGACACTTTGATTGATATGCATGAAGGTACCGACCCCGTCAAGGAATCCAAGTTGGATGTGCTCCAAAGTCAAATTGACAAGTTCAAGATGAAGGATGGTGAAGGTGTCGCTGAAATGTACTCTAGGCTTGCTCTCATCACAAATGAGATTGCCAGCTTAGGAAGTGAAGAGATGACCGATAGATTCATCATCAAGAAGATCCTAAGAGCCTTGAATGGGAAATATGATACCGTGTGCACATTGATTCAAATGATGCCCAATTACCAAGATCTCAAACCAACGGAAGTGATTGGAAGGATTGTCGCTCATGAGATGTCACTCAAGGATAAAGAGGAACTTCACAACAAATCAAGTGGTGCCTACAAAGCCTCATGTGAAGTCCCCACATCATCAAGTGAGAAACAAAACTTCAATGAAGAATTGAGCTTAATGGTGAAGAACTTCAACAAGTTCTACAAGAGTAGAAGCAAAGATAGAAGCTTCAAGTCAAGGTCCTACAATGACAAGAGATCTTCTAGTCGAGAGGGAAACTGCTACAATTGTGGAAGACCCAGACACTATTCCAATGAGTGTACGGCTCCCTACAAAAGAAGAGAAGATTCTCCAAAAAGAAGAAGCAAAGAATCACCACCAAGAGAGAGAAGGAGTAGAGATGATCGTTATGAACGAATATACTCACGGAGAAGCAAGGATTCGGAAAGGAAGGAAAAATCATCAAGGAGCTACACAAAACGAAAACATCAAGCTCATGTTGGTGAATGGGTATCCGGCTCCGACTCCGACAGCCACTCCGAGAGAAGTTATCACTCCGACTCCGAAGATACTCAAGATGAAGGTGTTGCCGGTCTAGCACTTGTGTCAACCAACTCCTACGACATATTTGACTCACCAAATGAAGGAATTGGAAGATGCTTCATGGCCAAAGGTCCTAAGGTAACACACCCCGAGTATGTTGATTTTAATAGTGATGAAGATGACTTGTTAGGTGATGATGACTTGCTTGATGGGTACTATGATGAAACATCAATTAATCATGCTAATCAAGATAAAATGAATGACAATGATAAGGAGAAGATTGAGGCTCTAACTAAAGAACTAAACACTCTTAAGTTAGCTCATGAAACCATCTTCGAAGATCATCGAGAACTTTTAAGAGCTCATGAGAAATTACGCTTTGAAAAGCTTAATCTTGAGCAAGAGCATGAGTTCTTAAAAGCAATCAGTGATGATCTTCGCAAGAAAAGTTCTTCTCACATTGCCAAGCGTTTACTTTTATCCACTTACATGCCTCAAGTCAAGTCTAGTAACAAGAACAAGAAAGATTCTTCCTCTAGTAGTAACAATGATCATGCTAAATCCAATATTGTTGCTTCTAGTAGTTCTCTTGATTCCACTAATGATTCTCTTAGCCAAGTTACACTTGAGCAAGAAAATAGCTTATTGAAGGGAATTATAGAGAAAGGTGTTTACAAGAGCCTTGCCGGAAGTAAGCAATTTTAGGAAATTGTGCGCAAGCAAGGAATGCACCGGAAGAATCAAGGTGCTGGTTTTGAACGAAAGTTCAATGCCAATGGAGTTGAGTGGGAAGAAGATCAATACCCCAAGACAAAGTTTGTTCCTCAACAAGAGAAGTATGATACTTCTTTCAAGGGGACACAAGCTCAAGATGATCTTCCACCACAAGACTACAAGCAAAAAGGCAAGGACAAGCTTCAAGAGGAGATTGATGCATTTGAAGAAGCTCCTAAGACCTTAGTCAAGTGGATTGCCAAGACTACTTCAAGTTCCACTACATCAAGTACGACTACAACTCCAAGGATTCCCATCAAGATGGTCTGGATCCAAAAGAAGAAGAACTAGAGAGTTCTTTAGGGTGACTCCGCCAACATATTTCACTCTCATCACTTTGGCAAGAACAAGTGCAATCAACTTCCACATCTTGCACTAGTTCAAGGAGTCACAAACCCTCTTGTTGATAAGACAAGGGACAAGGTAACCTAAAGTTTTCATGGACATCATCTTGTGTGTGCATCACTCTATGTCTATGGATATCCTTGTTTGTTCCTTGTGGGACTAACCCATGTAGGTATTGAAAGTGCAATTCACTCAAATGGATAGCTCCAAGTGATCTACATCAACATTGAGCATCCACATCTTCAACATCTACATGAAGTCATCATCGACAAAACCCGAGGTTAGTTCATCCCTCTTAGGGGGATATCACATCTAGGGGGAGCTTTACTCTAAAACTTGAGTTAAAGCAACTCTAAAGATGTGAATACAACAATGATTTATGTAAAAGTGGCAACCCCACTTGAGCTTAAACGATGAGTATGACCTACGATCAAGTGTTCTCACTTGACTCCTAAGTCAATATACTCATATATAGATGACCTAGTCATCGCAAATTGCTTGATAGATGCTAGAATTGTTTGTGCATGCTTTGCCACATATTTCATTTGCCATCTTATTGTGTGAGCATGTTGGTTGCATATTTTACTCATTCGAGGACATCCACTTGTTATTTTGATTGTTTGGCTTTCTTCCTTTGCCAAGTGGATGGACAAGAATGCCTAAGAACCTCCTCTAGCTATCTATGCTTTTCTCGTCTCAAACTCTATTCATGCTGCATCACAAAATTTGATCAAGTCAGATTCGAACCACTCTGTGTGAGGAGCGCTCGGAGTCCCCGATTCGTCATAGACTTAAACTTCCAAAACCTCTTTGTGATTCTCGGTCTGACCGATTCCATACTTTCGGTCCTACCGAGTTCATTAAGTTGATCTAGGTTTTTGATCTCAGTGCAACCGATTTGAACTTTTCGGTCACACCGAGTTGCAATAACTGCACACAGTTTTGCATCTTGGTGCCACCGAGTTGTTCCACTCGGTCACACCGACAGGGTCGGGCTATATATAGTGACGGGCAAAATTTTGGAAATTTCTCCGAAACCTCTTCGCCCACGCATAGCTCGCTCTGCCTCCTGGGTCTCCGGATCATCCTCCTCGCCGCCAGCAGCCTCCAGTCGCTGGTCTCCGTCGCCGTCAATGGGAATTCTGCACCGCCATTGCCGCCGTAGTGAGTCTCCGCCGAACTAGGGTATGGACTCGATCTTTGTGCTATTCTCCAATCCGATTCCTAGCACATTGTGATCATCATGATTCTTGCCACGTTTGATAAACTCCTATCTAGTCAATGAACTCGTAGATTAGGTTTAATTCGAAAATTTTAGGGTTAGGTTTACGCCGAAACCATCTCGGACCCACCGAGTTGAAAAACTCGGTCCCACCGATTTGGCTTATGCCATTGCACAAGTAAAACTCGGTCTGACCGAGAATTACTTATCGGTGTGACCGATTTTGGAACTCAGTGAAACCCTAGCAGTCTCGGTGCCACCGAACTATGACTCGGTCTGACCGAGTTCACTAGTTCTGGTGCCAAAACTGCTTCGGTGTCACCGAGTTTGAAAATCGATAGATCCGAGATGCTTTCTGTGGAAAACTAAAACTAAGTTTTTTAATTAATCTTTTGAAAAAATCTCTGCATTTTGTGATGCTTATCCACTCTACCTCATCTATAATCTATTCACAGGGTCAGCAGTCAGATTTGCATCATGTCAGACCAAAGTGACAGCCAGAACCTCTCAGAGCAGCAAGTACAGATGAGTGAGGGCACTAGCCCCTCAAGTTCTTCAGATGATGGCAGCAGGAGCACCCCCAGCAATCTGCCTAAGGCTGCCACGCGTCAAAGGAAGAAGAGAACTTCTGATTCTCAAGATGAAGACTATGTGGCAGAGGAAGAGGCCACATCAAAGAAAGTTGAGCCAGCTCAAGGCACAAAGCCAGGGCTGAAAATCAAAAGGCCAGCAGGCAGGCAGCCCATGTCTAAGGCAAGAGTTCCCACTTCCAAACCTTGGAAGGCTGCAACTGAAGAAACCATGAGGTTTACCATGGAATCTGAAGAGGAAGCAAGTGGCCAAGATAAGAAGAAGAAAAGAGCCAGAACTACCACTACCAGAGTTATTGGCAAACCCTCCATGAGAAGAGACTCTGAGGGAGAAGAAGAAGAAGAAGAGGTTGCTGCACCAGCACCCAAGGGAGCCAAACTTATGGGAGATGCCATAAGGTCAGGGACAACTGCATCCAAGCCCAAGGAAGCACCCAAGGCTGCATCTAAGCCAAAGAGTGCACCCAAGAGAAACACAAGAAGCATCCCAGCCACTGAGAAGAACAAGGCCCCAGTGCATGAAGCTGTTGAAGAAGAGGATGAAGAGCAAGTTCTCAGAAAACTCAAGCCCAAGATCCCAGACCACAACGATGCCCATCCTGTGGCTGAGGACATGAAGCTCCAGAGAGACTCAGGGCTGAGGAAGTGGAGAGAAGCAGATCCGTATGCTTCAAGGAGAAGGACAGCAGTTGACTATAGATTTCACACCAAGGAGCAGCAAGACTTTTATGAGACAGTGCTGCTAGACAAGAAGCCAATTGTCTGCGATATGAGATGGGTCGATTGGCAGTATATCAAGGAAAATGAGGAACACTACCCTGGAGTGTACGACAGCTTAAGTGCGTGTGGAGTTGCAGACTTTGTTGGGCAGAAGCTCACAAAGTGGAACGAGGAGCTAATCATGCAATTCTACTCCACATCACACTTCTACCCGGATGGTAGGATCACTGGGATGTCATAGGGTACAAGGTACCAATCAACCGTTGAGGAATGGGCAAGCAGAGGAGCAAATAGATGACTTGGACATTTATGCCAAGAAGAAGATGGATCACAACTCCATGGCAAATATGTACAAGGAGATTCCCATAGATGATCTTGACACTCACCAGTTTGGGTCTGTGAAGCACTTGCTATCAGGATTGCCTACGATCAACTGGATCCTTAGGCACACTCTTCTGCCCAAGTCTGGAGATCACCGGATGATCAGAGGTCATGCCATTAACCTGCTACACATCTTTGATGTACCTCAAAAATTCAAAGTCATGAGCCTCATTGTGGAAACAGTCAAGAGGACAGCTGCCGACCAAAAGAGGAGTTGTGGGTATGCCCCACAGATTCAGGAGCTCATCAACTCAAAGATGGGCACGGGCACATACCTATTGGATAAGGAACACCTGCCCATCCGTCCGGACTTCGAAGATAATCAAGTGATTATGACTGAGAATGAGCCCTCATCTGCCCATGCACAAGCTAAGAAGGAGAAGGCGAAGAAGGAGAAAGCTGCCAGGATGCCTACTCAAGAGGAGGCATCTGAATACTTCCTGAAGACCAAACAAGAGCAGCTTGGTTACCTGATTGCGTCCACCCTGCGGATTGAGCAAGGACTAGCCACCCTAACTCAGAACCAGGCAAGCCTAGAGAGGATCATGGAACAGAGGTTCTATGACTTGGACATCAAGGTGACAGAGATACAGACTGCCGTGGAGTAGCTCCAGGATGACATGAATGAGACGAGAGGCAGGACTATGACTGATGCTTTTGCCAGGGTGCCACGAGGTCCGAGGTCGTCTGCAGTGCCAGTTGCTGACACCAGAGCTACAACATCTGCGCCAGCCACAACCTCAGTTCCACCAGCTCCAGCATCCACTTCAGCCTCGACTCCGACCACATCTACCGAAGGCTTCGTCCTTGGCGTGCTCCGGACTCCACCACCACCTGAAGATCAAGCCTGAGTGTCGACTTAGCACTATGCATTTTCTAGGAACTTTTTGGTAACTTGTTGCCAAAGGGGGAGAAAATGTATAGATCATAGGCTTCGAGAGAGAGTGTTGCTTTTATTCTCTCTTGTTTTATTTGGTGGTTTCTCGAACTTTATTTGCTTGTGTGTGCGATACTACGTCCTTATCTGTGTGAGACATCTATGATCATGTGTTTGATCATAAGCTACACTTAATGTTTGCTTAAATATTATCATTCTATCCATATTTTGTGATCATTCACTTTTCTTGGTGATGAATGCATGTGTTTCATTCTTATCATTTTAAGCGCTCCACCAAGATGTATGTGACATGGAAGAGTAACCCATGACTCTAATTCCTTGTGCATTTGCAGTCCAAAGCAAATTATAAATATGCACAAATTTAGGGGGAGCTCTTACTTATCACATACTTCTCAAAGCGACAATATATTTCATGATTATTATCATTTGTCGAAGCTTTGATCTATATGTTGTCATCAATTACCAAAAAGGGGGGAGATTGAAAGTGCAACTATCCCTAGGTGGTTTTGGTAATTCATAACAACATATAGCTCATTGAGCTAATGCTATTCCAAGATGATTATTTCAGGAAAGCTCAATGATTGGCATGGCATGGATGTGAAAGTGGAACCCTCAAAATGCTAAGGACAAAGAATTGGCTCAAGCTCAAAGATCAAGACTCTTCATTTTATATTTTAGTGATCCAAGATCACATTGAGTCTTTAGGAAAAGCCAATACTATCAAGGAGGGATGAGGTGTTGCTTAATGAGCCTCTTGCTTTATGTGCTTAGTGATATTCCCCAAAATCCTCAACCACTTTTCCATAGCCACAAATGACCTAAACCCTAAACCAAACTCGGTCATACCAATTCTTTCAATCCGGCGCCACCGAGTTTCACTTGTCATTTGCCACTGCCAAACCCTAGCAATTCGATCCTACCGATAAGGATCTCGGTCTCATCGAGATGGGGTTGCAAACTCTCTGTTTCCCTTTCGTAACTTTTCGGTCTCACCGAAAGAGCGAATCGGTCCCACCGAGATTGCAATGTAAACTCTCTGTTTCCTTCTTGTAACTTTTCGGTCTCACCGAAATAGCGAGTCGGTCCCACCGAGTTTGCCTGACCAACTCTCTGGTTAGCTTATTGCCTAACTCGGTCTCACCGAGTTTGTGCAATCGGTCTCACCGAGATTACGTTATGCCCAAAACCCTAACCGAATCGGTCCTACCGAGTTGCATGTCGGTCCCACCGAAATCACTAACGGTCACTAGGTTTACTATTTCGGTCCGACCGAGTTTTCTGATTCGATCCCACCGAGATCGGTAAATTGTGTGTAACGGTTGGATTTTGTGTGGAGGCTATAAATACCCCTCCACCTCCTCTTCACTCGTGAGAGAGATCCATCAGAACACATACACCATTCCAACTCATATGTTTTGAGAAAGAACCACCCACTCATGTGTTGAGACCAAGATATTCCATTCCTACCATATGAATCTTCCTCTCTAGCCTTCCCAAGTTGCTTTCCACTCAAATCTTCTTTCCACCAGATCCAAATCCTATGAGAGAGAGTTGAGTGTTGGGGAGACTATCATTTGAAGCACAAGAGCAAGGAGTTCATCATCAACACACCATTTGTTACTTCTTGGAGAGTGGTGTCTCCTAGATTGGCTAGGTATCACTTGGGAGCCTCCGACAAGATTGTGGAGTTGAACCAAGGAGTTTGTAAGGGTAAGGAGATCGCCTACTTCGTGAAGATCTACCGCTAGTGAGGCAAGTCCTTTGTGGGTGATGGCCATGGTGGGATAGACAAGGTTGCTTCTTCGTGGACCCTTCGTGGGTGGAGCCCTCCGTGGACTCGCGCAACCGTTACCCTTCGTGGGTTGAAGTCTCCATCAACGTGGATGTAGGATAGCACCACCTATCCGAACCACGGGAAAAACATCTGTGTCTCCAATAGCGTTTGAATTCTCCAAACCCTTCCCTTTATATTCTTGCAAGTTGCATGCTTTACTTTCTGCTGCCAATATACTCTTTGCATGCTTGCTTGAATAGTGTGATGATTGCTTGACTTGTCCTAAGATAGCTAAAATCTGCCAAGAACTAAAATTGGGAAAAGGTTAAGTTTTTATTTGGTCAAGTAGTCTAATCACCCCCCCTCTAGACATACTTTCGATCCTACATCGCGCAGCCTCCTCGGCCACGCTTCCACTTGGCCGAGGTGCTCCCTGAGTTTTTCGTTTGGTCGGAGAGGCCAACCGGCACCTGGCTCCCGCTCGCCCGCTTCTTCGCTCGCGAGATGCCAGCCACGGGACCTGACGGCCTCTAGCTGCGGGCTGACGGCTGTTGCAGCAAGGCCTCATGGGTCAGGGTCGAAGTCTCCGCCGCCGTGAACATGTCCCTGGCCGACGACTGGTAGGTGTTTGCCCGCGCGCGCGGCCTGAGCGGGAGGTGCACCCTCCACTTCAAGTTCGACGACATCGCGACCCTCTTTGTAAGGGTGTTTAGGGAGGACGGCCATGGCGCAGGGTGCTGCCCCGAAGACGATGGCGAAGACGATGAGCTTGGCCTTGACGAGAGCCGCAACGACGTTGAAGGTGAGCTTGCCCTTGGTGACGGCCGCGCCTCGTCCAGGGGCGGCGGCTCCTCCAGCGAGAGCACAAGCAGCGGCGGCGACGACCAGCCGCCACGTCGCCTAGCTCGCTTCAAGGACGGTGGCGAATCGTCTCATCGCCGCGCTCCGGTGAAGCGGGAGGAAGACTTAGGCTGAGCCCGGAGGCCTCCGGAGCCTGGCCTCAGGAGCTGTTGTGGTCGCGTGGGCCACTTTTGCTTAGCCTTTCCCTTTCCCTGCATTTTGAAAAAAGTAGTGGGACCTGATGGGGCATGTAATGAACCATGGTACTTATGCCGCTAAGTTATGCTTGTTGTTCTGATGTATGCTGTTATGTTCATGTCTGGGTGGGTGCAGTAGGATAACTTAGCTTGAGACACTCGCGGTAGTCCCACACTTCACGATGGAACGCCCTCCATCGTCTCGTGAGGTCCACGAGATCCCCTTGCTGCTGGCTCAGGGGTTGCTGGCCTCGGGAGACATCGTGAAGCTGCAGAATTATTGGAAAATTTGGTTGGGTGTCCTGTTCTTCCTTGCGCGAGTCCTCAGGCGTGGGCTAGGCGTGGCTTAGTGCATCGCATCGCGGTACCCAGGAGGCATGGACTTAAGAAGATGCGGAAATCACAAGCTCGTTCGAGGGTGTCTCATGAGGATAGAAAAAGCCATGGCCTTGGGGGACAGGGTTGTGGCGAAGTGTGTACGCCGTGTGGGGCGGGCCCGACATGCACGCACACACCTTCCCAGCCCCCATGCGCGAGGAAGAGCGACGGGCAACTTCCGCCCCTCCTGGGCCGAGACTGACGACCAAGAAAAAATACGAGGGGGAAATCCAACTTGGCACTCCAAAAATCAAGAACTCTAAATTCCATTAAAAGAAAGGGGGGAAACCAACTACAGAAAGCAAGCAAATGAATGGCCGTGTCTGGCACCTAGACTAGTCTTCTCACTAGCGCGGAGCTAAGTGCGGCCACTAGGACGTGGGAGGGAGCCCCTGAGGCCCGAGGGCGGCTCTCCAGAGACTCCAGGGCTTGTACATCCCTACTCATTATTACGTGTGAGTGTCACGAACGGAGACCTTCACAGGCACTAGGCCTTGCTTCATGGGTAGAACTTCTGGAGGTGCTGGATGTTCTAGGCGTTCTGGATGGGAATCTCGTCCTACGTCTCCAGGTGCGTGGTGCCAGGCCTGGAGACGCGGGCGACCCGAAACGGGCCCTCCCACATGGGTGACAGCTTATGCAACCCTTCCCTGGAGAGCACCCGCCGTAGGACGAGATCACCCACCTCGGGCGTCCTAGAGCGGACGCTGCGGCAGTGGTACCACCGCAGCGCCTACTAATACCTTGCCACCCGGAGCGGGGCTTGGCAGTAGCGTTCCTCCCCCAGCACGAGATCCATCCCCCGCATGGCATCCTGGTGTGCCTCGGCAAACGCCAAGACCCACGCGGAGTGATGCTTGACCTCGTGTGGGAGAACCGCTTCAGCTCCATAGACAAGGAAGAACGGGGTCTCGCACGTCGACTTGGTGGTGATGGTGCGGATGGACCACAGCATGGATGGGAGCTCGTTGAGCCAGCCCTTGCTGCAGGCATCGAGCTTCTTTTTGAAGGATCTTGTCTTGAGGCCTCTCAGGACATCCGCCTTGGCACGCTCAGCTTGGCCATTGCTCCTAGGGTGCACCACTAAGGCATAGCATATCTTCGTTCCAAGGTTAGCACAATATGTTTTGAGATTGCTAGTGAGCCATGAGCCGTTGTCGGTGATGATACGGTTAGGGACCCAGAAGCGACTCACGATGCCCTTCATGAACTTGACTGCCGAGCCGGCCGGGATGGTGCATACGACTTCCACCTCCGCCCACTTGGTGAACTTGTTGATGGCGACTTCCACCTCCGGCCGGAATGTACCCAAGATGTCCAGTCCCTAGACCACGAACGACCATGAGAGAGAAATGGTCTGGAGGCCTTGGGCGGGCTGGTGGATTTGCTTGGCATGGAACTGGCACACTTCGCAGGATTTCACCAGCTCGGCCGCGTCGTTGAGCGCCGTGGGCCAGTAGAACCCGCTGCAGAACGCCTTGCCCACAGGGGTGCGTGATGACGAGTGATGCCCGCAGTCTCCGCCATGTATGTCGGCTAACGGCTCGCACCCCTGTTCCCTAGATATGCATCGCAAGGATACATCGTTTGGTCATTTTCGGTAGAGCACATCATCCTGGATGCAGTAGGTCGTGGCTTGCCGAGCCACGCGCTCCGTGTCTTCCTCCTTCTCCGACAGGGCTCCCTAAGGCAGTTAGGCCTTGAATTCTTTGGTCTAGCACCCCTCCCGAGGCTCAAGCGCGAGGTGCAGGCGTGCTCCTGAGGTCGGGCCACAGGAGGGGGCTCCTGAGGTTGGTGCTGGAGGGAGCTACTCCTGAGGTAGTGTTGGCTCCGTCGCCGAAGGGGTTGCCGAAGGCTTGAAGAGCCGCTCCCCAAAGACGCTGAGCTCCTGAGACTAGCGCTTGGATGCTCTCTTGGAAATATCGTTGGCTTCCTTGTTCGTGCTGCAAGGCACGTGCTGCAGCTCCAGGCCCAAGAATTGCTTCTCAATTTTGTGCACCTCCACCAGGTATGCTTCCATGTGCTCGTCCTTCGGCTAGTATACCTGGTTGGAGAAGTTGACGAGGAGCTGGGAGTCACCCTTGATGGTAAGGCGCTTTAGCCCCAAGGCTGCCGCAGCCTTGAGACCAGCGATCAGGCCTTCATACTCTGCAATGTTGTTGGAGACCTTTTTGCCGTGTTGGAAGCAGAGCTGCACGGCAAAGTAGAGCTTGTCCTGAGTGGGCAAAATGAGGACGGCTCCAGCCCCTGCACCCTGTCGTGCGAAGGTGCCATCGAAGTACATGACCCATCCGTCTTCTGCCTCACTCCCAGGTGAGAGGGATCGGTTCTCACCTGCTTCTGACCCCGGAGCGTCGGTCCATTCCACCATGAAGTCAGCGAGTGCAGCACCCTTGATGGCCCTGTTGGTGCTGAACTCCAACTGAAATGCCTGCAACTTGATGTTCCATTCGGTGACCCTACCTCCAGCATTGGGGCTCCGGAGCACCCTCTCTCGTGGGTTAGCCAAAACGACCTTGATGGGGTGGCCTTGGAAGTAGTGGCACAGCTTGCGCGAGGTGACGAGAAGGACAAGCAAGAGCTTCTGCGGCATGGGGTAGTGTGCCCGTGCATCCTGCAGTACTGTGCTAACGAAGTACACTGGGTGCTCGATGAGGGCGGAATTGTTGGTGGAGTTCGAAGCCTCTTGAGGCCGGGGCACCTCACGAACTTGGTCGCTTATTGGGGCAACTACGGCATCATCATCTCGTGGAACCTGGTCATCTGTTGGCGTCGCCGAGGCTTCAGGAGCGCCATCTTGGGGCTGCATTGTCTCGACTGTGCGCGCGACATCGTGTGGTAGGCCTTTGGCCTGGTGCTCCTCCCGGACGGCTACCAGGGCTGCGTTAGCTGAGTGAGGCGTGGCGTCCAGGTAAAGCACCACGGGCTCGAGAGGACATGGGGCCACCATCACTGCTGTGCTAGTAAGGTATCTCTTGATGTCTCCGAATGCTGCGTCAGCCTCCAGAGTCCACTCGAAAGGGCCCTTCTTCTTCATCAGCTTGAAGAATGGGAGAGCGTGCTCCCCCAACTTGGAGATGAAGCGCCCTAGCGAGGTCACACAGCCCGCCAGCTTCTGCATCTCCTTAAGGGTCTTTGGCGGACTCATCCTTTCTATTGCCTTGACATTCTCCGGGTTTGCCTCGATCCCCCTATGCGACACGAGGAAGCCCAACAGCTTGCCAAAGGGGACGCCAAACACAGATTTCTCCGGATTGAGCCGCAGGTCCACCTTGCGTAGGCTAGCGAACGTCTCTTCCAGATCCTCGATGAGGGTCTTGGCCTCCCGAGACTTCACTACTATGTCGTCGACGTAGGCCTTAACATTCCTCCTGAGCTGTTGGCCCAAAGCGATGTACATCAGCTTCTGGAAGGTTGCTCCGGCATTACGCAGCACAAAGGGCATGCGGGTGTAGCACTACACCCCGCACGGGGTCAGGAAGGCCGTCTTCTCGACATCTTGTACCACCATCTTGATTTGGTGATACCCTGAGAATGCGTCCAAGAAGCACAGTAGGTCGCACTCTGCGGTGGAGTCGATGATCTGGTCGATGCGTGGTAGTGGAAAGGGGTCTTGGGGGCATGCCTTGTTGAGGTTGGTGAAATCGACACACATGCGCTCCTTCCCTCCTTTCTTGGGGATGATGACAGGGTTTGCCAACCATTATGGATACCACACCTCCCAAATGACACTAGCATCTTGCAGCTTGTGGGTTTCTTGGATGATGAATGACTGCTTCTCTGTGGACTGTCGCCGCGCCCTCTTCTTCACTGGGCGTACACTGAGGCACACATTCAGGTGATGCTCGATCACCCCTTGGGACACCAGCCAGGTCCTTGGGCCCCCATGCGAACACCTCCTTGTTCGCGCGCAAGAAATCAACCAGTGCCTTTTCTTGGTCTGGGCGAGGTTGGCTTCTATGGTGAAGGTGGCTCCCGATGCCCCTTCTTGCTCGACTGGCACCTGCTTCGTCTCGTCTCGGTCTTGAGAGAACAACTTCTTCTTTTTTGCTGGCGCAATGCCCGGATCCCCCGGGCCTCCTTCCTCCTCTAGCCGTGCTGCAGCCGCGGCCCTGAAGGCGAGCTTGAGAGCCGCCGGTGCCTCCTTGGTGTCCCCGGCCACAGTGAGGACGCCACTGCTTCCTGGCATCTTCATGTGGTTGTAGGAAGGGTGAGTCACCGCCATGAACTTGGCCAAGGCCGGGTACCCGAGGATGGCGTTGTACGAGAGGTCGATGCGGGTGATGTCGATGTCGAAGAGCTTGGTGCGGTGGTTGTCGCGGGTGCCGAAGGTGATGGGGAGGCGGATATGCCCCAGGGGGCTGGTGGAGGCGTCGACGACCCTGGAGAACAGCTTGGTGGGGTGGAGACAGCCATGTGATACATGAAGCAAGCCGAGAGCTTGCACAGAGAGCACATTGAGCCCGACCCCGCCATCAATGAGGGTCTTGGTTACTGCTATGTTGTCGATGGTGAGAGTGCAGACCATCAGGAGCGCGCATGCGCCCGCGGTGGTCGCAGGATGGTCCCTCGGGTCGAAGGTGAGGTCGGCCTCGGGCGCCGCCCATACCGGAGGAGCTCCCCGCTGCATGCACGCGGCGCCCACTTGGTGAAAGAACGGCTTGACATGGCAGTCCGAGGGCAGCGCCTGTGAACCACCCAGGAGTGTTGCGACGGCGTGAGGCGTCGGTGCTGCAAAGCGCTCGATGAGGAGGCCACGCAACTCTTCCCAGGAGGCCACCGACGATCCCGACATGTTGAGAAGCCATGCGCGCTGTGCACCCACGAGTGCCATGGGAAGCCAGTTTGACATGACCTTGTCGTCACTACCTGCCGCCCAGGCGAGCTCCTCATACGCCCGGAGGAAGCCTGCCGGGTCCGCCGAGCCATCATATCGGGGTGGCAGGTCCGGCCTGAACTTGGGTGGCCACTGCACTCGTCGTAAAGCAGGGCTGAAGGCTCGGAGGCCCTCGGCACCTCCGTGCATGCCGGTCGATCTAGCCGGAGGGTCGGCGCTTGCCATGGGAGCCGAACAAAAAGATGAAGCGGATGGAGAGACGGAGCGTATGGAGAGGCGGAGTTTCGACGCACCCCTACCTAGCACGCCAAATGTCGGATTGGGAGTTCTGCAGACCCTTGAGAGGTTCGAGCACTGGGGTGCATGCGAAGAACTCATCCTCACTGACCTCCTTGCTCAATGATTCCTAGGCCAAGCTCGACGAACCCAAGGGACAAGAGACACAGTAGTTTATCCTGGTTCGGGCCAGCTTGCGGTGTAATACCCTACTCCAGCTTTGTGGTGGATTGCCACGAGGGGCTTAGGATGAACTAGTACAGTGGTAGAATAGCCTCAGGAGGTGAGGTGTTCTTGAGCTCGATGAGCTTGTGGGTGAGAGGATGATCTGAATGATCCGTCCTCCTCCATGGTGGTGGCTAAGTCCTATTTATAGTGGCCTTGGTCTTCTTCCCAAATGCAAGGCGGGAAGGGATCCCACAACGGACTAATTTGAAGGGGGACAACTAGTACAAGTTATCCTGACAAAAGCAGTCTTCGCCTGCGAAAGCCTCTGGTGGTGACGCTGTAGTGGGCTC
Organism: Triticum dicoccoides; assembly: GCF_002162155.2. Lineage (NCBI taxonomy): Eukaryota > Viridiplantae > Streptophyta > Magnoliopsida > Poales > Poaceae > Triticum > Triticum dicoccoides. Next base: position 548,803,038 of record NC_041382.1, read on the forward strand.
CGCGATGACCTCCATCCTGCCGTCCTGGCACTCTTAGTCTCGTTGCACCGATATGGAGAAACCTTTGCTTGGTTCCTCGGGACTCCGCGCCTGTGCTTGCCTCCTTGGCACCAAAGAGGATACTGGTACACTACGCCCGCAGGCGCCACTCGGCCTTGGTCGCAATTGCTCACATCATGCGAACCTTGCTAGGGCACCTTGCATCGATATCTCCTCTCCTCAGGAGCCACCCTGGTGAGGCCGCCCCCCAGGGAGGTCTTGGTGTCATCTGCCTCGCGAGGCTTGGCCCCTCGCGAGGGTCTTGGGTTGTTGTTGCTGAAGCTGGGCCTTCGATGGAGCCACGCCGTGGGCCGTAGGCAGGCAAGTATGGGTACCCCCGTTCCCAGGATGCCAACATTTTAGTCTTCCATCTCATGAGGGCGCGCCCTTTGGCATCTAGCGAAGCTTCCTTCCCGATGATGCAGGAGCCATCTGTCTCGCCCAATATCCGACTCTATCCTAAAGGAACTCGAAGGTCCCACCAAGGATAGAACCGCATATTGACACACTTCTGCAAGGTGGATATCATTACATCGTACCATTACATAATAGTTGGGGATACATACAATAGGCATACAATGCCACACGAATACATCAACATCATACATAAGAACAACATCCGACTACGGATGAAACACAAACATAAACTCAAATGACATCCACCCTGCTACCCCAGGCTGCCGACCAGGAACCTAACCCCTGAACAACGAAGAAGCAGAAGAAGAACTCCAAAACAAGCAAACGTCGCTCTCACGTCAGATCATCGCATTACCTGTACCTGCAACTATTTTTGTAGTAAACTGTGAGCCACGAGGACTCAACAATCCCATTACCATGGGTATGAAGACTAGCAAAGCTTAATGGGAATGAAAGGATAAGTGGTGAGGTTGCAGCAAGCGACTAAGCACTGTATGGTGGCTAACTTACGAGTACGAGAGTAAGATGAGAAACTATGCAACGGTCGCAAACTAGTAACGATCAATAAGTGATCTTGAGCTACTTACATTCAAACATAAACCAACCGTGTTCTCCTCTCGAACTTCCTGAAAAGAGACAATCACAGTTATGCACGCGGTTGGTGTATTTTAAATGAATTTACTTCAAGTCCTCTACAACCGGATATTAACAAATTCCCATCTGCCACATAACCGCTGGCACAACTCTCAGAAGTTTAAACCCTGCAGGGGTATCCCAACTTAGCCCATGACAAGCTCATGACCCGCGGAGACAATCCTCCATCGCGAGACACTCCGATCAGACTCGGAATCCCTGTGCACAAGACATTTCGACAATGGTAAAACTTGTCCAGCAAGACCTCCCAGTGCCGACACCCTGATACTCGCCGCGCATATCTCGTCTCAGGCCACATCCAGATGAGAAGTTCGTACAACTAAAACCAGTCCCTGAGTTTCCCCATTGCGGCACTGCAAGGGGCTATATTTTGCTACTAACACCATCAGCACTGGCCCGCCTATATGTAGAAAAGAATCCTCGGGTTCATGACGCCCTATGCCAATTAATTATTTAGTTCAAGTATTATTATGGAAAATGTTAAAACCAATGTTGGGCCTTGGTGGAAGAGGTTTATTCAAAGCGAACTGTCAAGAGGGGCCCATAAACCCTCACCATGTTAGGGACGCAAAATCAAGGAACATAACACTGGTATGATGGAAACAAGGGCAGCAAGAGTGGAATGAAACACCAGGCAGAAGGTCGAGCCTTCCACCCTTTACCAAGTATATATGTGCATTAATTAAATAAGAGATATTGTGATATCCCATGATATCCATGTCCCAACATGGAACAAACCTGTAACTGCACCTGCAACTAGCAACACTATAAGTGGGGCTGAGCAAAGCGGTAACATAGCCAAACAATGGTTTGCTAGGAAGGGTGAAAAGGTTAGAGGCTATCATGGCAATTTGGGAGGCTTGATAAACAAGTGGTAGGTAGCGCGACATAGCGATAGCATCGAGAATACTAGCATAGCAAAGATAGTAGTGAGATCCAAGGTGACGGTCATCTTGCCTGAAAGCCCGCTAGGAAGAAGAACGAGTCCATGAAGAAGATGATCCCACGTAGTCGAACGAATCCTCACAATCGCAACAAAACAGGAACTATCAAGAAGGAGCAAAACCGGAAAGAAGCAAATAACATGGTAAACACACAACACATATCTTGACATGATGCTCAACCAAGTATGATGCGTGACAGGGCTACATGATGCTATTCATTGGAAGAGATGATGCATACAAGAACAACACATCAAAGCAAGCTTAAATGAGGCCAGAAACAACACACAGCAATTTCGGAAGCTCCCCATATGCAAATTTCGAAATTGGTCCAGATCAGAACAAAACATTATGTTAAAGTTGTTAAACATCAAGTTAAAGTGCACCAAGATGATCTACATGGTTTTCTAGTCAAGTTACATATAAAGTTCATTTAATTCGGAGCTACGGCCTAGAAGATATGAGCAAAACAAGTTAAACATGGCATTGATGCAAATGCAAGCAAAACAACATTGAAAACACTCCAAAACATGGATGCAACAAGATAACATGAAACTACATGCAAAACCAAGCAAGTTTCATATAGAGCATACTCCAAACCAAGCCACGGTTCAACACATACACAGGAAACAAGTTTCAAACACAATCTGCCCAAAACAACAACTAAGCACTTTGCAATCAAGGAAACAACATGCTACAAGAAGCATATGGGCACAAACTTGATATGCACTCCAAGTACAGATTACATGCTTCAAATATCATTAAGGTTCAAGTTCAAAAGCATCAAGATTAATCCAAGATGATCAATGCAAAAAGCAACTTGATAACACAAATTATCACTTAGTGAAAAACAGAGCATATGCATGAGCAGAGTTTATACTATGGCATGTTGGAGACAAGGAATAATTAAGCTACAGTGCAAGAACATGGCAAGCAAAAGCATGGCATGGTAGTACAAATCATGGAGCAAATAACATCAAGTCATCATAAACATATGGCTTATGGACTAGTGGGAACCATCAAGACAAGTTTGACTGTTGTAACAGTTTCAGCAAGTGTAAAACAACAACATCAGCATAGCATGTTTGCAAGCTTGGAACAGAGGTCATATGAAGTCTAAAATTATCAAACTTGGCATGTGTACAAAGTACTCATATCATACTTCAGTTCATGTAATTGGAGCATCTCCAAAAGAGGCATGGATTAATTAGTAACAAGCTCACAACATGTCATCATGAAGTTAACAGAAAACTGGAACATCATTTAGGCATGTTCATGGCAATGAAAACATATGCTACAGGACATATATGAGGCATAAAATGGCATGGAATGATATACCATAACATGGACATCAAAACATGTCAACTAGTCATCTCCAGATTATGCATGGAATTGATGGTAGCATCAAGTGAACATTGCAACATAATGTTATAGCTACGGACTTAGTAAAATCACTAAGTCTCGAAAAACAGCAAACATCAAGTAGCACACTTTGCATGCTTGTGCTAGTCACCACAAGGCACATAAAAAACATTGAATGCACCATTGTAAAGGTGGCATGAAGATGCTCCTAAAACATGTAGACATGATGCTCAAAAGATAGACTCACAAAATGTTACGAAAAAGACAAATCAGCAAGTTATGACAACTTCCTGTAGATTATATTATTTAGCCCTTTTGCAACAATGATTAAGGCATCAAGATTCACATTAACATGCATGCAAACTACACCATCATCTAGAGCACTCAGAGGAGAACAATTCCATACCAAGAACATCATCATAGGCTAAAGATGCACAAAGTTATGATCAGACAAACATGCACACATGATGTTGGAAAAAAAGGGACTTAGAGAAAATAACCACCTCGGGGAAACTGGATCAGGCAGTTCCGGGACGAGAAGCCATGTTTGGTTCGGGGGAGTGGTGGATCTCATCCTACTCCCGGGATCCGGCCGGCGAGAACTCCGGCGAGCTCCGGCCGGGGGCGCGACGGCGACGAGACGGAGGGGCGCGACGGGACCAGCGACGAGCGGCGCGTGGCGTGGGGCAGGGCTGGCAGCGCGGC
>NC_041382.1:548807913-548822700 GCF_002162155.2 Triticum dicoccoides
CAAGGCAGGCGGCGGCGCACTCGCCGGAACAGGGTCGCGGGGAGCCGAGCGCGGATGCGGCGGCAGAGCTCCAGGAGGGGAGCGTAGGGCGCTCTGGCCCGGTGCGCAGGGGAGGCGAGACCCGTTCGACCCAGGGCAGGCCGGCCCTGGGCCCTGGCGGGCCACGGCGGCGGGGGGCTGAGGGGGAAGGCGCGGGGCGACGTGGCCGGCTACGGTTGGCCACGGGCGCGTGTAGGGCGGCGGCTGGCCCGTGGGGCGATGCCAAGTGGCGCGGAGGGATGCACCGGTGTGGAAAATGAGGCGGGCGGCGGCGGCGTTGATGATTGGGAGGCACGGAAATCAAGGAAGGAGGTGGGAGGCTACCAAAAATGGAGGGAGGGGGTGTTTGTCTATGGTAAGTGCTAGGGTTAGGGGGATTTTGGAGCATTTCGGAGCCTCCAATCGCAATCCGATGGTTCCGGTGGGAGGGGGTGTTTAGTGGGCTGGTTAGAGTGGGAGTGGGCTATGAAGAGAAGCCTTGGGGTGAGAAGAGAGAAGAGCAGGAGAGGCCCCGCGGCAGTTTCGGAGACCAAAACGTCCGACGAATAAACCGACTATATTGCGGTTGTATGTTTAACGGTTGGGCTTTCGAATGGACTCCGAATGCGACGAAATTTGGCAGGCGGTCTACCTACACTATAACGAGACCACATGCTTACTTTCATCCCATTCCGAGGACATTTTTGTGCCACTTATAAAATAATATTTTGGAGGTGGCCTGAGACGAGATACGCGCGGCTACTATCAGAGTATCGGCACGCTAGGAGGTCTTACTCGACTAATTTTACCATTGTCGAAATGTCTTGTGCACCAGGATTCCGAGTCTGATCGGAGTGTCCCGCGATGGAGGATTGTCTCCGTGTATCGTGGGCTTGTCATGGGCTAAGTTGGGACACCCCTGCAGGGTTTAAACTTTAGAGAGCCATGCCCGCGGTTATGTGGCAGATGGGAATTTGTTAATATCCGGTTGTAGAGGACTTGAAGTAAACTCAATTAAAATAAACCAACCGCGTGCATAACCGTGTTTGTCTCTTTTTGGGGAAGTTCGAGAGGAGAACACGGTTGGGCTATGTTTGAACGTAAGTAGCTCAGGATCACTTATTGATCGTTACTAGTTTGCGACCGTTGCGTAGTTTCTCATCTTACTCTTGTACTTGTAAGTTAACCACCATACAATGCTTAGTTGCTTGATGCAACCTCACCACTTATCCTTTCCTTCTCATTAAGCTTTGCAAGTCTTGATACCCATGGTAATGGGATTGCTGAGTCCTCGTGGCTCACAGTTTACTACAACAGCAGTTGTTGGTACATGTAATGCGACGATCTGATGTGAGAGCAACATTTTCTTGTTTTGGAGTTCTGCTTCTACTTCTTCTTTGATCAGGGGTTAGGTTCCTGGTCGGTAGCCCGGGCTAGCAGGGTGGATGTCGTTTGAGTTTCTGTTTGTGTTTCATCCATAGTCGGATGTTGTTCTTATGTGTGATGTTGATGTATTCATGTGGCATTGTATCCCTGTTGTATGTATCCCAACTATATAATGTAAAGGTACGATGTAATGATACCCACCTTGCAAAAGTGTGTCAATATGCGGTTATATCCTTGGTGGGACCCTCGAGTTCCTTTAGGATGTAGTCGCATATTGGGCGTGACACCATTGGCCTCTAGACATGTATTAGAGCTGCAGAGATGTTAGAAAACCTAGCGGGGTGCCTTGCTCTATCTTGCGCGAGCCCCTAGGATCCGTCAGGCGTGAGCTAGCTGTGACTTAGTGCATCGCGTCGCGCTGGCCGAGGGGCATGGACTTAGAGTGTGCTCACGCCCACAAGCTCATTCGAGAGCGCCTCGCGAGGATCAAGGAAGCCAAAGCTCTAGACGCCGAGGCTCTGGTGATAGGGCTTCGGTGAAGTATGTTTGTGGCGCTGGCGAACCCAGCGCGCACACACACCTGCGCAACCCCTGCGCGCGAGGCGCACGACGGGCAACTGCCGACCCCTGAGAAAAGACTGTAAGGCGAGAGAAGTAAAAAAGGGGAGAATCCAACTTGCCAAGAACACAGGCGAAAAAACACGAGAACTCGAAATTCCATTAAGAAGTTGCAAACTAGCTACAGAGAGCAAGCAAATGAACAGACGCACCCGGCACCTAGTCTAGTCTTCTCACCAGTGCGGAGCTAAGTGCTACCACTAGGACTTGTGAGGGAGCCCCCGAGGCCTGAGGGCGGCACTCCGGAGGCTCTGGGGCGTGTACAGCCCCACTCATTATTACGTGAGAGTGTCATGAGCGGAGACCTTCACAGGCACGGGTCTTGCTTCATGGGTAGAACTTCCAGAGGTGCTAGTTGTTCCAGGCGTTCTAGATGGGGATCCCGTCCTGCGTCTCTAGGTGCGCGGCACGAGGCCTGGAGAGACGGGCGATCCTGAACGGGCCATCTCACATGGGTGAAAGCTTATGCAGCCCCTCCCTGGAGAGCACCCGCCTCAGGACGAGATCACCCACCTCGAGCGTCCTGGAGTAGATGTTGCAACAGTGGTACCACTGTAGCGCCTGCTGGTACGTTACTGCTCGGAGCGCGTCTTGATGGCAACGTTCCTCCCCTAGGACAAGGTCCATCCCCCATGAGGCATCCTGGCATGCCTCGTCAAACACCAAGACCCACACGGAGCGATGCCTGACCTCGTGAGGGAGAACCGCTTCTACTCCGTAGACGAGGAAGAATGGAGTCTCGCCTGTTGGCTTGGTCGCTATGGTGCAGATGGACCATTGCACTGCCTGGAGCTCATCCAACCAGCCCCAACCACACGCCTCGAGCTTTTTCTTGAAGGTTCTTGCCTTGAGGCCTCTCAGGACTACCGCGTTGGCATGTTTGGCCTGGCCATTGCTCTTGCGATGTGCCACTGAGGCATAGCATATCTGCATTCCAAGGTTAGCGCAATATGTTTTAAAAAGGTTACTAGTGAACTTCGAGCCATTATCGGTGATGATGCGATTTGGAACCCCGAACCGGCTCACGAGGACCTTGACGAACTTGACTGTCGAGCCGGCTGGGATAGTGTGGACAACCTCCACCTCCGCACATTTGGTGAATTCGTCCATGACGATGTAGAGGTAGGAGTAGCCCACGGGCCACTACAAGAAATATGTCAACTAGTGACCTTGTGTCAATGGCCCTGGAAGAATTGGTCATAGATCTATGACCATTTGAGACCAATTGGTCAAAAGCTGTTCGGGGGCTCCAAACCCTAACTATATCGACCATTTTGGTCAGAAAGGTCGTAATTTCCTCACACGAAATAGTCATAAAGCAGACAACACTAGTCCACTGCCTTATTTCTAGCTGATCATGACCAATATAGATGGTCATAACCTTGTAAATTGTGGTGGATTGGTATGACTTGGCACCACCTCATCAGTTTTGCCTATGTGTCATGCCCATGTGACAATTTTTTCCCTAGGTTGTGAAGCAACCTATATTTCTGTCATTCCTAAAATTCCCAAAAAAATCTCATAAATTCTTTGGGTCATATCTTCGTCAAATATGTAAAAATCCTTCCTTTCCTAGTGAAAAACATTTCAACAATATTCATTTTCCTATTTTGTTCACAACAGCACTTTATGAAGGAAGTGCTATTTATATATTCTTGATTGCCGTTGAAATTTTTGGGCACTTTTTCCTATACAAATCATTGCCTTATGACAAAATTGAGCTCCATTTTCCTATCAAATCTTCCTCGGCAAATTTCCAAAGTTTTTGTCCACCTAGAAGCATTGTGAATGAAGTAGCTTTTTTATATATCCACATGACATGAAATTTATACAGTTCCTTCATATGCCCAAATTATCACCCTCCTCCAAATTGCAGATCATTTAAATCATCTATGTGAGCCCAAGTTCGATTTATATTTTATGGCCAGATTGGCACATTGCAAAGCAAGGGTTATCTAGACCCCTCCTATTACCCTAAAACTTTTTGGGCACTCTTCCATACCCAAATCATCGCCACATGATAATATTCAGCTCCATTTTCCTGGTAAATCTTTCTCAGGAAATTTCCAAAGTTTCTACCTCGAGAGAAGCTTTGTGAAGTAAGTACTAGCTAGGCTTACCCAAATGATCTAAAAATTTACAAGCGCATTTCATTCATCCAATTTCTCTCTCTAATTTTCCCAAGTTTCTGTCCAGAGAAGAGCATTGTGAAGGAAGTAACACTTTGGCATGTCCAAATAGTATCAATTTTCTAGAGTGCTTTCATATGCCCAAATAACCAGCCTCCACCAAATTTCAGCTCAATCCATTCATTATTTTGAGCCCAGCTTCAACATTCATAGTTTTGTCCAGTGTGGTACTTTGCAAAGCAAGTACCACCTAGGATCCTCCTTTTGAGCTGAAATGTTTTGAAGACATCCCTCTTAGTAGATGATCATCCTCAGCCAAAACACAAGCCCATTGGCCACGTGCATTTCCCATACCGCTAATCAAACACTTGGCTGCTAATTCATGTTTGAGCATAGGTCGGTTCCCTCGTGAGATTCTTCTGTTGTTGTTTTATTCCTAGAACCTACCTGGGGAGTGCCCAACCCACTAGACATGCCTAGGCCTCCCAGAACGCATGTCAACACCAAGGTCACGCGGTGACCAAGCGGCGGGCATGCGAGTTTACGCGCTTTGGAGTTGGGGCCCTGGGCCACCATCCAAAACTCGACATATCGCCACCAAACCATGTTTTATGCTTAAATAGATACTTATGTAACTAGAAATGATTTTTGTGAAAAATAAAGATTAAACAATAAGGTAGTTGCAGTTCAAATTTGACTCGCTTCCTACTGAATTAGCAGAAATTTGTCTTTTTCACCAGAGATGGATCAAAACTTTTGAAACCCAACCATTTTGTCAATTGTGCATTAAAATGGCCTAGTATTTTATAAAATTGATTAGGTCCACTTTTGCAACAAATATATGGTAGGTCCTTCACAAAATAACTCATTTCAGGCACTCAAAAAATGGAAAATGAATTTTCCATGCAAAGAAAATGAAAACTCCCTTAGGCAACATTGTTTGGAGTTCCAAGATGCACCCTAGTGCACAATATGAGATCATTTGAACAAACTATGCGATGAATGTGGCCATAAGATTGATCATTTGGCTTAAAAGACATGAATCTTCACGCATGATAGCTCATTTCTGAGAACACTTTTAAAAATAATTTTCTTATTACAAGTTTATTATTTTTACTGGTCACTTGGTCACATATAATGACACAATGCGAAGGTTTTCCAACTTTTTGTTTTGTTTAAAAAAATTTATGCCCATTTCAAAATGCGGTCAAAACGGTGGGCTTGACCATTCCTAGCTAGTTGTTGAATCTTGGAAAACTTTTGGCGTTTCTCCGATTAAATAGATAGTTATGTAGCTAGAAATGATTTTTGGAAAAAAATAAAGAGCACACTATGAGGCAGCTGCAGTTAAAATTTGACCCGCTTGCTACTAAATCGGCAGAAATTAGTCTTTTCACAAGAGGTGGATCAAAACTTTTGACACCCAACCATTTTGTCAATTGTGCATTAAATATGTCCTAGTATTTTAGAAAATTGATTTGGTACAATTTTGCAACAAACATTTGGTAGGTCCTTCACAAAAAAGATCATTTTGGGCACTCAAAAAATGGAAAATGATTTTTTCGTGCAAAGAAAATGATAACTTCCTTAGGCAACATTCTTTGGAATTCCAAAATGCGCCCTTGTGCACAATACGAGATCATTTGAACAAACTATGACATGACTGTGGCCATAAGATTGATCGTTTGGCTTGAAAGCCATAAATCTTCACGCATGATATCTCATTTCTAAGAACACTTTTTAAAAATAATTTTGGTATTACAAGTTTATTATTTTACCTGGTAACTTGGTCACATATAACGACACAATGCAAAGGTTTTGCAATTTTTCGATTTTTCTAGAAAAAAATATACCCGTTTCAAAATGCGGTCAAAACGGTGGGCTTGACCGTTCCTAGCTAGTTGTGGAATATTGGTAAACTTTTGATGTTTCTCTGATTAAATAGATAGTTATGTACCTAGAAATGTTTTTTGGAAAAAATAAAGAGCAAACTATGAGGCAGCTTCAGTTCAAATTTGACCTGCTTCCTACTAAATCGGCAGAAATTTGTCTTTTTCACAAGAGGTGGATCAAAACTTTTGACACCCAACCATTTGGTCAACTGTGCATTAAATATGTCCTAGTATTTTGGAAAATTGATTTGGTACAATTTTGCAACAAATATTTGGTAGGTCCTTCACAAAAAAAGCTCATTTTGGGCACTCAAAAAATTGAAAATGATTTTTTCATGCAAAGGAAATGATAACTTCCTTAGGCAACACTGTTTCGAATTCCAGGATGCACCCTTGTGCACAATACGAGATCATTTGAACAAACTATGACATGAATGTGGCCATAAGATTGATCATTTGGCTTGAAAGCCATGAATCTTCACGCATGATAGCTCATTACCGTATTACAAGTTTATTTTTTTCCTAGAAACATGGTCACATATGATGACACAATGCGAAGGTTTTCCAAAAAAATTCGATTTCTTTAATTCTTTATGCCAATTTCATAACGCAGTTAAAACCTGTGGGCATAACCGTTCATAGCTACGGGTGGAATCTTACAAAACTCATAGTGCTTTGTGATGATATATATATATATATACATGTGTACCTAAAAATGATTTTTGGAAAAAACAGTGAGCGAACTATGAAGTTGTTGTAGTTCAAATTTGACGCGGTTCCTCCCGATTTGGTACAAGTTGGTTTAAATGGCCAAAAAAGCCTAGAACGATTGGAAATGCATACAAGTTGGTTATCATCCATAAAATATGGTATAACTTGAGTGAAAATTTTAGTGGTTCCATTTTGCAAAATATCATTGGTAGTTGCTTCATAAACCCTTTTGCTTTTAGCACTTAGAGACTATATTTTAAATTACACCCGTAGTCTCCAACCAATCAGGACGTCTCCTCCGGATCACCCTACCGTGGGCGATCTGAACCGTCCGATCGTCCTGGATCCAACGGCAGACTTGACCCCCTCACCGTCTCACCCAACTAGCTAGCCCTAACACAACCCGCACCACTCATCCTTTCGTCCCCCCCTCTCCTACGCACCCATAGCTGCCGCCCTATCCCTCCCTTAGATCTCGATCCACCGCTGCCCCCAAACCCACCCCCCGTCGACGACCCTCACCGTAGACGTGGTGCTGTGGCGCCAAGGCCGGGCCGACCTGAGCGCCTTACTCCTAGCGACTGCCGTCACCGTGGCCAGGAGAGTCTCGCTCCGCGAGGCCGCACTCGCGACCTGCTACCCCGCGCGCGCCAAATCCAGTAGTTGGCTCGCTCGCTTGCTGTTGTAGGTGAGTGCTGGTGGAGCTTGAATCGGGGAGGAGGAAGGCTGCAGATCCGGCGGGCGAGGAGGCAAGCCGTGGGTTGCAAGAAGGCGGTGGTGGTGTGCGCGCTCATCGGCTTCCTCGGCGTCCTCTCCGTCGTGCTTGGCTTCGCCGCCAAGGGCACCCGCGTCAAGGTAAAACCGTCCAGCAGTCTCCAGCGCATCTCGCCGCGTAGGAAACTGCCCCCCTTTTTGCTTCGCCTTGCTTGCTGTTGCGGTTAAGTTGCACGCTATTTCTAGATATCATCTCCCCGCCACCCCGCACCAACCAAGAAGAAACAACGGTAGGTGCGCTGCGCAGGCTAAGGGCAGAGGCCTTATTAGCTACTTATTGCTGATGTGGTGATGCTAGTAGTATCGATCTCGTAGCTTAGGGATCGACCCTCCTGCTTTGCAAAGCGCATTGGGGATTTTCTTCATTAGCCAGCAGTGGTAGTAGGTGTGGCCACTTCACCACCCGGCCTTGTTCAACCAAAGCATGCTGCTACTGCTGTGATTACTGACTGATTTGCCCTCAACGAAGATCATTGCGAGGCCGACTGGAGTGGATTGGGGTGGATGCTTGCTTGGCCTAAATTGCCTCACACAATACCTCTCTTCTAACTAAAATAGTATAATTGGGTTAGCATTTGTGCATCTTGCTTCCTTTCCATGGAGCTCACTTGCTGCTGCTAGAATGTGTAGTATGTATGTATGCTACATGGGGCGATGCGTATGCAACATTCATAAATAGTATGTTATCGATATGTTCTAGAAAGCTAATAAATAGTTTGAAATTGTGAATAAGATGGTAAAGCAGTCATAATCATGTCAAACTTTTTTGTTGTCTCAATAATATGTTGTTCAAAATTAACAGCGCCGAATGTTTGATTTCCGAAAAATGTTGATATGGGAACTACGTTTGGTAAATACTTCCAAGTCTGCTGCCTGAGCATCATCGACCCTGGTATATACCACCACATTTCTCATTGTCTTACCTGGTTCCTATGTTTATAAAGCGGTAAAGCGAAGCGAGGCGCTAGGGGGGCGCCTCACTGCTTAAGCGATAAAGCGTAAAGCGAGGCGACGCTTTAGACAGACTCTGAACCTGATGGGCAGTATAATAGAGCACCATTTAGTGAGACATATATATGTTGATTCTAATCCACCAGTGAGCCCATATATTCTGATCCATCCACTAAGCAGTAAGCAACTAGCCAATTGCTATAAGAGAGGCAGTAGCACCTAACAGCAGAGGAGTTGTGCATAGCATAACACACAACAGAGCAGAAAAGGCTGGTGCAGATCTGAGGAAGCTGCTGCCAGAGGAGAGAGGAAAGAGCTGAAAGCCTGGATATTTGCACGCTCTGGTTTTGGTTCTCTCTCTTTCTTTCCCCTCCTGTAACTGTTTCAAATGTGAGCCCAACCCTGTTTCCCTGCCAGGAATCTCTGTACCATGCCTGGCAAGTCTAAGGCGTGCTCTCTGCCTTAAAGCGCCAATCAGGACGCCTAAGCAGGCGCTTCAGACGCTTTAGTGTCTAAGGCGGACTCCTTAGACACATGCCTAAAGCGAGTTGGACGCTTTGAGCCTAGAGGGCGCTCTAACGCTTAAGCGTCGCTTAAGCGACGCTTTAGGGACGCTTTACAAACAGAGCCTGGTTCATACTTTGATATACCACAACTGGGTTTCTAATCATGCTCTGTTCCTAGTTGAATTTTCAGGCGATTCCGACATCATCAACGCAACACCAGCTGTACAAAATAACTAAAAATTCCCAGGCTGTACCCTGTTCAAACTATGCTACATATCAGCACATGCTAATTGTTAATGTGCATGCTCAACCAGAAATTAGAATTGCCTCTGTAAGATGTTGTTTGCCAGTCGTCCAACAGCAACTTGGTTCTGATTATCTTCTTAGTGATGTTGTCTTGTTCTTTTTCTGAAGTAGTACTGCTTTATCCAAGCCTGGATCTCCTCTATACTGTAGTCCTGCCATGCAATCTGATCCTGACACAAAACATTACTCTGTCTAACCCATGTTTGATTTATAACATAGTAATATTGTGTAGCTTGATTATTTGTAAAATGGCGGCAAATGCTGCTGCAAAGATATTAGTGGTATATGTGCATGCATTTGACAATATGATATCACATGTGTGTTTGAACATTAACCATATAGATTATGGTACTGTTAATTTTGTGCACTTGAATGAGTGCTTGGTGTTGATATTTTCTTAAATGAACATTATTTTGTCTTATAATAGATTGATTTGCACTGTTTTGGTTAATCATAGTCCCACAACCATATGTGATTTGATTGACTGAGATGTTGCAGTAGACTTTGTTGCTAGCTATTTAAGATCACTTAAGATATTATATAAACATCATGTTGTGATAGTGGTGGTCATCGTGTTAAATAAATTGTAACACTGGTAGTCTAGCAGAAATTTTCATCAAATTGGAACTTTCATATGCTTATAAAGCTTTCCTATGAACATTCATAGGGATTTTAGCATGGCTGTTGTTGGCCCTTTGTATTAATATGTAATTAGTGTATGTACAAACTGAATGTTAAATTGACAAGGATTTCTGATGGTGGTGGTGCACATCCCGCGCCAATTCAAGGTGTCGGACTGTTTCCTGAACAGGGAGAAGGACTACAAGGACGGGACGTTCTCCTAGGTCGTCTCCAATGCCATCGATATGAAGCTCAGGGATGACCTTGAGAGGCTCAAGAAGATCAGGTATAACCTCGCTGTTCCCTGTTCTTTTCCCCCCTTATTATTGGTTGATATATGACTATGTGTTAGATTCAACTACTGAAGATGCTTGCACTTCATATCAGGACTAGCAGTTTGTGTCTTGCCTGGTAGTATACAGTTTAATTTCCTATTATTAGCTAGGGTTGTTGATAGATTTAATTTTCTGCTGGAAGTCAAATCTCCTAAACACTAGAATGCCTGAAATGTCAGGGTAGCAAGTACTAGCCCTGTGCTTCATTCTATGTACCGTTCTCATGCCTGTGCATGTATGGGCTAGCTTTTTCTGTAGAATAGTGAGTTGATGCTTCTTTCTATAGAAATACAACATGTTAGCTCTATGGATGTTTATTTACCTGCAACTTCTGCCAGCTCTAACTCAGTTATATAACAGTTCAATTCAGTCAATCTTTGGGGTATGTGAGTTCCTTCTATTGCTGCAAGCATTGACACAATATGTCATGTGCAGGGAGCTCTGCATCCGAGTCTCATCCATCCTCGGCAGGAAGGAGCTGGGCCAAGGGAGCAAGAAGCACTTCTGGTTACTTGGGGCTAGATCGAGTAATATGGCGCACCATGGCGTGTGGCGGCCTATTTTGCTTCCAAGAGAAGTACTGTTTATTTGAAATGAGATGTACTCGTATACTGCCTAGTAAAATTGAATGATTGCCATGTACTATCTATGATGTAGTGAGCTGTAGGAGTGAAATGAAATTTTATTTGTTGTTGTATGTGTTATTTTCCTGTAATGTGCTGTGTACATTTTACTTGAATATTAAATTCTCCAGGAAATGTTCTTACTGGACCTGATAGTGGCCACGACCCAATTATACTTGTACTATTAACATGACATGGCCCAAAATAACCAGGGCTCAAAAGCTATTCAGAAGTACTATAAGCAGGCCTCGACTCAAATGGAAAATAGAAACAAAAAGGAAACGAACTATGTGGAAAGGTAAAGGCCCATGATAGAAAAGGCCCAAAAACATCAAGGAAAAAATATCATAAATGGGCTGAATTAATGGCTCAGCCCATATAGACACCTAATCGGACCGGGCTGAATCTTATCAACAACCTTTTCAATTGGTCGCAATTTTGCCATGTCGGGTTGCCACATCGGATCCGACGCGGCCTGGGTAGACAGCCAGTGACCAAAACAAAAGGTCATGGGTTCCACAGCCTTTTGTGAGAATGTCGTTAATTTCAGTTTACGACCGCCAGCTTTTGACCTTCTGTTTTTGGTCACAAAAAGGTCGCAATTGAAAAACAATGACCTTTAAGTGACCAATACTGATGGTCGCAACTTGACATATTTCGCCCGGGGGAACGGTCCCAAGATTTCCAGCCCCCAGACTACGAACGGCCACAAGAGTGGGATGGTCTAGAGGCCCTGAGATGGCTGGTGGATCTGCTTCGCATGGAATTGGGACGCTTCACAAGATCTCACCATCTCGGTGGCATCATTGAGCATCGTGGGCCAGTAGAACCTACTGCGGAATGACTTGCCCATGAGGGTGCGCGATGACGAGTGATGCCCACAGTCCCCGCCATGTTTGTCGGTCAACAGCTTATGTCCCTGCTCCCTGGAGATGCATCGTAAAGAAACATCATTTGGCCGTTTCCTACAAAGCTCACCGTCCCGGATGCAGTAGGCAGTGGCCTGTCGAGCCACATGCCCCGCGTCCTCCTCCTTCTCCGATAGGGTCCCATGAAGCAGGTACGCCTTGAACTCTTCGGTCCAGCACCCCTCCTGAGGCTCGAGCGTAAGGAGTAGGCGCGCTCCCGAGGTCGGGCCACAAGTGGGGGCTCCCGAGAGGGGTGCTGGTGGGAGCTCATCCTGAGGCGGTTTTGGTTCCGCAGTAGGAGGGGCTGCTAATGGTTTGAAGAGCCTCTCCTCGAGGATGCCAGGCTCCTAGGGCAAGTGCCGGGACACCCTCTTGGCGATGTCGTCAGCTTCCTTGTTCGTGCCGCGCGGCACATGCTGTAGTTCGACGCCCAAGAATTGATTCTCAATTTTTCGTGCCTCCGCAAGGTATGCCTCCATATGATCGTCCTTTTGCTCGTATACTTGTTGGAGAAGTTGATGAGGAGCTGGGAGTCGCCCTTGATGGTGAGGCACTTCACTCCCAAGGCCGCCGCAGCTTGAGACCGGCGATCAAGCCTTCGTACTCCACGATGTTGTTGGAGACCTTCCCGCCCTGCTGAAATAAGAGCTGCACTGGGTACTAAAGCTGTTCCTGGGTGGGAGAGATGAGCACGGCGCCAGCCCCCGCGCCCTGACGCGCGAAGGTGCCGTTGAAGTACATGACCCAGCCGTTTAGTGCCTCACTTCCTGGTGAGAGGGATGAGTCCTCCCCTGCTTCAGAGCTAGGGGCGTCGGTCCACTCAACCACGAAGTTGGCGAGTGTGACGCCCTTGACGACCCTGGTGGTGCTGAATTCCAACTGGAATGTTTGCAGTTCGATGTTCCATTCTGCCACCCTTCCTGCCGCATTGGGGCTCCTAAGCACCCTCTCCAGTGGGTAACCTGAGACGACCTTGATGGGGTGGCCATGAAAGTAGTGGCACACCTTGCATGAGGTGACGAGGAGCGCGAGCAAGAGCTTTTGCGGCATGGGGTAGCGCACCCGTGCATCACACAACACCGTGCTGACGAAGTACACCGGGTGCTCAACGAGGGCGAAAGTGTGGGTGGTGCCTTGCGCCTCACGAGGCCCGGCGGCCTCGGGAGGCTGGTCACCGGTCGAGGCAGCCAGGGCCTCATGAGCTCCGTCCTGAGAGGCTTGGTCTTCTGCTGGGGTGGCCGAGGCCTCAGGAGCGCCATCCTGGAACCGATGCATTCCAACCAGCTGCAGGGTGCTGCTTTGAGAGTCCTTGGCCGAGCGATCCTCCCACTACAAAAAAAGACACATCCGTGACATTTTGGGCTGAATGATTTTTGTTCTGTCATGCTTATGACATTGCTATGACGATAATTGTGACAAAACCCGGTATCATCATAGATGTGGTGGGCTCCTACTTCTATGACAAAAAATCATGACATAAAATGGGCTTTTTGTCCTGGGCGGGCCGGAGACACAGCTGCGTGACATTCTTTGGGCCGTCCATGACGGAAAAAATCATGGTAGAAGCGAGGGCGAGGAAAATATCGGGCAGTTCTCGGTTACGGTGGGTGGTCGGGGGCCAAGCGATGCGCGTTTCTCTCATAAACGTACGCGCGTGGGTGCGAGGCGTTGGGCTTTAACTGAACCAAAGCGAGGCGTTCGCCTACTGAACCCGAGCGATTGCACTACAGGCTACGCATTACTGAACCCGAGCGATCGATCGATGGTTGTTAACTGAACCCGATCGAGTGATTCCTTCGCTACTGCAGCTAACTTAAGTCGATCAAACCTGGTGCCTCTTGATGAACAGTGAGCGTTGTTGGCAGGGTGGATGAACAGTTCCAAGTGGGGGCGGTGGATGAACACGACCCCATGGTACACTACTAGGAAAAGGGCTATAGATGAAATTGACACTAATGGCGCACCAGAGAAGTGGTGCGCCACTACTATATACTAATGGCGCGCCATGTGGTGATGCGCCATTAGTGTGGAAGACACTAATGGCACACCAGGCACACGGTGCGCCACTAGTAACAAAATGTTTTTTTTTCATTTTTTCAAACATACTAATGGCACATCCGGGCAGAGTGCGACATTAGTAGTTAGAACTACTAATGGCGCACCAGCCATAGAGTGCGCCACTACTGTATTTTTTTTTTACTTTTTTGCAAAACTACTAATGGCGCACCGTTGCATAGTGCGCCATTACTAGTTTAAACTAGTAATGGCGCACTGTGCCATGGTGCGCCATTAGTATAAGTTTTTTTTTACTTTTTTGGAAAACTACTAATGGCGCATGTCTGTGTGGTGCGCCATTAGTATGCTGAGTCCACTGCCGCCTACGAGCACCCCCCCTCACCCTCCCCCGCTCCACCGCCGCCGACGAGCACCCCCTGCACCCTCCCCCGTTCCACCGTCGCCGCCGACCCGAAAATTATTACTGTTTTTATAAAAAAATATTACTATTTCATATTCATATTAATTTTTTTAAAAATAATAATAAAAAAGTGTAGACTACAATTGTTGTTAAACAACAATTATTATTGTTTTTATCAAAAAAATTACTGTTTCATATTCATATTCATATTCATTTTTTAAAAAAATAATAAAAAAATTCTTACTTATGGCGCACGGGTAGCTGGTGCGCCATTGCTATCTAAAAAAAGAATACTTATGGCGCACTGTCCCGCTGGTGCGCCATTGCTATGAAAAAAACATTCTAATGGCGCACCGCCTGGGGGTGCGCCATTAATAATCTTCCCCCATCCATACACCACCGACCCACTGCGCCCCCGCCGCAGCCGCCCAGGCGCCCCCGCCGCCTCCCTCTCCCCTTCCTCCCCCTCAAGAGCCGCCTCCCCCCGAGCCCGCCCCCCTCGAAACCCTAGAAACCCCGCGCCCCCGCGTCGGCCCCTCCCCTACGCTGCCTCTACCTCAGTTCGGGGACGGGGTGCAGGACGACGACCGCGG
>NC_041382.1:548822899-548903480 GCF_002162155.2 Triticum dicoccoides
GACCGGTCTCGCCCGCCCAGGTACCTCTCCTCCTTCCCCCCTCTCCTCCTTCCTCCTTCCTCCCTCTCCTCCTTCCTCCTTCCTCCCTCTCCTCCTTCCTCCTTCCTCCCTCTCCACCCTTCCCCAACCCCTCCGGCGACCGGCCGCGCCCGCCCAAGTCTGTTTGCAGGATCAGAACAAGTTTGTAACAAGACGCTCTACAATTTTTTTTTCAATTGTGTTGTGCTGTTTACAAGGATGTAGAAGTCACCCTAAAAAAAGGATGCAAAAGTCTTTCAGTGCAGATTAACTTTGTAGGTTGGAGTTTGATTAGCCATGGTTCAGCCAACTATTTCTAGCTTGATTGTTTGGCTGGTTTAGGTGGTGTAATCTAGTGTTGTGCCGCTGATGCAACTGGTGTCCATGAGTACTTATAAATCTGATTAGAATTAGTTTAAGAATTGATCTGTGTGTATCAATGTGATTGTAGTTTTACTTTTCATCAAGTTTAGTTGATGTTTATTTAAATATAGCTCATATGATCAGCCACTCTATGTATGATTGTGGCTTGAAGGTTCTGGAAGAACGGTTTTCCTTCAAATTCTATCTGGTGGCATTGTCCTAGACTCCTTAGTTCTGTTGTTAATTGTGCTTCTATTAAAAGAATTGGGAGTTACTCACTGTACTAGAATTCTGTAGGTTCAATTTTGGTTAACTAATACTGACGTTATGAGAATGTAAGCACCTATTATTGCTACTGATATCATTGGCTCATTGCTGCCTTTGTGCAATGCAGAACTGTTAAGAGTGATTTGGAGGATTCAAGATTCTGTGAAGCTCTTTTGACATTTAAAGCTCAGAACTGAAGGTACTTAATAAACTCAAAAGCATTGATGATAACTCTTGTTGCCTAGTAACAGAGGTAGTTTACATATTGCATTGCTGGTGTTTGTTTATGTTCAGAGTTTAAGCATGTGTAGTGTAGTGTAGTGTAGTGTAGTGTAGTGTAGTGTGTGTAGTGAGCTTGTTCTAGTGTAAAATCAGACTAGTATGGCCCTGGCCACAATCTCTCAACTTAGCCTTCTCTGATTTTCAAAACAAGTTAAATGCATTCAGATCTCTTGATGCTCAAAACCTGTCAATTTCTATCAGCTTTTGATATATCAAGTTGATATTCAGTCAAGTTGATGTCAAACTTGACACATAAACAACAGCTTTAATAAACAGAGAGACAAGCTGTAGGGTTTTTTAGCTGCTGCCACAACACAAAGTCTATAGATGCTGAAGTTGTCAGTATTAATTATCAAATAATTCAGAGTAGATGATGCTCTATTTTTGTGGACTTAGTGAACATGATAAGACAAGCCAGATGCTCTATTTTCAATTAATAGTAATCCATGATCCTGCTTACTAGTGAACATGATGTTCGTTTGTTTACAGAGATCCTGCTTATATATACTGATGATGAGTCTTGTTGAAACCTTACCTATACAGTGAGGAGCTACTGTCAAAAACTTGAGCTACTATAAAAAAATTCAGTTAGGTACAGTGAGGATCTAACTGTGTATGAAGGTAACAAGTGTTAAATCAGTGAAAGTAAAAAAGTGTAGTAGTAGTACTTGGTACCAATAATTCTCTAGGCAAAGCAAAAGAGCAAGAGGAGGGAGACATGGAATAAGTCTTGACCTGAAATGTAAACTGAACCCAAAACAAGACTTTATGCATTTAAACTAGTCCCAATGGACCTACTGCCAGCTTATTTGTTGTAGGACAGTATAGTTTTACAAGCTTCGGCAACTTTTTCTTAACTGCTGCTGCTGCTGTTATGCCTGTATTCACTCCTACTACTACTGTACTTGTCATGATGTTGTACTTGTGATGATGCTACTTGTGATCTTCTAAATGACCCATTGGCGACTTCATTATGTGGGGATAATGATTTTGCAGGTACCCCAAGAGGCCCTTGAGTTTGCTGAAATGTTGATTAACTTCCGTTCCGGCAAATTCGGGTACTCCATATGTCCTATTTTCAGCAAAGGTCATGCTGAAATTTTCCGTGAATTTTAGCATGACTTTGCTAAAAATAGGACATATGGGGTACTTGCGACTAATGTTGATTATCTTCTGCTCAAAATTTATGCTGCTATAATGTTGTAAGGGTAGTAATTGGTCTCTTCTGCTGCTTATCAGAGATGGGGGGAAGCAGCCACCGCCGCTCTGCCTCACCGGAGTACGAGTTGGATGCTTTTGAGTTCTTCACTATCATACTTTTTTCTTCAGTATCAGCCATGAGGCAGGTATATAAAACGAGAGATCTCCCCTTCACCCATCTCATTATGATAACTCTGTTGTTTGCTACATCACTCCTTGTCCCAAATTGCAGAGGCTGCCTGACGCTTTTATGAAGATGCTGGGTGAAGATCCGCTAGATAATGTGAAGCTCCGACAGGCCGGCAGTGGGGTTCGCAGGCTGTGGGATATGGAGTTAGTGATCGAGGAGGGCCACATATAACTGTGTCATGGCTGGGAGAAGTTCTATAGTGCCTATGACCTGCGGACCGGGTACTTTCTTCTCTTGAGGTACGACGATGATGCCACAATGCTCATCGTGAAGGTTTTCAGTAAGACTATGTGTCGCATGCGCTACGCTGGAGACGAAGATGCCAGTGCGTTCTGCCTCTTCTTATTCCTCCATATTTGGCTTTGTATCACATCGATTGTTAACGGTCATTGTTGCATTTGGACAGGCAATGGGAGCAGCAGCAGCGACACTGGCTACAGCCAAAGCAGCAGCGATTATGGCTGTAGAAAAAGCAACAGCGGTTCTGGCCTGAGCGAAAACAACAGCGATTCTAGCAGCAGCGAATACAACAAGAAGGATGATCCAGACTGGAGTGGGGGAGAAGAGGATCAGAGTGGGGATGAGGAGCTGCAGGATGACGATGGGCATTAGGCAGAGGATGACCTAGCGCTGGTGGTGGCTGACCAAGGGCAAAGATGGTGGTGGCTGACCAGGTGCAAGAGATGGTGGTGGCTGACCATGGGCAAGAGATGGTGGTGGCTGACCATGGGCAAGAGATGGTGGTGGCTGAGGGTGGCCTCGCGATGGTAGTTGTGCCTGACAATTACCACACACCGGTGGTGGTGCCGGCGATCCCACAGCTGGGCGACATGACCACGCCAATTGTGGTAGAGGACTACATCCCATAGCTGCCTCCACCGCCTAGCCGCTCTTGGCACATCAGGCTGAGGAAGGAGAAGGATAAGAACAATGAGAACTGAACTATGTCAGGTATGTCAGATCTCCAAAATGATATATATATATATACATAGTTACCTATTTATCTCTAGTATGCTTAGTTTCCTATAGGTTAGCTCCAAAATTACTTATGTTAGCACAAAATGATCAAGTTTACATAATAAGCTTATAGTCTTCTTCTTATCCAAAATGACATATGTTAGCTTCATTTTACCTAAGTTGGCTCTAATATGCTAACTTAGAGCTTATATGCTTAGTTTCCTATAGGTTAGCTCCAAAATTACTTATGTTAGCACAAAATGATCAAGTTTACATAATAAGCTTATAGTCTTCTTCTTATTCTTCTTCTTATCCAAAATGACAAAGGTTATCTTGATTTTACCTAAGTTGGCTCTAATATGCTAACTTAGAGCTTATATGCTTAGTTTCCTATAGGTTAGCTCCAAAATTACTTATGTTAGCACAAAATGATCAAGTTTACATAATAAGCTTATAGTCTTCTTCTTATTCTTCTTCTTATCCAAAATGACATAGATTAGCTTCATTTTACTTAAGTTGGCTCTAATATGCTAACTTAGAGCTTATATGCTTAGTTTCCTATAGGTTAGCTCCAAAATTACTTATGTTAGCACAAAATGATCAAGTTTACATAATAAGCTTATAGTCTTCTTCTTCTTATTCTTCTTCTTATTCTTCTTCTAGTCTTCTTCTTCTTCTTCTTCTTCTTCTTCTTCTTCTCTTCTTCTTCTTCTTCTTCTTCTTCTTCTAATTTCTTGTTTATCATTTTGCAGATTTGATTTAATTCACGGAAGCTTGCATGGATGGAGTGCTTCTTTTCCATTTGTGTTTTTATTTTGTATCAATGTGAAACTTTTGTGAATTGATGGATAACGGTGTTGAATGAACATTTTGAAACTTTTGTAATATGTAACGATGGAACTATGTGTTGGCTATGTATGTATATATGATGAAACTTGTGTGTTGGATATGATCTGGTGGACACAGGTAACATCGTTACATGTGGCCCCCTGTATGTAAGCTAAGCATATATGTGTTGTATGTTATCTCTAATATTTTTTAACCTGTGAAAATATCATAAATGAAAAAAAATCCCTAATATTCATACTAGTGGCGCACCACACAAGACACTAATGGCGCACTGTTATAATCTCACTAATGGCGCATCACCCAATAGTGCGCCATTAGTATGCCAAAGCACATGGTTAAATATGGCCCCCTAGGAGGCATACTAATGGCGCATGGTGTTCTATACTAATGGCGCACTGCTTGGTGCGCCATTAGTATACCAGATACTAATGGTGCGCCATTAGTAAAAAATACTAGTGGCGTGATACTAATAGCACACCAGCAGTGCGCCATTAGTAGGCAAAACTGGTGCGCCATTAGTAGGCCTTTTCCTAGTAGTGGTAGTAGAGGTCGTTATTGTTGGTTGAACATGACCCTGGTCGATCGAGCCAGTTGGGGGTGCATGAATAGGACCCCGTGGAGGGCTCGATGAACAGAACGACCCCATGGAGGGCTAGTTGAACAGTAGCCGGTGGAGGGTTGGATGAATAGTTGCCCGTGGAGGGGTGGTTGAACAGGACCCTGTGGAGAGGGCTGGTTGAACAGTAGCCGGTGCAGGAGCGGTGGAGGCTGGATGAACAGGAGCCCGTGGATGAACAATCGCTAGTGGAGGCTAGAGGAGGTCGATGGTGGATGAACAGTAGCCCGTGGAGGCTGGAGGAGGTCAACGTTGGAGATGACAGTATCCCGTGGAGTCCCGTTTTGCAGTACGCCACACCCCTCCCGATGAACATGACCCTCGTTTCAACTGTAGTGCTCCAACACAAGTTTGTTTCCTCTATTTTGCGGTATGCCACACCCCTCCCTATGAACAGGACCCCCGTTTCGACCGTAGCGCTCCAACACAAGTCCGTTTCCTCTGTTTTGCAATATGCCGGACCCCTCCCGATGAACAGGATACCGTTTCGACCATGGCCGGTCGAACACAAGGCCGTTTCCTCCGTTCTGCTGTACGCTAGACCTCGTTTCCATTGGCTGTTCCATCCAAGTCGGTTGGCTCCCGATGAACATGACTTATTCTATTGCCTCGCGATTAACACGACACATTTCGTTGCCTCCCCATGAACACGATGACGACGTAGTTTCTCTGTTCCGACCCAGTCATGTACACAAGCCCTAGTCGTACGTATGCGCGAGTAGACATTCGAGACCACCCCGTATGTATGTACGTGGCCGTATTTACTTTCTTGCACCCTGGCTGTACGTATGTGTACATGCTATGTGCGCGCCTCTACAACGACACGTGCCCTCCCTTACACGGCCACGGTTAATCACTTCAGCCTGCAGATAGACTGATCAACCAGTATGTACGTACAGGCTCGCGACCAGAATGATAATGCTACGTACGCTTCGACCAGGTGGGTCCCGACTATCATGCACTTCCTTGTGTGCGAAGATGTAGCTGGTGGGTCCCAACAGTCAGGGGAAACGTTTTTTTCGCGAAATATGGTGGCCCGTTCGATGGGTCCCTGCTGTCAAGTGGAGGAATCATTATTTTTCACGTAATAAGGAGGCACTTCCTTGCTGCGACCATGGATCCAGCTGTCAGCCTCTCCACGACAGTACTCTTCCGGTGGAAGAAGTTCGTTGACCACATTGACCACGCCGCGCCGAGAGCCAAGGAAGGGGACGATGCAGAGCCAAGGAAGATGCGACAGTGGATGCCCACGCAAAGAGGAGTATGAGGGTTCACTGGTTTGGCTGCGGTGTGAGGCTGTCGTCACCGCAGAATAATAGGGGGTGTGGGTGAATAGAGGGATGGCATGGCCAGCGGTGGGAGTAGAAGGGGCAGTGAGGCCTCCGCGGCAGCACAGCCAGCCACGGGAGGCAGTAGCACACGACACGACCGGCGCTGGTTTGGGCGGCTGGACCAAGAAGACCAGAGGTTGAAGAAGCTCTACGAGCGTTGGATGGACTTCGTACGGTCACTGGAGCTAGAATCATTCATAGTGACTAAGTTGACAAAGCCATCAGTCCCCCTCAACTTAGTAGGCCCACATGTCAGCCTCCCACTATGCTGGGTCCCAGCTAGCAGGGGGAGTATTCATTTTTTTGTGCATAATAAGGAGGCACTTCCTTGCGTGCGAAGATATAGCTGGTGGGTCCAACCAGTCAGCGGAACATTTTTTCGCAAAATACAAAGGCCCTTCTGGTGGGTCGCAGATGTCAGGTGGAGGAATCATTATTTTGCGTGTAATAAGGAGGCATTTCCTTGTGTGTGGCCGTGGACCCTGCTGTCAGCCTCTCCACGTATAGTCCACGTCCAATGGATATTGTTCGTTGACCGCATTGACCACGGTGCACCGAGAGCACTAGGGCGGTGGATGACAGTGAGGCCTAGGAATGGAACAACACAGAGCCGGGGAAGACTCGACTGTGGTTGCCCATGCAGTGGGGAGTATGAGGGTTTACTAGTTCGGCTCGCGTCGCCGGAAAATAAGAGGAGGTGTGGGTGAGTATAGGAATGACCTGGCCAGCAATAGAGTAGGGTGGGGCGGTGTGGCCTGTGCGGCAGCACAGCCAACCACGGGAGGCGGGAGCAGGTAGTTCCATTGGCGCTGGTCTGGGCGGCTGGAGCAAGAAGATCAGATATTGAAGAAGCAGCACGGACATTGGATTAACATCCAACGGTCACTGCTGCTAGAAACGTTTGTGGAATAAGTTGACAAAGCCTTTCGTACACGTCAACCTAGTTTACCCACAAGTCAGCCTCCAAATATGTCCCAAACAGGTTACAGCCCGAAATTTCTAGCCAAATTCAAATTAATTTAAAAACTAAACATACCTTAATTTAAATCTAATGAAATTTTACCTGCACAAAAACAATGACAAAATCCAAAAGAAAAAGTATTTTGGAACTAATTGCCTATTTGCTATATTTTTTCATTTTATAGCCCATTTAATATTACTTATAGCCAATTTCTTATTACTTATAGCCCATTTTCTAGGAAAAATGCACGCCTCCTCGTCTTGAAAGATTTCCGGCCTAGCTGGGTGTAGAAAAGCAAGTAGGCCTATGTTGGTTATTCTACAAAAACCAAAATAGCCTGCTTAGCCATTTTCAGAAAGGAAAAAAGCAAACTGAGCTGGTCATGTGGTAAACATATGAAATAAAAGCCTAGGCTAGACGGGCCACAATTCCCGGACAACCCGGTTGATACCCTTCTCCGTCCCTAAAAACAAAATTACTAGGCGCGCTGCGGGGTCCCTGCTGTCATCCTCACCATGTACAGTCATCTCCTTATTCCTCTCGGTTGTTGACCATGTTGACAACACCGAAGGCCGGCGGCGTAGTGAGCGAACCAAGGCAGAGGACGATGGTGAGGCCTCGGACAGGAACGAACAGGAGCCGGGGAAGGTCCATAGAGTTTTAGGGTGCGATGTGGCCACGATGCGTGCGCAGCAACACAGCCAGCCATGGGAGGCAGGAGCAGGCAGTTCCGCCGGCGCTGGTTTGGCTTTGGCGGCTGGAGGAAGAAGAGACTAAAGAAACACGACAGGCGTTGAATGCCAATCCAACGGTCAAGGTTGGCAAAATCGTTTCTTGACTAAGCTGACACCAAGTAGCATACTTTTTTATATATAGGAAGAAAAGAAAAACCGGGCTCGTTCGCCTGATAACATTCCCGAAACTACGACCGTTTCATCTTGCGTCACAACTAAAACAGCGAGGAAAATACGTTCGTCACCCGTCCTCCTCCCAGGGAACGTTCGCCACATAAGTGACTAGCACCCTTGGTTTTCAAATCAGAGGTCTTGGGTTCGAGTCCCAAGAAGTCTCAATTTTTTTCTCCTTCCTACCTTGCAAAAAAAGAAAGAAAATCAAAGACTTGAGAAGGCGTACAGAACAAGCTAGTGTGCCAGTAAAGAGTTGTTGCTGAGTTTTAGAAAAAAGAGAGATGTGCTCCTATTGCTAGTTCAAATCCAAACCTAGACTATGACTGTATATGGTGCTATGCTACTCTTCAAGTAATGAAACTGACATATCCAATGTTCGCTTCTCCTCTTCTCTACTTACTCTGCGTAGCATCAAAAGGTCTGGCCGTAGCAACCTTGTCCGCTGGCTGCTCGTCCACCTACTCTTCAGCAGGCAACAACCAGATATGCGCCAAGTCACCACCTGTACCATCTCCTCTGGGTATCGTCACACCCCCGCCGGCACACGCACTGCAGCCGGTTGCTCATCGCAACCCGCTGCCGTTGGTGTGGTGCCACTGCTGCAAATCACGCAGAGTCATCGCATCTCAACCACAATCCTCGACCCTGGCCGAGTCTTCTACAAATTCCTGAATCATGGGGTAATAATATGTTTAAGTGTTGTTCTGCTGCTTTTAGTTGCTGATTTTTTTAATAGTTTGGTTGATGATCTTCCAATTTGATTCGTGCAGAAAAGGGAACATTCATGTCATTTGTATTTCTAGGAAGTTGCTGATGTTGGGGATTGCAACTACGCTGATTATTTGGTTAGCCGAGGAATCCCAAACCAGCAGGTTGGGGTGTTGGACAAGTAACTGAAGGAACGACAGAAGAGGAAGATGCAAAGCAGAAGGTTAAATATGCAGTTCCTCTAATCATGGCCAAGCAACAGCTGCTGAACGGGCTTAACAACAATGAGGAGATGAAAGAGCTTGTGAAGATAATGGGCAAAATCGATGTGCTCTGTAGGATGATTGTCTCTTTATTTGCGGTGTATGTGGCACTCGTGATGTATTTAGTGGCTATGACATGAGCACTTTGCGGAAACTAGTAATGAATGAAACTTGTGTAGCAGGCCGGGCGTAGTGTTGTGAACATCTAATGATTTCCATTAACGGAAATGGGGGGTATCCCCTTTTGCTCATAAATAAATAGCAGGGGCCCTTTAGGTAATAAATAAATAAATTAGCAGAGGCCCTGTCGGTCAGCTTTGTTCCCATTCGAAGACATCGAGCAAATAGCAGTCCAACAACAAACTATGTCATCAAATTCAAGTTTCACAGCCAAATATGAGTACAACTAAACAACAATGTCATCATGTTTTAGTCGTCATACAATCACCAAACACAAATGACCATACATAACAAGTGATGTTCTCACAGCAAAATACTAAACAACATGTTCATCATGTTTCAGTTGTCATAGCAAACACAATTTCACATAGTAGATAAAAAATGTCTTCTGATAGGCAAATACAACAAAAGCAATCTAATCATCATCCGCAGCAGCAGCAGCGTCAACGTCTTCATCAGGATGAATCGTAACTCCCAGAGGGCCGTCTTCTTCTTCATCCTCAATGTCCTCGAACATTGGCTTCTTCTTGATCAACTCTTGTATGTCCACAGCACGACAAACAATCTTTTCGCCAGCGTTATTGATGTGATGTTTCTCAAAGATATTAGGAACGTCTGTGGAATCTTGTACATCAGGATCAATGTAAGCATCATCTTGTTGTGCAACTTCATTAAACGAATTCCTCTCCTCAAACCTTTGCAATACTCTCAAGTCATCGCTATGTGCAAATGTGTCTTCCATGAAAAATAACTGTGTTTCTTGATTTGCCAAAATAAAAGGCTCGTTGGTCTGGTACGTCGCCTTGACATTGATGGATTTGAAATAATCATCAGCTCTGGGTTTTGCGATCTGGAAAATAGGTTATACCAACGACAATACAATAGAACCACACACCGATGATCCTCGAAACTGGAGATATACTGCAACTGAACAATGTGTGTTATGTTAGCATACATTTCAGTTGTCTCTCTGTTGTACGTATCCGTGCTCATGATGGCAGGATTTTTGTCTTCCTTCCTTCGTCGCGTGCAAGGGTGTTGTAGCGCACATCTCCAAGAACGCAAGATTCATAATGTCTTAACCAATTATCAGGACCCATTGCTAGTGCGTAAAGGGCATCATCAACTGCCTGCCCATCCTCCCGCATCTTCTTAACCTATGGTTAGGAAATAGACAAGTTGATCATCTTGTGCACTCAATATATTAAAAAACTGACAGTGCAATTCAAAAGCTTACATGGCTCTTGAACCATTTTCCAAATCTTGCCATAACCATTTGGCCATTGTTTCTTGGATTTTGCGGCAGTAACTCCTTTTTGTAGATGCCGCACAACATAGTGATCACGTCAAACATCTAAATATATAAGAATGTGCTACAAGTTTAGTAGATTATGATGTATAAGCTGCAGTACTTAGCACTTACTTGATATAAGGTAGTATCTCAGGACAGTTATTCAACACATACCAAACCATTTTGTCCAAATCTTTAGGTTTGTCCTCTTGTCGACTCTTCCCTATAACTCGAACAGAATAATCGAAAACATTGAGCCCGGGATTGTCTTCACCCACCTCTTCAGCTGTTTCAATGTATTTTGAGCAGAATGTCAACGCTTTTGTAGCAATGTAGGCCTCTGCAATGGAACCCTTGGGACTAGCTATGTTCCTAACATAGCCATTGTCTTCACCTACCTTTCAATAGGGTACAACCATCCACACTGTACTGGACCTCTAAGTAGCGCCTCATCAGGTAGATGAACAGCCTAATGCACCATCCATATGTTCCCAACATAGTCATTGTCTTCACCCGCCTTTCAATAGGGTGCCCAGACTTGCCTGCCCGGGGCCCAGGGCGTGGCTCCACCAACGGCCTGGTACGGCCCAACTTTAGCAGCAACAACTCAAGACCCTCGCGAGGGGCCGAGCCTCGTGAGGTGGACGACACCAAGACCTCCCTGGGGGAATCCTCACTAGGCTGGCTCCTGAGGAGTGGAGATATCTATGCAAGGGGCACCTCGCGAGGTTCACGTGACGTGAGCCATGACGACCAAGGCCAGGCGAGCGCCAGCGGGCGTGGTGTACCAGTTTGCGCTTTGGTGGTAAGGAGGCCAGTGCAGGCGCGGTGTCCCGAGGCATCAGGCAAAGGTTTTCATATCAGTGCAACAAGAAGAAGACTGCCAGGATGGCAGGACGGAGGTTATCGCGGAGCCCACAATAGCACCACTAGAGCCTTTAGCAAGCGAAGACCACCTTTTGTCAGGATAGCTGGTACTAGCTTCCCCCTTCGAACTTGGCCGTTCTGGGATCCCTTCCCGCCTATCATTTGGGAAGAGGACCAAGGCTATTATAAATAGGACTTAGCCACCGCCATAGCGGGGATGGGACCCATTCCTCCCGAACGAGCTCACCAGTTCATCTAGCTCAAGAACATCTCACCCCCTGTCGGATTACGGTTCCCGACAAACCCTTGAGGTTCAAACACTGGGGTGCGCATGAAGATCTCTCTCCCCCTAGCTCACACTCTCGCAATGATCTCAAAGCCCAGCTCACCGAACCCGAGGAACAAGTGACACAAGAGTTTATACTGGTTTGGGCCACCGTTGCGCTGTAATACCCTACTCTAGCATGGTGTGGTGGATTGCCTTGTAGGCTGGGGATGAAGCAGTACAAGGGAAGAACAGCCTCCTGAGGAGAGGTGTTCTTGAGCTCAATGATCTTGTGTGGTTGGGGATGATCTAAATGACCCTCTTCAGATGAGCCGGTCTCCCCCTCCTACGGTGGTGGCTAGTCCAATTTATAGAGGCCCGGGTCCTCTCCCCAAATATTAGACGGGAAGGGATCCCACAACGGCCAATTTGAAGGGGGACAGCTAGTACAAGCCACCCTGACAAAAGGTGGTCTTCGCCTACCAAAGGCTCTGGTGGTGACGCCATCGTGTGCTCCGTGATGACCTCCATCTTGCCGTCCTGCTGGTCTTGGTCTCGTTGCACAAATATGGAAACCTTTGCCTGACACCTCGGGACTCCTCACCTGCGCCTGCCCCTTTAGCACCAAAGAGGAAACTGGCACTCTGTGCCTACTAGCGCCCACCTGGACTTGGTCGTCATGGCTCACGTCACGGAAACCTCACGAGGTGCCCCTCGCCTTGATCTCTCCACTCCTCGCGAGCTAGCCTAGTGAGGCTGCCCCGGAGGAGGTCTTGTGTCGTTCACTTCATGAGGCTTGGCCCCTTGCGAGGGTCTTAAGTGTTGGTTGATGAAGATGGGCCGTACCAGGCCGCTGGTGGAGCCACGCCCTGGGCCGCAGGTAGGAAAGTCTGGGTGCCCCCGTTCCCAGGACGCCGGCAGTAGCCCCCAGGCCCAAGGCGCGCTCGTGCTTGGCTTCATGACGAAGCCAAGGATCAAGCATGGAGCGTCACGGTCCCCAACCATCTGCGGCCTTGATTGACGTGTGGCGACTGACGGGACATGGGCGCCTCCACTTCCCCATGTAGCCTTGATTTCTGCCTAGCTAGGCAACCACCGTCGTCTTCGTAGCTCCGCCTCGTTTACAGGTGGCACTCCCCGCCACTCCCTCATCTTCCGGAATGTAGCAGATGTCTTCCCCCTGTCCAATCTGACACCAACTCCCCCCTGTCAGTGTGGAAACCGGTGGATCTCGGGTAGGGGGCCCCGAACTGTGCGTCTAAGATTGATGGTAAAAGGAGGCAGGGGACACGATGTTTTACCCAGGTTCGGACCCTCTTGATGGAGGTAATACCCTACGTCCTTCTTGATTGATATTGATGAGTATGAGGATAACAAGAATTGATCTACCACGAGATCGTAATGGCTAAAACCCTAGAAGTCTAGCCTGTATGATTGTGATTGCCTCTATGGACTGAACCCTCCGGTTTATATAGACACCAGAGGTGACTAGGGTTGTACAAAGTCGGTTACGGAGAAAGGAATCTCCATATCTGTCGTGGAATTGTCACGGTAGATGTCCTCGTGTGAGGACAGTTGTGAGGCCAACGCATCTATGTGGTAGCTTGAGAGGGGTTGAGCGGGATGAGAGACGCAAGGTTTTACCCAGGTTTGGCCCCTCATGGTGGAGGTAAAAGCCTACATCCTACTTCATTGATATTGATGATGATGATGATGATGATGATTACAAGGGTGCTCTATCTCGAGAGCTATTCACTTGTCTGTCTAAACCTAACTTGTGAAACTTGTGGAACTTGTGAATCTTGTCCCCCTTGGGGTGCCCTGCCCCTCCTTATATATGTTGAAGGGGCGGCTTACATGACTAGTCCTATTAGGATTAGGATTACTCTATTATAAGTGGAGTCCTAGTCTTGCTTCCTTTGTAAGGGAATATTCCTTATGCTTTCCTCTTAAACCGGCGCACCATAGCTTGAGCCGGACTTCCATGAACCACCTTCTGGGCCACCGGGCCATGTCGTCCGCTTGACCCGCCTGCCGAGCTACTAATGAGCCACCAAGATCGGGCGGTGTCGGTGTCAAAACCGGCAGATCTCGGGTAGGGGGTCCCAAACTGTGCGTCTAAGGCGGATGGTAACAGGAGGCAGGGGACACGATGTTTTACCCAGGTTCGGGCCCTCTTGATGGTGGTAAAACCCTACGTCCTGCTTGATTTATTCTTGATGATATGAGTATTACAAGAGTTGATCTACCACGAGATCGGAGAGGCTAAACCCTAGAAGCTAGCCTATGGTATGATTGTATGTTGTCCTACAGACTAAAACCCTCCGGTTTATATAGACACCGGAGGGGGCTAGGGTTACACAAGGTCGGCTACAAAGGAGGAGATATACATATCCGTATTGCCTAGCTTGCCTTCCACGCCACGTAGAGTCCCATCCGGACACGAGACGAAGTCTTCAATCTTGTATCTTCATAGTCTAACAGTCCGGCCAAAGGATATAGTCCGGCTGTCCGGAGACCCCCTAATCCAAGACTCCCTCAGGCGGGTTACCCGTGAATCGCCAAGCTCTGGGCGGGTCACCAGTGAGTCGCCAAGATCCATCCAGGTCATACATCCAGCCGGGTTACACCGTGGTGTATATCCCTGACATTAGCCCCTCGTTTTATTTGGATTTATCCATCTTAAACTGATCTGCAACATAAACACAAGAACAAATTTGACAGGTTGTATTCCGGGCTAAATATTCTTGTAAGCCGGCACATGATCATCGTTAAGTCCTTGTCATTTCCTTGTTGATATATACATGTCGATGATCTCATAGAAAATCTCCCTTAGCAGATATGTTTCAACTTTGTCAATGTAAAAAAATCCAGATACTTCTTTTGAGAAATCCTGGTCAATAGGCCAGGTTTAGAGTCAATTTGCTAACATTGGTCTATTATAGAGAAATGTTGTAAGAAATAATCCACTTGAATCGACTTCAAAGCGCCATCTTAAAAAATATTGGTCTTGAAATATTCATCTGACTTTCAGCCAGCTTGAAGATGTAAAACTTGCCAGTTTATCATTACCAAAATTGTCGGGTTATAAAACAGACGATGCCGGGTCATAATTGTTGTTGACACCGGGTCATGTAATTGATCTTCCTGATTTGCTCAAAACTGATAATTTGAAGACGTTCCTCCATTATATGCATAATACCCGTAGCCCCCAAGTCTTAAGAGGAGAACATAGTAATAGCTTAAGACTTGCTCCAATATAAATGTTGCAACCTTGAAGAAATCGGGTTGCTCATCTCAATCACTAATCAAAATTGAATATTCCACATAAGTAGCCCCCAAGTGCTGGGTTGTCATGCTTGCAGCAACCTGGGACTTGTAATTTCATGATGCCCATAAAAACTTCAACTAGTGTAGCCCCCAAGTGCCGGGTAATGATGCGATAATGAGAAGGGACTTTGTAGATGTGATCATATAAACTTGAGCAGTGACGTGTAGCCCCCAAGGGCTAGGTTGTCATGCTTGCAGCAACCTGGGACTTTTAATTTCCCGATGCTCGAAAAACTTCAACCAGTGTAGCCCCCAAGGGCCGAGTCGTTATGCAATAATGAGCAGGGACTTTATAAATATGATCATGTAGATTTGAACAGCAACGTGTAGCCCCTAAGGGCTGGCTCAGTAAGATAATATTGAACTAGGACTTTATATATACTTCATTGAAAATAACCTCATATGATGTAACCAGCATCATGGGGCTTGAACCCACGTCCACAAGGTTAAGAGCTTTGTGCTTTACCAACTGAGTAGCAGACCTTTCATTATAATGGATTAAGATTTGTGTACCTTGAATTGCCAGCCCCCAATGGCCGGCTCATTATGACGTGATGAGTCGGGTCTTCAATAAAGTGAGCAAAAAATGACTTTACATTAGCCCCCAAGTGCCATGGTGCATGCTGGCAGTGAAATGGGACTTGCATATTTGATGTAATCTCAACTTGAATAATATAGCCCCCAAGTGTCGGGTCGTCAGCCTGCAGCGACTCGGGACCATTCTTTCCATTGTAGAATAAATTATATCCATTGATAAAATAATATACATTGTGCTGAAGCGACTTTGAAAACCTCAATCGTAATATTGGTTATTGATAACCATAATAAAAATCCAGCCATGTTGGCTATTAAAGATTTGAATAACATAACCCGGTTTGAAAAACCGGTTCCTGTGATATCGAATCGTACTGCCGGTTTAGGATACCTGAGCAGTAAGGGTGATAACCCAATCTTTAGAAGCCAAAAACTTCCAAATGTTTATGATTGTCATATATGGCGACTTATCATCCAAAGACAAGCCGGGTTAATTGAAACCACATATATGCTTCAGATATGAACAAAAATTCTCAAGTCAAACCCAAAAGACTGTTTTCAAAAAACTTAAGCAAAATAGAAAGAAGAATTTGAGGCTTCTGATTTGAATACGATCAATAAACCAGACCAAAGGGGTTAAGCTAGGATTCGAATATGATCATGTAGCCCCCAATGGCTTTGGTGTTGCGCCAATCAATAGGGTACCGACAACTATGTTCTCTATGGTTCGAATATGACCTATGTTTGAACAAGAAGCCCCCAAATGACCTTGAGAGGTTTTTAACGACCCTGATTCGAATACGATCCAAGTCGGAACCAAAAGGGGCTAAGTTATGATTCGAATACGATCAAGAAGCCCCCTAGTGAGTTTGGCATTGTGCCGATCAAGAGGGTACCGACAGCTATGTTCTCTTTGGTTCGAATACGACCTATGTTTGAACAGGAAGCCCCCAAATGATCATTGAAATGGGTTACATGTGTTTGAGCTGTGCTTTGCAATAGACTCTCTTTGGTCCCTTTAATATTTCTGAGAATTCGAACTTGTGAGTAATGAATTCTCCTTGAACCAGGCGTTGAGCAGAATATTAAAAGCTTCCGAGCTTTGTGGGCCGGATTTTGAACTGGATATTGAGCTTCAATGCTTTGTGAGAGATAGATTTCTCTTGAACCGGATTTTAAACCAGATTTTTTCTTTATTTTGGGTCGGAAATTTTCTTACGGCCTTTAAACTGGCAATATTTACTGAGCCATGTCATCATAGCCCCCGAGTCTCAAGGCGACTTGAGGAGTTGGCTTGAGATTCTTCATAATTAACCGTGATATAGACCGGTTTGATTCCTGCTTGGCACAACTTGCAAATCGGAGTAATTGCTCGTTTAAAGAAAGCAATATATAATATAAAAATATGTTGGATGGATTTCACCTGATGCGTCAGGTCAGTAATTATCACCATGGAGTTGATGATCAGGTGAAGCTGAAATCAATCACGATCGAGTCGGCCGCGGGAGCAGACAGATGAGCCGGCCACTGTGTTGTAAGACGGCGCAGGAGAGTCGGCACGGTAAATCGCGCGGATGGGGAGAGTCGGCACCGATGTTGTAAACCGGCTCGGACGGGCGAGTCGGCCGTATGTTGAGATAGACCGGACTACAGGGGACGGTGTCTTACACGTGTGTCCGTGAAGTTGCGCTACACAGACGACCGCAATAAAAAGGATGCTGGCGCATGCTCCATATCCGTGGTATATCAACATTTGTAATGAATAATTTACCTGTATATAACAACACCGTAGTGTAGAGTAGTTGTTTTTCACAAAAATAAAATAAAAAATAAATTGGATGGATATCACCTGATTTATTCGTATGACGGATGATTCGTCTAACACGACAGAGGCGGCTCAGGTAGACCGACGACTCAATATAGCCCCGACGGCTCATCACGGCAGAGGCGGCTCAATCGTAGCTCCGGCGGCTCAACATAGCAGCGAAACGGAGGCATCACCATGGCAGCGGCTCAGAAACTCTAGTGGTAGCGTGTTTGCGACGGCGGCGGCGGCGACTCTGGGAGTGGCAGCGGTAAATCACAGAAGCCGCGGAGGAGACACAGACGGCGGCGGCGGCCTGAAGTTGGTGATGTGAGGCTGGTGACTCGGAGCTGTACGCGACGGTTGTTTGCGACCACGGGTTTTACTCCTTTGGGTTGCAGCTGACTTGTAGAACCCACACCCGTGTAGTATCAAAACAATAGTGACAGCAGATCACTTTTACGACAACAGGTCACCTTTAACCATCGTTCCATACCAGCATCCATGGAATTTTCTTAAACACAATGCTGTACGGTGGCATCTCCAGATCGTTTCTCACCACTAGCATTATTTCAAAATCTTCTATCATCTCTGTGAGTTTCTCAATCTTCAGGACCAGAGGTGGTCTGGACCTGTGCCTTCCCGGCTTCCCTAGCGGAGTCGGACAGGTGAGGCGAGGTGGTTCAGCGGCAGCGGCGACTCAACGGCAGCCGCTGCTTAGCGGTAGTAGCAACTTGGACCGAGGCCAAGGCGACTCAACGACGGTGGCTCAAAGCACGGCACGGGAGCCGGCCGGCGCGGACGTAACGGCGACTTACGGGAGGCGTCTTGAGGAGAATCAGGCACAACGGCGACCGGCGAAGGCGGCTTGGCAACGGAAGTGCGCCGGCAGATGCACGCAGCTCGACGCGAGGTCCGTGCGGGGGTGGCTCGACGGGGCTAACGTTTGACTGCTGCAGCTCACGGCAAACTACGACGGCTTCGAAACAGGGGGAAGGAAGTTGGATTTGGATGGTTCCGCTATAGGCGGGACGTAGTTTGTGTTTTGGCGGCTCAGCAGGAAGCCAGTTTGAAGATAGCAGGTGGAGGCGGCTTGCTCACACTTTTAGTAGCCGCAGGCGAAGCCGGCGGCTTGGAGGGACGACCAGGCGTGATGGCAGTTCGGAGGAGGCAAGGCCGCAGCTTGAGGCGGACGGCGACATAACAGTGTGTTGCGGAGCAGCAGCAGTGAGCTGATGCTGGGGAACCCAAAGCGCGACGACGGCTCTCCGGTGGCAGCTCAGAGCCAGATCTTTGAGACGGCTAGGAAACGCGCCGGCGAGTATGCGGTGGTGAGACAGAGTTTTGAGTCAGGCGACCCGCCGGCCAGCGGCGATTCGGAGCGAGCTGGTGTAGCGCGAGAGCGGCAGGAGCTACCGGCGCGACGATAAGCGGCAAGCAGCCCGTTCCAGAGGCGCAGCAGGGGCATGGGCGGTGGAGTAGTCCTCGTTTCCGAAGTATGCTTATGATTTCCATACTAAACTAGGCGTATATGTCGATGGATTTTTCCAGGCCACAGTGCTGTGTTGGTCGGCCTCAACAGAGAATTGTGTATGATGTGTTCTGGATACTGGAAATCTGATCTGTCTGAACAACTTTGAAAAAACTTCACTGTTAACCTTGGGATCCGTGTGGCAATTTAATTCCTTGGTTGATCTTTTGACTACTAGCATTGCTATCTGTCAGTATTGATTGGATCCTTCATCACGTCATCCCTTTCCTTTATTCTTTCCCAATCTCACGCGGGAGTGGATGCAAGTCCCCTCTAGTATAGTCTTCGGTGGACATCGCAAATGCGACTAGGCCTCGAATCAGACTCCGGTACTCGTGCATGTATTCTTTGGTAATACTAGTGTAAAATGACACGGTGATCGACAGATCACTCTGCCTAAAAAAATTTCTTCATGGTCTTGCCTTGCCTGACGCGGCGTACGGCGGCTGATTTTGATCAGTATTCCAGCGTAGAAAAACACAGCCTCTCTAGCAAGATCTATGATTCAACAGAAGCGGCTGGGGACAGACAGCAATCCTAATTTCTGTTGAACCAGAATTGATAAATTTTGCCGGCTCTATCCAAGGTTGTCCACCATCGAATTGTTTTGTATCATCATGCCGGTCTCCTCTTTATCCAACTAAATCGCGGGCTTCTCGATCCCTGAAAAATTCCCTCCAAGAACATTACTATCATGCGCAGGCCCCACGATGGACGCCTACTATTGTGGAATTGTCACGGCAGATGTCCTAGTGTGAGGACTTAGTCGTGAGGCCAGCGCATTTATGTAGTAGCTTGAGAGGGGTTGAGCTGGACGAGAGACACGAGGTTTTACCCAGGTTCGGGCCCTCACGGTGGAGGTAAAAGGCTACATCCTGCTTCATTGATATTGATGATGATGATTATTACAAGGGTGCTCTATCTCGAGAGCTATTGACTTGTCTGTCTAAACCTAACTTGTGAAACTTGTGAATCTTGTCCCCCTTGGGGTGCCCTGCCCCTCCTTATGTATGTTGAAGGGGTGGCTTACATGACTAGTCCTATTACGAATGGGATTACTCTATTACAAGTGGAGTCCTAGTCTTGCTTCCTTTGTAAGGGATTATTCCTTATGCTTTCCTCTTAAACTGGCCCACCATAGCTTGAGTCAGACTTCCATGAACCGCCTTCTGGGCCACCGGGCCATGTCGTCTGCCTGACCCGCCCGCCGGGTTACTAATGAGCCGCCAAGATTGGGCGGGTTACCCGTGAATCGCCACGCTCCGGGGGGGTCACCAGTGAGTTGCCACGATCCATCCGGGTCATACATCCTGCCGGGTTACACCGCGGGGTATATCCCCGACATTATCCGAATGCCAGGATAGCCATCCACACCAAGGAGAGTCTCATCCGGACACGGGAGAGAGAGTGTTCTGTCTTGTATCTTCATAGCCCATTAGTCCGGCCCATGTCACACAGGCCAGACGGCCGAGGACCCCTTAATCCAGGACTCCCTCAGTAGCCCCTAAACCAGGCTTCAATGATGATGTGTTCGGCGCGCAGATTGTCTTCGGCATTGCAAGGTGGGTTCCTCCTCCAAATACTCCAAAACAACCTTCGAATATAGAAAACATGTTTGGCTCTACAAAACGAGTACACACACACACACACACGCAAAGAGTATAATATTTTACGAGTCCAATCCATTGACAATATTTGTAGCATGACATCACGTCACAGACCGGTCATTATTTCGAACCGTTTTTTAGCCTCCCACTCCACGTTTCAAGATGCGGTTTTATTGGCATGTCTTGTCGAAGCAGAGATCGTGTCCCCTTATTGTGGGATTGTCATCAA
This sequence comes from Triticum dicoccoides, assembly GCF_002162155.2. NCBI lineage: Eukaryota > Viridiplantae > Streptophyta > Magnoliopsida > Poales > Poaceae > Triticum > Triticum dicoccoides. The sequence goes on from NC_041382.1 coordinate 548,843,451, forward strand.
TACACGCATGGTTAACCCAACCGTTCCGTTGGAATGATCCCTTGGGAATAGGCAGGCTTTAAGGCCTATGAGGAGGCATTTGATATTCATCGCCTTTGTAAAAGGGGCACAAACCCGTCTTTCTCCTCAGTGCCTTCCTCTTCTTCAACCTTTCCATCCTCGAGTCCCAGCACCTAGGTTTCAACTTAATTGCTCTGAGCCTCCCAGTCATGTCCGGACCCAGCCTTCAAGGCCGGTGGGTGGGCTCCTCTGTCACAGAGGAGGATATTGCGAAGCTTCGGGCGACAAGATACCTGACCACGGAAATCCCCCACAGGCTCCCTGGTAAAGGACAGGTTATTCCTACTCCCAGATCCAGCGAGAGTGTCGTATTCATCTCCCACTTCCTCTGGGGGCCAGGGTTCGCTCTCCATCCCTCCGTTCGCGGACTCATGTTCTATTACGGGCTAGATTTTCACGATCTAGCTCCGGACTCCTTTCTTGACATCTCGGTGTTCATTGTCATGTGCGAGGCCTTTCTTTGCATCCCCCATACTTCAGCTTATGGCTCAAGACTTTCAATGTGAAGCCGAAGGTAGTCGAGGGGAAGCAAGTAGAGTGTGGTGGTGCTACGGTGAACAAGCTCACCAATACTTTTTGGCCAAAAGGCTCTTTCACGGAAACTTCCAACCTATGGCAGCGGGAGTGCTTTTACATCACTGAACCCCATGGTACCAAGTGGGCAGCTACACCTGCATTCCGATATGGCCCTCCATTACGGCTCGCATCATGCATTAATAAGGGGCTGGACTGGGGATCAATAGACGAAGTGCAGCCGCTACAAAGCCGCATCCGGAGCCTCCTCGAAATGGACACCGGCCTCATCAATGTAATCCAGGTAATGCTAGCCCGCCGAGTCCTGCCGTGCCAGCGACGGCCTCTCCGCATGTGGGAGTTCAATCTGGAAGGACCACGGACCCTTCAGCACTTCTTCGGCATGACACACACATGAATGTGGAAGTTATTCTTTGGGACACGAAAATAGTGGCCAGATACCACCGAAGACATCGGCCTTGACTACAACCATCTGGATACCTCGGTAAGCACTCGACACCCGAACACAGTTTAGTTAAATATCCCGTAATACTGAGAAAACAATCTTCGAACAGGGCTGGATAAAGAAGGCGGAATGAATTAGGTGTTCGGCCCCTCTTCGCGAGGACTCAGCTAATCCTGTATTAACAAGGATGTTGGCTCCGGCGCCATATCAAGTGCCGACGAAGGAGGACACGGAGGAGAGCAAGATAGCCAAATGTGTCCTCCATTCTAAAGGTACACCAGACAGTATGTCCAGGGAGATTGGAACTCCCTCTTCCGAAGACAAAAGAGAAGGAGCAGCTGACATCCCTTCCCCCCATCGGAAGAAGAGGACTGCCTCCGAAGATTTGGAGGTAGAGGCTCCTAAGCGAGGGAAGATGTCGTTGTCAAGCAGTTCGGGTTCGGAAGACGATGTTGTCGTGCAATTCCTCCGTAAGGACAAGCCCTTAGCCGAATCGTAAGTGAACAAGGGTGTCCTAAACATATCCCGTTCCTTTCCTCTTACAAGGGTAACATCCAAAATATGTGTTTGCAGTATGGCACGCAGTCTTCCTCAATAGTCCTCCTCCTCAAGGGATCTTCTTCCAGAGATGATGGAAAGTGAGACGCCTCCACGGACCTTCTCGCCCAATAGGGCGGAAGACTTTGAGGTGTCGTCCCAGAATATTTCTCCCGACCAACAGGCGGTGCGAGGGACAATGAAGACCACGCCTGAAGGTGATACTTTGGTAGTCCAGGGTCCAGGACGTGCGGACCCTTCGGGAACCAACAATAAAGGCCCCGGACTATCCGGTTTACAGTTGGAGACGACTCTAGGCTCGAGTAAACATATCGCTTCGAAGGGAGTCCATACTCCCACCGCCGCTTCCAGGAATTGGGAGGCACCGGATACATTGATGTACATGTTGCGACATGCGTCCATCTTAGAGGGACATCGTACCTTAATGGGTACGGTAGTTGAGAGGATTCTATCCGCGAGAAGCGGATTGAATGAAGCCTTCACGGGCCTGCTAAGAGGCTTCGAGGTATGCAATGTAATATCTTCAATTGCACTCTGCATGCAAAAATGCACCTGTGTATAGGTAGTAGCCCCTGAGACTCTGGTTGGCGTCTAAAAGGAGGTGATCAGAGGATCAAAAAAGATATGCCTAGGAAATAATCTAGTTAATTGGAACACAGGTTGTTTCATCCATCGCGACGGTCCGTGCTACAGAGGTTGTAGATCTGAAGCAGAAACTTGATGTGGCGGGTGACGACATCACGCTTATTAACAGGCGGCTCGACGAGGCGCAATGTATGTTTTAACGCAGTCAGTATATGTATGTATAATAATATGAGAACGAAGCTGAGAATTATATACTAAGATGTGCATAACTGTCGATACTGCTGCCGTGGTTGAGACCCTTTGGGCTGAGCTCGTCCGGGCCAAGGAGCAAGCCAGGATGAGTAATGCGGTTGCCAAGAAGGCAGCTGCTGAGTTAAAGGCCGAATAGGCTACTCGGCGCCAGTGTGAGGAGAGAATATCTACCATGGCGTGCGAGCTGAAGGATGCCACTATCTTATGTGAATTCCTCGAGAAGGATAACAAAGCTAAAATGGCCGATCTCGACAAGGCCGTACAAGAGGCGAGAGAAGCACGGTCCGAGTCTAGAGCTTCTCGGGAGGAGATCCGGCAAGCTGGGGAGATAGCGGCCGGTAAGCCCTTCTTATTACAGACTAAATTCGGTGATTCGAAGTATGCCCCACTTAATCAAATGTGGAGTTCTCCAGACGCATTCTTGGACTTGCCAAAGAGTGTCTCCGATGCGGCGCATTTTTTCCAAGCGCAAGAAGGACATGCAATGGAGAAGTTTTTCTGGTCGCCATTTAGCATGCCAAAGAGTCCGCTGTTGCTGAATGAACAGATGGCCTAGTGGGCCGAGCTCCACGAAATATGCGGATCTTCTATGAAGGACGTCGTTGTCCGGCTGTGGCCGATTGAGCACATTCCAAATAGTTATTTCGGTTTGGTGCGACGACTTGTTGATGTAGTGCCGCGTATCGACGCCGTTAAGCGGTCAATGTGCATTGAAGGTGCATGGATGGCCCTTGCCCGCATCAAGACGTACTGGGCGAAGACGAAGGCCACCGATATTGCAGCAAAGAGTCCACCCGGGGGCAAGGACCATCACACGCCGGAGCATTATTTCGAGGATGTCCTCGAGGGCGCCTGCTTGATAGAGGGTCGGTGCTCGAAGGATATGATATTCGAGTGATTGTACAAAAATTGTAAAAACAATGATATATTATAGGCTATGCTTTTTGCCTGAAATTTTTGGTTCCTCTTGTGCGGCTATTTTTGTACAATCTGAAAGTTTACCAGTCGTCGGCTTCGGCCCCCTCGCATATAGTACGGGGGTGTTCTTAAAAGCACTTCATCACTCTTGACCCAACGTCTTGGTCCATGAAGGAGGTGTCAATGCAGCGAACTAGGCAATCAACTATAGGGCTTTAATACTTTCACTTAGCCATAGGAATTTGATGGTGGGTCTACGATATAGCCCCTGGTATGTATGCGGTTATGCGAATACGATGCGTTACATAGGTGACCAGAAGAATGGTCCTTCGTGTAATACAGAAGGAATCGCGAAAGATTCTGACACATCATCAAGTGGTTGACTAGCTCTCGCCGCATCATGACAGTCAGTTTTCGGCTTTCTCTACTGAGGTGCTTGACTAGACGAACCGGAAACACAATCGAAGTAGTTCTCCATTTACTACCTTAGCCGATAGGGCGAAACGTAAGGTAGTAAGCACAGGAGTTGGGCAACCCAACTATTGACCAAAGACATGATTCGGAGCTGATCCATATAAGGCCAAACTCATGACGCCGAAGTATGCTATAAATCTGTTCAGACTTGTCGGCAACTCATATGTTGCCATATCGAGCCCTTGGCAATTTGTGCTGAGGTGCGTGCGTGAAACAACCGAAGAAGAAAAATTCAGTTCTTAGAAAAAGCAAATATTGAATACAGATTATGTTCACTGGAATCCGATTGACGCGTCAAACGCAATCTTTCAGATTATAACACCACTACCCGGACTATTTAACATGCCGGGGGTCGAAGGCTGAGGAAAAAGGCACTTTATAGGTTTGAAATAAAGAGTGCGGTCTACAAAAAATCATTTGGACCTCTTGTCGCACGTCTGCATTGCCTTGCCTCGGCGAAAGGACTCCTTGGCAGGAATAGCCTTTGGTTATCTATACGAAGCCGAACTCAGAAAGAGTCTGTAAGATGACCAGGCTTTGAGTCACCTATGGTAAAAGATACAAATTAGTTAGAAAAACGGGAAAAAGGCTATGGGAGTGCGGACCGCATTGTAGGCATGTCCGTATTGTGCCTCCGCCGATGACCAGGGTATTTTAAGTGCATAATTATGTATGCGCGGTACAAACTTGGCGGCTATATGAGGCGAACGGCAGAGGCTGAACCGATAATCCAGCTCTGAGATTGATTGGTCCTGTTTAATAGAGATCGACGGCTTGATGGCCGATGAGATACGCGGCTTGATGAGGCCGCTTTGTACTTCAGCTACAGTAGTCGTAGTATGCTCCTCTGTACGGAGGGAGCGTTCCATGTTTCCGTTTATCGTGATGACGCCGCATGGACCGGGCATCTTAAGCTTTAGATAGGCGTAATGTGCGACCGCATTAAAACGAGCAAAAGCGGTACGGGCAAGTAGTGCATGGTAGCTACTGCGGAACGGGACAATATCGAAGGTCAAGCCTTCGCTTTGAAAGTTGTTCGGCGAGCCGAAAACGACTTCCAATGTAATTGAACCTGTGTAGTCAGCTTTTATGTCGGGTACTGCTCCCTTGAAGGTAGTTGTGGTGGGCTTGATTCTTGAAGGATCAATGCCCATTTTGCAGACAGTGTCTTGGTAGAGTAAATTAAGGCTACTGCGTTGTCCATAAGAACTTTTGTGAGATGGAACCCGTCGATAATTGTGTCGAGGACCCGAGTTGCCGAACCTTCGTGACAGATACTGGCTCGGTGGTCTTTGCGATCAAAGGTGATTGGGCAGGACGACCATGGGATCAATTTGGGGCGACTGGCTCTATCGTGTAGACGTCCCGTAGTGCGTGTTTGTGCTTCCCTATAGGGATGTGTGTCACGTATACCATGTTTACTATTTTTACTTCGGGGGGAAATTGCTTCTGACCCCCGGTGTTCGGTTGGCGAGTCTCTTCGTCATCGCTATCACTAGGCGGCCCGTTCCCCTTGTGTTCGGGATTAAGCTTGCCGACTTGTTTGAAGACCCAACAGCTTCTGTTGGTATGATTGGCTGGTTTATCGGGGGTGCCATGAATTTGGCAGGGTCAATCTAGTATCTTGTCTAAATTGGATGGTCCATCTCTATTTGCCTTGAATGGCTTTTTCCGTTGACCGGGTTTGGAGCCCCTAAATCCGGCGTTGACCGCCGTGTCTTGCATTCCTTCATTATTATTTCGACGCTTGTGTTTATTGCGTCATGGTTTTCCATTGCCGTCTCGAACTTCGGAAGTGCCCGGATCACTAGTGTTGTTACTTCTACGAGCGAGCCAGATGTCTTCTCCCGCGCAAAAGCAGGTCATAGAGCGGTAAGGGCTGCCATGGATTTTGTTTTTTCTTGACCGAGGTGGCGGGCGAGCCACTCGTCTCGGACGCTATGTTTAAAGGCCACAAGGTCTTCGGCGTCTGGACAATCGACAATTTGGTTCGTTTTAATTAGGAACCTAGTCCATAGCTTCCTGGCCGATTCCCCGGGCTGCTGGATAATGTGACTTAGGTCATCGGTGTCCGGATGCCGGACATATGTGCCTTGGAAGTTATCGTGGAAGGCATCTTCCAAGTCTTCCTAGCAGCCAATGGAATTTTCGAGCAGGCTGTTCAACCAGTGTTGTTGGGGATATGACTATCAGGTATGACCCGCCCAGGAGGGGCCGGGTCATCCCTATGGCGGTTCATCTCAATGAAGCCCAAGAGCATAGTAACAATGGCGATTCATAGATAGGCTTAGTAGAGGGCCCAAAGCTGAAGGCGGCTTAAGGCCCACAGATATAAACCACCATGTATATAGATTTGTATTGTAAGGCATGTAAGAAAAGTCACCGAGCCGGATACGTTGTATAAGCCGGTCGGGACTCTGTAGGCCACAGGGCGTCAACCCGTGTATATAAGGGGACGACGTAGCGGCGGCTTAGGACAAGAAACAACAGATCGAGAGCCGGGTCAAGCGTATTCGCTCCCAGCTCATTGAAACCCTAGCAATACCATCTCTAACTAGATTAGGCGTTTACCTTCACCGTAAGGGGCCGAACCAATATGAACTCCTCGTGTCCTTTGTCCTGATTAACCCCTTTAAGCTAACCTCATCATGATGGCTCCACGACTAAATCCTCACACTAGGACATCTGTCGTGACAATTCCACGACAGTAGGCGCCCAACATGGGGCTATCGCGCCATGGTTTCAAGTTCTTAGAGGGCAACTTCGAAGGGATCAAGGGATACGCCATGGGCCGGAAGACCAAGAGTCGTCGTGGCAGGATCTACATCGATGATGCAGGCTGAGGCCTCGAGGCCGGCTCAACTGAGTACGGGTACCGGGTCCCTTCGGCGGAATTCACGTCTTCATCGGCAAGATCGGCGAACCAGGCCCTGAGCCAGACATCTACACCGACATCATCGACACGGCTCAGCATGTGAGACCCACTCGTGTTCGGCCCGCCATGAATCGTGCCTTCGTGGGATTTATCCATGGAACAGAACCTGAGGATAGATCGGCATTTGGTGGTGAGACCGTCGTTTACTCTGATGGTGAGTCATCCACTGGTGAGACTGAGTCATTGTATCAACTACAAGACGACCGGCTTGGGGGCTGTTCCGATAGCGACAGTATTCCGGACCCCTGCGAGCCACCGAACCGGCTTGCAACCTTCATGGCCAGTACACAGCCCGTACAACACTCGTCGACTGCGGCAGAGCTGGTTTCCGGGTAAGCAGCAGCATCGGTTGCCGGGGCAGGAGGCCCTGAGCGCCCGCCGACTCAAGTTTTAACTGACTTCTTGGATAAACTAACAACACTATTAACAGCGGTGGTTAACCCGGGGATCAGGATCAGCATAATGCGGCGATCACAAAATTGCGTGATGAGATAGCACAGGCCAAGGAGGAGCTGAGCACAGAGAACACTAGGATGACCGAGGAGCGGGCTGCTTTGGATGCTCAGGCGCAACGGATTCAGTCGCAGTCTTACGGCCAACTCATGCTAGATCAGAACGCTTCAAACGAAGTCATGAGGAGGAGGCATCCGACTCATCTGCCCTCGGTTTATGAAGCAAGAAATCTCTTTAACACGCTAGGAGCAGGAACCAGTAACCTGGTGGTGGTAAACCGGGTCAAAGCACCTGGGACGGGTACGCCGGTTCAGCCATGCATGACGGACCTGCCTCGTCAGAACAATAACCCGCCACAGCACGTGCTGACGCCACTGGGTCATTACTCTAACCCTTTGGATAACATGATCACTACGGCGTCACGATTGGCGGCTACGTCGAAGGCGAGTCACCAACGGTGGTTGAAACATGAAGGGCTAGAGAGCTCCTTCAGAGAGCTCTGACTCAGTAGCAGGCTTATTCTTACAGCTGTGACAGGATTCATTCCACCCCCGCCCGAGCTGGAGTTACAGTAGGCATATCGATGAGCCGGTTGTGTCAAGCAGTGGGCGAAACCATAACCCGCCTCATGGATATAACCTGGCGGGCAGTGGCTTCAATGCTCGGAACATGGTGGATCAAGGTAGAGCACGTCGAGAGGACGAGCTGGCGGCTCAGTATGCGGCTCGTCAACCTACTCTGATTCGTCCAACCACTTTTGTGGAGCCAGGGGTAACCTTTAGAAATTTGGGCATGCCATGCTTAGTACCAGATCTACATAACGAGCGTTTGCGCAAGGATTTCAAGGGTCCTCTCAAGGTGCCTAACTATACGGCTGATTTACCTCATGAGGCATGGATTGAGAGTTATGAGATGGCCATGGAGTTGCTAGATGTCAGCGATGTTGCGTGTGCAAAATATTTCCCCCTGATGTTGGAGGGAACGACCCGCACTTGGTTGAAGGGGCTCCCTGCCAATTCAATTGGGTCATGGGCCAAGTTAAAAGCCTAGTTTATCTAGAATTTCAAGGATACATGCAAGCATCCCATGTCAATTGTGGATTTAGCCTCTTGTATCCAAGAAGAAGGTGAGTCGACAACCCATTGGGTGCGCCGGGTCTCAACAATCTTGCACTCGTCGGATCGCATCAATGCCGACTCAGCAGTGTTGATGTTGGAAAACAATTGTCATTTCACGCCCCTAAAGCATAAAGTAGGGCGGATCAAACACCACTGCAATGACATGGGGACAATGATGGGGCTCTGGTTAAGTATACTGACTCTGATGGTACCAAGGACCCCGAGTCTGATGACGAAAAGCCGGGAAAGGGAAAGAAGATCAGCAAGACCAAGGGGGAGTTGCATAACTCGGCGAACCAGGGAGGCAACGGTAAGCGCAAAGCTGATAATAGTTTTGACTTTGTGGCTAACACCAATGCACAGAATAATGGTCAGTGTCGTAAGGGTAAACCGCCACCATGGATCGGAGGATCTGACCTCAATCTTGAACAGATGCTAAATCAGCCCTGCCCAAGACACGGTACGCGAGAAAGACCGTCCGGGTACCTCTAGAAGGATTGTTACATTATGAAGGAGTACAAGAATTCCAATCTTTTTCAAGACGGTCATGGTCCAGGTGGTGGTTCAGGATCCGGCTCTCATGGACTGGGTTATGGCGGCGGCGGCTCTTAACTCTGGATTCCAACGAAATCAAAGTAATCACGGCAACCAGGGTGGTTACAATCAGCAGAGTAGTTAGGGGAGTCAACGATAGCAACAGTCTGGTTACCCGAACAACCCGAAGCAGTTGAATTGTGGACAATATCATGTCTTCACCACTAGCTTATGTAAGCGTGACCACAAACTTCATAAGAGGGCAGTTAATGCCATTGAGCCGATGGTTCCCCGTTACTTGCGCTGGTCTGAGCAGCCCATTGTGTGGAGTCGGGAAGATCATCCGCCCCGGGTTGATAATTCTGGTCACTTGGCTTTGGTGGTCGCACCTCAGGTCGGAGGATATAAGTTTACCAAGGTACTCATGGACGGAGGGAGCAGCATCAATATCCTTTATTATGAAACTTTCCATCGCATGGGGTTGACTGATAAAACTCTTAAGCCGGCAAACACTGTTTTCCATGGTGTGGTGCCTGGTAAGTCGGCGTACCCAGTTGATAAGATAGCTCTGGAAGTTGCTTTTGGAGATGATCGTGACTCTAGGTCAGAGGCATTGACCTTTGAAGTGGTCAAGATTCACATCCGGTATCACACTTTGTTTGGACGGCCATCTTATGCCAAGTTCATGGCACGACCTTGTTATGTTTATCTACAGCTTAGGATGCCGGGTTACAAGGGGACCAATACAATGCATGGGAGCCGTAAGATAGCTCTGGAATGCGAAGAAGGTGATGCGGCTTATGCTGAGTTAGTTTGTGCAACGCAGGAGTTCAAATTTTATAAGGAAAATGTTGATCCGGCAGATATGACATCTTTCAAAAAGCCAACTACAGAGTTTGATCCGGTCTTAAAGTTTAAATCGGCGGATAATACCAAGATGGTTGATTTTGTTCCTGGCGATTCATCCAAGTAGTTCAATATCAGTGCTAATCTAGATCTGAAATAGGAAAACATGCTCATTGAGTTCATCCCTGAGAACCGGGACATCTTTGTATGGAAGCCTTCAGACATGTCGGGTGTACCGAGAGAACTCGCTGAGCACACTCTTAATATTGATCCAAAATTTAAGCCGGTTAAGCAGTTTCTCCGCCGGTTTAACAAAGAGAGGTGGAAGGCCATTAGAGAGGAAGTGGCCCGGCTCTTGGCAGCCGGGTTTATCGTCGAAGTTTTTCATCCTGGGTGGTTGGCTAACCTGGTGCTGGTACTTAAGAAGAACGGCACTTGGCGTATGTGTGTGGACTACACATATTTGAGCAAGGCTTCTCCGACCGATCCTTTTGCTTTCCCTCGTATTGACCAGATTATCGATGCTACAGCGGGTTGTGAGCGTTTGAGTTCTTTGGATGCTTATTCTGGTTATCATCAGATCAAGATGGCGGTTAAGGACCAGGAGAAGACGGCTTTCATAACTCCCTTTGGAGCCTTCTGCTATTTGTTTATGCCCTTTGGGCTCAAGAGTGCCTAGGCGATGCCGGGACCCTGATCCCATGTCACATCGATCTAGCTGGTAACACCTCATATCACTTTGCGGCCTCACGCACGGTATTCCCACGGGTGTCGCCTTACCCTGGCCCGGGACCGTTTGCGCCTTTTAGCTCACGTATATGATTGTGTCGCTAGCATCCATATGATAGAGAACTTGGGCCGACATGGCTAGTCGTGAACCCAAAGCGGCACTAACCTATGGGGACAGGCATACCTGATTCACATCGAGCATGTCGGTCAGCAGCGTGTGAATCCGGGCTGTAGCACTGGGCTAACAGGACTCCGGATGTCACCGCGTGACATTTCCCCGAAGGGACAGACACAGGAACGAAGTGAAACACATGCCGGACAGTCAAGTGTCCTGAGCAGTAGTGCTAGGCTAGCAGGAATCCGATGAACCGGGCTGTAGCGGACTACTATGGCTCAAGGAAGCACTAGACTACATTTCCCCATATGAGAGGCTGCCAAGGGTAAACAACTAGATTGTCGGATCCCACACATAGCAATACACGTCACACGTACGCATAACATGGAAGTATGTGCTATACAACATAGCATCACAACATAATGCAACTCATATAGATAAAGGCCCAGAAGAGCCACATAGGATTAAATACAAACAGGGGTCACATGACCCATCATTCAGAGCATACAAGCAACATAAGCATTACATGTCTGAGTACAGACAACTACAAAAGAAAAAGGCTAAGAAGCCTGACTATCTACAAGTCCCTCCAAGGGTACAAGATCGTAGCTGAGGTAACAAGCTACTCGTCGAAGTCCAAGCGGTACTACTAGTGAGACAGATGCCTCACCTGCAAAACATAAATAAAGCAAACGTGAGTACAAAGGTACTCAGCAAGACTTACATTAGATTCTATCATGCATGCATTTGTATCAAGAAGGTAATGTGGGGTTTAGTTGCAGCAAGCCATCTTTGACTTAGTGGCTATCCTGTTCTACGACAACGAGAAACTTCTTTGAGGTGAGGCAGCGCACACGAGTCCACTAAACACCACATCAAATACACTACTATGGATTCATCCTCGTCTCCTTACGAGAAGGCCATCCATAGCACTCACACTTGTCTTGAGCATTTTAGGGTATCCACTTTAAGTTGTCTATGTACCATGTAAGCATCCAAGAAGTCCATAACCGAGGACACGGCTATTCGAATAGATCATGATAACCCTGCAGGGGTTTACTTCTTCACACACGCTCTCACCACTTATCACCATGTACACGTCATGTATCTCGGCAACCTTCAAGCGGAAGCCTGGCGAGGGAATTGGCCATGACCTGACTAACCATACAAGACTCTAGTCCAGGTTTATTGCCTATTCGGGTTCCATCCGGAAGGAGATCCGGCCGGGGTGTCGCTCACGACCCCAAATGATATGTGCAGGGTTCCCAAGCACACCTCGCCAGATGGATCTACGCTTGGTACACCGTGCCACTTCTGCCTAGTCTGTCCCAAGGCCACCTGGCCGGGTGCCACTTGGTAGACTACTAACACTACCTACAAACACCAGAAACTATTTGCGACTCCTGGACATAGATCAAGTTGGCTAATAAGTCGAGAGGGGCACTTAAGTATTCCAATGTGTGGTAGTAGCTAGTCATTGGACAACATACACGGAACTCAGTGCTTAAGGACGGTTCCAGTGAGACAACCCACCATGTACTCCTACATGGCTTCTCACCGCTACCTTTACCAAATATGTTCACACGCTTAACTCTCAGCACCAGAACATATTGTATCACTCCAATTCATTACCGATGAATCAGACCTGACACAACTCTATGCAATAGCAGGCATGGCATGGCAAGAACACAACATGGCTCAAACAACTCCTACACATGCTAGTGGGTTATAACTATTTACTGTGGCAATGACAGGTCATGCAGAGGAATGGGTTCAACTACCGCAGCATAAAGTAGCAGTTGAATCGTTGTTGTCCTAATGCAATAAATGAGAGCAGGAGCGAGAGAGTAGGATTGTATCGGAACGAACAAGGGGGTTTCCTTTTCTAGTAGATCAACAAGGAAGGCACTGCTCCTCAGACAGGTACTCTAGAAGGGTCTCCGGAGCAGGACCTATCGAGAAGGAACGGTGTCGATAATCAAACACAAGCATATGCAACAATATGATGCATGATCATGGCATGAGTATGTGATGTGCTTTGAGCTAATGCATTTAGCATTCTATTTGGAAGAGGTCCATTTGAACCAAAGGTTCAAATGCAACTCTAAAATAAATCTTTATAAATGCCAGTTATATGTTTTCACCTATACAGCAAGTATAAGTTGGTTATACATGCATGAAACAGGTACAGATGGGTAGATTGAATTTTTCTGATAATTTTCATATATAAATTATTTCAATCTGAGCTACGGTTAAATTTCTATGAATTTTTGAAGTTTATAGCATTTTCTGGAATTCTCCGAATTATTTAAAATCCAGAAAAATCATTATTGCGTCAGCATGACGTCACAGAGGCGTGAGCAGGGCTGACCAGGTCAAACCTGACGTGTGGGGGCCACACGTCAGTGACGCCGGGGCTCAACCCAAGTCAAACCCAGCTGACCAAGGTTTGACCGAGCCCTGGGGCCCATAGTCAGTGGCTTAGGGGGTGGATTAAGCGGTAGGGTTAGTAGCTAATCACGCTCCACGTCAGCCGCCGGAGTTTCACCGGCGACGACCCCGAGCCACGGCGGAAGTTCGCCGGAACGAGCGGGAGGCCACCGACGGGTAGCCCGTGCACAGGCGCATCCAGCCGCGCTCCGGGGTGGCCGTGGGAACGGCGGAGCTCGCCGAAGCAGAGCTCACGGTGGCGGGCGGAGTCGGGTGCGTGCGGTTTAGGTTCTGTAGGGCACTAGGATGCTGCGGTTGGGTGCAAACAACGCACGGGAGGGCACTGAGAACGGTGGTGAGCTCGGTTGCGAGCCTAGGTGACAGTGGCCACGACAGCGACATGAACGATGGAGCCGAGCTCTCGGCCGCGACGGCGACGGTGTTTGAGGAAGAATTCAAGCTAGGGGAGAGGGGGGGTTCGACGGCAGGGCTCACAGCGAGTCGAGCAGAGGCAACGGCGGCTCAGAGAAGGCACTACAGGCGACGGACGGGCGGCCGAGATCCACGGCGGCCGAGGTTGAAGATGACGGCGGAGGTGGCTCTACAAGGCGTCCGGTGACGCGTTGCGTGACGGAGAGGTGGTGGACGAGGTGGTGGAGCTTTTGGGCACGACGAAGGGGCGAGGAGACTACGGTGGGCGCGTCGAACGGTGTCTGTGGCGATGGTGGCGCTCGGGCAGCAGCGGGGAAGAGAGCAGAGGAGGAGAGGGGCGACCAGAGGTGAGGGGAGTGGACGAGGGGGTTCGGGGGGTGCGTGTCGCCCTCGCATGCCTCCAGCGGCGAGCAGGGAAGCAGGAGGTGGCCGGTGTGTGCTCGCGTGCGGCGGCCACGCGCGCGTCCTCCTGGAGGGAGGAAGGTGACAGGGGAGGGGGGCAGGTGGGCTGGCCAACTGGGCCGGCCAGGCCGCACAGCGCTGGGCCAGCACAGGTGCTGGCCCCAGGTAAGTTTCTTTCTATTTGTTTTGTTTTCTATTTTCTGACATTTGTTTCTGCTTAAAATTAATACTAAACTAATTTATTTTCTTATGCCAATTTTTGTAGGAGCTAATGGTATTATTCCAGAGCTCCTCAACAACAAGCATAAGTTTGGACATATATTATATATATAACATATATATATCCAATGCAAATAATTATTGCATTAATTCCAAAAGGCCAAAATAAATACTTATGAGCTCCTGAAAATATTTGTTTGAATTTTACCTCTAACCAATATTTTCTGAGAGCTACATGAACATTTGTTTGGACCTTTTTGGAGCAATTTTTTATCTGGGTTATTTCCGGAAATGATTCTGAGGGTTTCACAAATCCCCATTTCAAATTTAAATGGAATTTGAACATGATGCATAATTGACTAGCTGGTCTAGGTCATACCGGAACTAGGGATGTGACAAGTCGCCCCCACTCGGAAGAATCTCGTCCCGAGATTTAGGGGTCGGCGGAAAGAAAGCGGGGTACTCAAGTCGAAGACGATCTTCACGCTCCCAAGTAGCTTCTCTCTCGGAATGATGAGATCACTGAACCTTGAGAAACTTGATGTTATGACGTCGAGCGACATGCTCCGCTTGATCCACAATGCGGACGTGGTACTCTCGATATGTGAGGTTATCTTGGAGATCAAGCGTTTCGTGGTCCACTCCGCGGATGGGATCCAAGAAGCAACGCCTGAGTTGAGAGACATGGAAGACATCATGAACTCGAGAAAGATGTGGGGGTAGTTCCAACTGGTAGGCAACCTCTCCTCGTTTAGAGAGAATGAGAAAAGGACCAATGTAACGAGGAGCCAACTTTTCCTTGATACCGAAATGATGGGTACCATTCAAAGGGGTAACCCGAAGGTAAGCCTTGTCGCCAACTTCATAAGCCACTTCCTTATGACGACGGTAATACTGGCTCTTTTGACGGGATTGGGCTGTTTTCAAATTCTCACGAATGATGCGAACTTGCTCTTCTGCCTCCTGGATCATATCCGGTCCAAAGAATTGTCTTTCACCGGTTTCTGACCAGTTCAAAGGTGTTCGACATCTTCGTCCATACAGAATCTCAAAAGGAGCTTTCTTGACACTGGATTGGTAGCTATTGTTATAAGAAAACTCGGCGAAAGGAAGGCACTTCTCCCAATCCATACCGAATGAGATAACGCAAGCTCTAAGCATGTCTTCGAGGATTTGGTTGACCCTTTCCACCTGACCACTTGATTGAGGGTGGAAAGCGGTACTGAAGGAAAGATGGGTGCTTATGGCAGTTTGGAAACTCTCCCAGAAATGAGAAGTGAAAAGACTACCACGGTCTCAATTGATCTCTAGCGGAACACCATGAAGTGATACTATTCGAGAAATATATAAGTTAGCGAGCTGACTAGCAGTGATACTCTCTTGAACTGGTAGGAAGTGAGCCACTTTGGAAAGACGATCAATAACTACGAAGATAGCATTATTCCCTCTCTTGGTCCTGGGAAAGCCGGTGATGAAGTCCATACCAACTTTATCCCATTTCCATTCAGGAATAGCTAAAGACTGAAGGGTGCTAGCAGGTCTTTGATGCTCTGCCTTAACGCGACGACAAACGTCACAGTTAGCAATAAACTGAGCAATTTCTCTCTTCATCCTAGTCCACTAGAACCTCTGGCGCAGGTCCTGATACATCTTAGTACTACTGGGATGAATTGTGAAAGGAGATTCATGGGCCTCCTTAAGAATCAGTTGTCGCAGTTGTTGATTCTTGACAACCACCAAGCGATTCTCAAAGAAAACAACACCTCGATCATCCATAGAGAAACATCCACCAACTCCCTTCCTAATGTTTCTCTTGATGCGGATAACACCCCTATCAAACTTCTGATCAGTAATGATCTGATCCTCAAGGGTAGGTTTCGCCACCAAGGTAGAAAGGAATCTGTGAGGAGCAATGTGAAGGTTAAGCTTACACAACTCCTCATGGAGAAGTGGCTGGCCCTGTTGCAACATGAGATTGTTGCAATAGGACTTACGACTTAGCGCATCAGCCATGACATTCCCCTTGCCTGGGGTGTAGGTAATTCCTAAGTCGTAATCTGAGATCAAGTCCAACCAACGTCTTTGCCTAAGGTTCAAATCTGGTTGGGTGAAGATATACTTGAGACTCTGGTGGTCGGTGTAAATCTCGCAACGTTTACCGAGAAGGTAATGTCGCCATGTCTTAAGTGCATAGACTACGGCTGCAAGCTCCAGATCATGTGTAGGATAATTCTCCTCATGTGGATGCAACTGTCGAGATGCATAGGCAATCACATGACGATCCTGCATAAGAATGCAACCTAGTCCCTGTCGTGAGGCATCACAATAGATAACAAAGTCCTTAGTGAAATCCGGTGGCACAAGTATGGGAGCAGAAGTCAAGCGTCTTTTCAGTTCCTGAAAACTTTGCTCACACTGTGGGGACCACTCAAACTTTTTATCTTTCTTGAGAAGTTCCGTGAGAGGTTTGGCCACTTTGGAGAAGTTCTCAACGAAGCGGCGACAATAACTAGCTAGACCAAGGAAACTCCTAACTAGTTTAACTGTTTCAGGCAGAGTCCAATCAAGAACGGCCTGAACTCTCTCGGGATTGATGGCAATGCCCTTACCAGAGATTACGTGGCCGAGATAGGTCACTTCTGGTAACCAAAATTCGCACTTGGAGAACTTGGCATAAAGGCGGTGCTCTCGGAGTTTTTCTAACACAAGCCTAAGATGTTCGGCATGCTCTTCCTTGTTCTTCGAGTAAATAAGAATATCATCGAGGTAGACCACGACGAACTTATCTAAATACTCCATGAAGATCGAGTTCATCAAGCGAGAGAATGTAGCTGGAGCATTGGTTAGACCAAAGGACATGACAGTGTACTCGTACTGACCATAACGAGTGACAAAAGCCGTTTTAGGAATGTCCCCGTTTCTGATCTTGATTTGGTGGTAGCCTAACCTCAAAACCATCTTGGAGAAGACTGAGGATCCAGCGAGCTAATCATACAGATCGTTGATCCTGGGGAGCGGATACTTGTTCTTTATCATGACCAAATTAATGGGACGATAATCTACAACCATCCGGTCCGTACCATCCTTCTTCTTGACAAAGTGGACGGGGCAAGCCCAGGGAGAAGAACTAGGACGGATGAAACCCTTTTGCAAGGACTCATCAAGTTGTTTCTTAAGCTCGGCTAGCTCTAAGGGTGCCATCTTGTAAGGTCTCCTAGAAATTGGGGCGGTTCCGGGGATAAGATCTATGACAAACTCTACATCTCTGTCAGGTGGAATACCTGGCAGTTCCTCTGGAAAGACATCCGGAAAGTCTTGGACTACCGTGATATCTTAAAGGTCAGGAAGAGGGCTGGCATCTAGAGAATAGAGTTGACGCTTTGCAATTTTGGTGAAGACAGTGACTATCTTGCCAGAGGGGTGTGTGAGCTGAACAGACCTGGTGTAACAGTCAATCTTGGCATAATGAGCTTTCATCCAGTCCATACCCAAGATGATGTTAATATCTAAAGACCTAAGGGATATCAAGGAAGCTAGGACTACAAGTCTGTCAACATGTATTTCATTGCCATAACTTATCCTAGAAGTTTGCCACTAGGATCCAGGAGTTTGAATGAGTAGTGGGGAGGGCATATCACAAAATGACATGTCGTGCAAGCGAGCATAACTTTCAGAACTGAAGGAGTGAGATGCTCCAGTATCGAATAGAACCGAAGCTGGATGACAGTTGACAAGGAGTGTGCCAAGAACGACATCTGGATCATCATGAGCGTCTTTAGCTGAGACGTGATGCACACGTCAAAGTTCAGTGGGATCTGACTTGGCACTGATCATCTTGCGTGATGGCTTACTACCACGGCCAATAGACTTCTCAGGCTGGGGTGGAGCAACACGGCTCTGAGTGCAATTACGGGAAATGTGGCCTGGCTCTCCGCACTTGTAACAAATCTTGGAGGTAGGACAAGGACCCGCATTGACAAGTGGTCTACCAATAGGCATGGGTGTAGCATACGGTTGAACTAGGTGAGGTGCCACACAAGAAGGCCTTGGTGTATAACCGGGTGGAAGAGCGGAGTTTGGAACCCAAATCCGGCGCTTCTGAGAACTAGAACCGGAGGAAGAACCCAAATCACGGGTGTGCTTACGAGACTCCTCGTAAGTGAGTTGAGCTTTCTCTGCATTAATGTCCTTATTCACAAGAGCCTGGAATGTATTGCAATGGTGCAAGTGGAGATCATGACGCAACTTGGGGTTGAGACCCTTCCGGAACCTAGCCTGCTTCTTGGCGTCTGTGGACACCTCTTCTGTAGCATAGCGGGCAAGGTTTTCAAATTCCCTACTGTAAGCATCAACAGCCATCTTACTCTGGGTGAAACTACAAAACTCTTCTCTCTTGCGCTCAATGAGAGCCTGAGGAATATGATGCTCGCGAAAGGCCTCAGTGAAATCTCTCCAGGTGGTTATCTGGCCAGCTGGAAGCATAGCCTCATAGTTCTGCCACCAAAGACTAGCAGGACCTTCCAAGTGATATGTAGCATAGGTGACCTTGTCATTTTCAGCTACGTTTGCAGAACGCAGCTTGTGAGTGATACTACGAAGCCAGTCATCTACATCGAGTGGTACGATGGAATGATGGAAGGTAGGTGGTTTCAAACCAATGAAATCATAAATGGTCGCTGACTCCTTGCACTGGGGTGCGGTGTTCTCCTCGATACGTGCTAACAAGCGGTTGGTCTCACGCTTGTTCATCTCAACTTCTAACATGAACTTTGCCAGCGAAGACTGATCGGGAGGATCCTCATCCCTACCATCTCCGTGATTCCGGCTACGAGCAACAGAATTTCGGTTAACCGACAACATCCTGAAGAATGAAACCAAGGAAACAAGGATGGATTTAGCATCATCATAAGGATGTAGAATATAGTACAAAGAAAATACTATCTCTTGAACTCCTAGGACAATTCCGGCAGCATAACGGCAGTAGAATGCTCAAAATGAAACATTCTGCAAGGTTGGGGTAACACCAAACTCAACATCATCACTCAGGGTTCTGAGATATTACTAAGCAGACTACACCGGAAGTACTCAAACTGGGATATGACTCAGATCAACCAAACCTTAGAGACTACAGAGTTGTAACATGTGATCATGATAGACAGAAGAGAAAGCCTAGTTCCTTAACCCCGTAGGAAAGATAGGATGACTCAGATCAGAGGGGCATGAGGTATAAGGAGTAAAAAGAGCCTTACGTTCCCTACCACAATCAATTCCCTTATATAACTAAAGAATTTCTAGACTCAACTTCGACCAGGTTGGCTTGGAAATCCTACAGGCAGTCAGGCTCTGATACCAAAGCTGTCGGGACCCCGATTCAAATTCACATCGATCTAACCGGTAGCACCTCATATCACTTTGCGGCCTCACGCACGGTATTCCCACAGGTGTCGCCTTACCCTGGCCCGGGACCGTTTGCGCCTTTTGGCTCACGTATATGATTGTGTCGATAGCATCCATATGACAGAGAACCCGGGATGACATGGCTAGTCATGAACCCAAAGCGGCACTAACCTATGGGGACAGGCATACCTGATTCACATCGAGCACGTCGGTCAACAGCGTGTGAATCCGGGCTGTAGCACTGGGCTAACAGGACTCCGGATGTCACCGCGTGACATTTCCCCGAAGGGATAGACACAGGAACAAAGTGAAACACATGCCGGCCAATCAAGTGTCCTGAGTAGTAGTGCTGGGCTAGCAGGACTCCGGTGAATCGGGCTGTAGCGGACTACTATGGCTGAAGGAAGCACTAGACTACATTTCCCCATATGAGAGTCTGCCAAGGATAAACAACTAGATTGTCAGATCCCGCACACAGCAATACACGTCACATGTACGCATAACATGCAAGTATGTGTTGTACAACATAGCATCACAACATAACACAACTCATCTAGATAACGGCCTAGAAGAGCCACATAGCATTAAATACAAGCAGGGGCCACATGACCCATCATTCAGAGCATACAAGCAACGGAAGCATTACATGTTTGAGTACAGACAACTACAAAAGAAAAAGGCTAAGAAGCCTGACTATCTACAAGTCCATCCCAAGGGTACAAGATCGTAGCTGAGGTAACAAGCTACTTGTCGAAGTCCAAGCGGTACTACTAGTGAGACAGATGTCTCACCTGCAAAACATAAATAAAGCAAAAGTGAGTACAAAGGTACTCAGCAAGACTTACATCAGATCCTATCATACATGCATTTGTATCAAGAAGGTAATGTGGGGTTTAGTTGCAGCAAGCCAACTTTGACTCAGTGGCTATCCTGTTCTACGACAACGAGAAACTTCTTTGAGGTGAGGCAGCGCACACGAGTCCACTAAACACCACATCAAATACACTACTATGGATTCATCCTCGTCTCCTTACGAGAAGGCCATCCATAGCACTCACACTTGTCTTGAGCATTTTAGGGTATCCACTTTAAGTTGTCTATGTACCACGTAAGCATCCAAGAAGTCCATAATGGAGGACACGGCTGTTCGAATAGATCATGATAACCCTGCAGGGGTGTACTTCTTCACACACGCTCTCTCCACTTATCACCATGTACACGTCATGTATCTCGGCAACCTTCAAGCGGAAGCCTGGTGAGGGTGTCGGCCACGACCTGACTAACCACACAAGACTCTAGTCCATGTTTATCGCCTATTCGGGTTCCATCCGCAAGGAGATCCGGCCGGGGAGTCGCTCACGGCCCCAAACCATATGTGCAGGGTTCCCAAGCCCACCTCGCCGGATGGATCTATGCTTGGTACACCATGCCACTTGTGCCTAGTCTGTCCCAAGCCCACCTGGCCGGGTACCACTTGGTAGACTACTAACACTACCTACAAACACTAGAAACTATTTGTGACTCCTGGACAGAGATCAAGTTGGCTAATAAGTCGAGAGGGGCACTTAAGCATTCCAATGTGTGGTAGTAGCTAGTCATTGGACAACATACACGAAACTCAGTGCTTAAGGACGGTTCCGTTGAGATAACCCACCATGTACTCCTACATGGCCTCTCACCGCTACCTTTACCAAATCGTGTTCACACGCTTAACTCTCAGCACCAGAACATATCGTATCACTCCAATTCATTCCCGATGAATCAGACCTGACACAACTCTATGCAATAGCAGGCATGGCATGACAAGAACACAACATGGCTCAAACAACTCCTACACATGCTAGTGGGTTATAACTATTTACTATGGCAATGACAGGTCATGCAGAGGAATGGGTTCAACTACCGCAACATAAAGTAGCAGTTGAATCGTTGTTGTCCTAATGCAATAAATGAGAGCTAGAGCGAGAGAGTAGGATTGTATCAGAATGAACAAGGGGGTTTGCTTGCCTGGTAGATCAACAAGGAAGGCACTGCTCCTCAGACAGGTACTCTGGAAGGGTCTCCGGAGCAGGACCTATCGAGAAGGAACGATGTCGATAATCAAACACAAGCATATGCAACAATATGATGCATGATCATGGCATGAGTATGTGATGTGCTTTGAGCTAATGCATTTAGCATTCTATTTGGAAGAGGTCCATTTGAACCAAAGGTTCAAATGCAACTCTACAATAAATATTGATAAATGCTAGTTATATGTTTTCACCTATAGAGCAAGTATAAGTTGGTTATACATGCATGAAACAGGTACAGATGGATAGATTGAATTTTTCTGATAATTTTCATATATACATTATTTCAATCTGAGCTACATTTGAATTTCTTTGAATTTTTGAAGTTTGTAGCATTCTCTGGAATTCTCTGAATTATTTAAAATCCAGAAAAATCATTATTGCGTCAGCATGACGTCATAGAGGCGTCAGCACGGCTGACCTGGTCAAACCTGACGTGTGGGGGCCACACGTCAGTGAGACCGGGGCTAAACCCGAGTCAAACCCAGCTGACCAGGGTTTGACCGAGCCCTGGGGCCCATAGTCAGTGGCTTAGGGGGTGGATTAAGTGGCAGGGTTAGCGGCTAATCACGTGCCACGTCAGCCGCCGGAGTTTCGCCGGCGACGACCCCGAGCCACGGCGGAAGTTCGACGAAACGAGCGGGAGGCCACAGTTGGCACACGGAGGCCACCGACGGGTAGCCCGTGCACAGGCGCATCCAGCCGCGGGAACGGCGGAGCTCGCCGGAGCAGAGCTCGCGGCGGTGGCCGGAGTCGGGTGCGTGCGGTTTAGGTGCTGCGGGGCACTAGGGGGCTGCGGTTGGGTGCAAACCATGCGCGGGAGGGCACTGAGAACGGCGGTGAGCTCGGTTGCGAGCCTAGGTGAAAGTGGCCACGACGGTGACATGAACGGCGGAGCCGAGCTCTCGGCCGTGACAGCGACGGTGTTGGAGGAAGAATTCAAGCTAGGGGAGAGGGGGGTTCGACGGCGGGGCTCACAGCGAGTCGAGCAAAGGCAACAGCGGCTCGGAGAAGGCACTCAGGCGATGGACGGGTGGTGGAGATCCACGGTGGCCGAGGTTGAAGATGACGGCGGAGGCGGCTCCACAAGGCGTCCGGCGACGCGTGGCGTGATGGAGAGGTAGCGGACGAGGTGGTGGAGCTTTTGGGCACGACGGAGGGGAGAGGGGACTATGGTGGGCGCGTCGAATGGTGTCGGTGGAGATGGTGGTGCTCGGGCAGCAGCGGGGAAGAGAGCAGAGGAGGAGAGGGGTGACCAGAGGGGAGGGGAGTGGACGAGGGGGGGGGGGTTGGGGGGCGCGTTTCGCCCTCGCATGCCTCCAGCGGCGAGCAGGGAAGCAGGAGGTGGCCGGCGTGTGCACGCGGGCGGCGGCCACGCGCGCGTCCTCCTGGCGGGAGGAAGACGACAGGGGAGGAGGGCAGGTGGGCTGGGCTGGCCAACTGGGCCGGCCAGGCCGCACAGTGCTGGGCCAGCACAGGAGCTGGCCGCAGGTAAGTTTCTTTCTATTTGTTTTCTTTTCTATTTTCTAACATTATTTTCTGCTTAAAATTAATACTAAACTAATTTATTTTCTTATGCCAATTTTTGTAGGAGCTAATGGTATTATTCCAGAGCTCCTCAACAACAAGCATAAGTTTTGGACATATATTATATATATAACATATATATATCCAATGCAAATAATTATTGCATTAATTCCAAATGGCCAAAATAAATACTTATGAGCTCCTGAAAATATTTGTTTGAATTTTACCTCTAACCAATATTTTCTGAGAGCTACATGAACATTTTCTTGGACCTTTTTGGAGCAATTTTTTATCTGGGTTATTTCCAGAAATGATTCTGAGGGTTTCACAAATCCCCATTTCAAATTTAAATGGAATTTGAACATGATGCACAATTGACTAGCTGGTCTAGGTCATACCCGAACTAGGGATGTGACAGGTGACTTATCAGAGATGTGTGCAAAATTACCTTCGTGATCAAATTGCGCGTAATGTTCATGCTTATGTGGATGATATAAAATCCAGAGAGAAGGAGACATTGATAGATGATATGAAGGAAACCTTTGATAATCTCTGGGTTTATAAAATTATGCTTAACCCGGCCAAGTGTGTTTTCGGTGTGCCGGCAGGCAAGCTCTTGGGTTTTTTGGTGTCTAACAGGGGCATCGAAGCTAATCAGGAGAAGATCAAAGCCATCACTTCTCTGGCTAAACCGGCGTGTGTCAATGATGTGCAACGCCTGGCGGGTCGTATTGAAGCATTAAGCCGGTTCATAAGCCGGTTGGGAGGGAAGGCCATCCCTCTATATCAAATGATGAAAAAGTAAGATAATTTCGTTTGGAGTGATGCCACTAATGAAGCGTTTGAGGACTTGAAGAAGCAGTTGGTTGAGCCGCCTATTTTGGCTGCTCCTGTTGATAAAGAGCCATTTTTGCTGTATGTAGCAGCCAATGCCCAGGCTGTTAGCGTAGCTATTGTGGTGGAATGCAAGGATGCAGGCAAGGAATATCCGGTTCAAAGGCCGGTTTCCTACACACCACAAAAAAAAGACACATCCATGACATTTTGGGCTGAACGAATTTTTTTCTGTCATACTTATGACACTTCTATGACGATAATTGTGACAAAACCCGGTATTGTCATTGATGTGGTGGGCTCCTACTTCCATGACAAAAAATCATGACAGCAAATGGGCTTTTCGTCCTGGGCAGGCCGGAGACGGAGCTGCATGACATTCTTTGAGCCGTCCATGACGGAAAAAACCATGGTATAAGCGAGGGCGAGGAAAATATCGGGTTGTTCCCGGTTACAGTGGGTGGTCGGGGCTAAGCAATGCACGGAGGTTTGCGAATTTCTCTCTACACGCACGCACGTGGGTGCGAGGTGTTGGGATCTACCTGAACCCGAGCCAGGCGTTATCCTACTGAACCCGAGAGATTGCACTGCAGGCTACGCGTTACTGAACCTAAGTGATCGATTGTTGGCTGCCTTCACTACTGCTGCTAACTGAAGCCGATCGATGCTGCCTCTGGATGAACAGACAGTGAGCGTTGCTGGCAGGTTTGGATGAACAGTTCCCAGTGGGGGTGGATGAACAGGACCCCATGGTGTTCCCTCTGGATGAACAGGACCTCGATCGATCGAGCCGGTTTGGGCTGGATGAATAGGACCCCGTGGAGGGTTGGATGAACAGGACCACCCCGTGGAGGACTGGATGAATAGTAGATGGTGGAGGGTTGGATGAATAGTAGCCCGTGGAGGGGTGGTTGAACAGGAGCCCGCGGAGAGGGCTGGTTGAACAGTAGCCGGTGGAGTAGCGTGCGGTGGAGGATGGATGACCAGTCGCAGGTGGAGGCTGGAGGAGGTCGATGGTTGATGAACAGTAGCCCCTGGAGGCTGGAGGGGGTCGACGGTGGAGATGAACAGTATCTTGCGGAGTCCCGTTTTGTGGTACACCACACCCCTCCCGATGAACATGACCCCCGTTTCGACCGTAGCGCTCCAACACAAGTCCGTTTCCTCCGTTTTGCGGTACGCCATGCCCTTCCCGATCAATAGGAGGACCCCGTTTCGACCGTAGGAGGTCCGTTTCCTCCGTTTTGCGGTACGCTAGACCCCTCCCAATGAACAGGATCCCGTTTCAAATGTGGCCGGTCAAACACAAGGCTGTTTCCTCCGTTCTGCGGTACGCCAGGCTTCGTTTCCATCGGCTGTTCCCTCTAAGCCGGTTGGCTCCCACGCGTTCCGTTGCCTCCCGATGAACATGACGCATTCTGTTGCCTCCCCATGAACACGATGACAACGCAGTTGGTTTTTTTTTGCGGGCGACGACGACGTTGTTTCTCCGTTCCAACCCAGCCATGTACACGAGCCCTGACCGTACGTATGCACGAGTAGGCGTTCGAGACCCCGCCCGTATGTATGTACATGGTCGTATTTTCTTTCTTGCACACTGGCTGCTGTACGTATGTGTACATGCTACGTTCGCGCCTCTACTATGACACGTGCGCGCCTCTACATCGACCAATATGTATGTACACGTTCGTGACCAGAGTGACAACGCTATGTACGCTTCGACCAGGTGGGTCCCGACTGTCAGGCACTTCCTTGCGTGCCAACATGTCGCTGGTGGGTCCTAGCAATCAGGGGGGCGAATCGTTTTTTTTGCCCGGACGCACTTCCTTGCGTGCGAAGATGTAGCTGGTGGGTCCCAACAGTCAGGGGCAAACATTTTTTTCGTGAAATACAGTGGCCCGTCTGGTGGGTCCCTGCTGTCAGGTGGAGGAATCATTATTTTCCACGTAATAAGGAGGCACTTCCTTGCTGCGGCTGTGGACCCAGCTGTCAGCCTCTCCACGTACAGTCCATGTCCGATGGAAGTCGTACCTTGACTACGTTGACCACGCCGTGCCGAGAGCACCTAAGAAGTGGACGACGGTGAGGCCTAGTAAGGGGACGAAGCGGAGCCGGGGTAGATGCGGTAGTGGATGCCCACGCGTAGAGGGGTATGAGGGTTCATTGGTTTGCTACGGTGTGAGGCTGCCGTCGCCGCAAAATAACATGGGGTGTGGGTGAGTAGAGGGATGGCCTGGCCATCGGTGGGAGTAGTAGGGGGATGTGAGGCCTCCGCGGCCTCACAGCCGGCCACGGTAGGCAGGAGCATGCGACATGACCGGTGCTACTTTGTGCGGCTGGAGCAAGAAGACCAGAGGTTGAAGAAGCACTACGGCTGTTGGACGGACAACATACGGTCACTGCAGCTAGAATCATTTATTTTGACTAAGTTGACAAAGCCCTTGGTACGCGTCTACTTAGTAGGCCTACAGATCAGCCTTTGAAACGGTGCGCCCCAGATGTCATGGGGAGGAATCATTTTTTGGGCGGCTGAAGCAAGAATATCCAATTTTGAAGAAGAAGCACGACATCCGTTGGATGGACATCCAACGACCACAGCTGCCAGAACGGTGTGTTGTTGACAAAGCCTTTCATATGCGTCAACTTAGTTTTTTTAGGGGAAGCATCAACTTAGAAGGCCCACAAGTGTGTGGCAAAGAACATATAGCCCACTTGCGATTTGTAAGAATGTACAACCCATTTTTTAATTCTAATGGAATTTACTACAGCCCATTTACAGTTTGTTAAAAGTACAACCCATTTTCTAGCTAGGACAACGATTAATAATTTCAACCATTCCTCAAAAAAAGATTAATAATTTCAACCAACCGCTCAAATAGAATTCAAAAAACTTTCCCACATTTTTATGGGACCCGAAATATTTTTATCCCAAATTTCTAGTCAGATTGAATATAATTTCAAAATAAAGTTGTATTACGTTAAAATCCAACGAAGTATTCCGTGCGCAACTAGTAATGAAATTAAAATTTTCAAATTCCAAAAATAATATATTTTTTAAACTGATTACCCGTTTGGTGCATTTTTTATAGTTACTGCCTAGTTATTATAATTACATCCCATTTATTATTTCTTAAAGTCCATTCTCTTGTTAAGCCTAATGCATACCTGCTAGGAAAGTTTGCAGCCTAGCGGGGCAGAGAATAACAAGTTGACCCGGATATTGTGTACAACTGTCGGCCCAGTTGCATCGCTGATGTTGAAAAAAGGCCTGTGTAGTACAGTACAACCTAACATGGCTACTCAGCCCACATTTAGCAACGCCGGAAAGGCCCAAACAAGGCTTCTGTACAACCTTTTGAAGTCAATGAGCTCAATTAATAACTTAAGAAAAAAGTTAGATTACAGTGGAACCTAATTAAAAGCTGTCACGAGCAAAGAAATAATTCAATGGGTCCCACTTGTGCATGTGTGCATGTGTGTGTGTGAGAGAGAGAGACCCATCAGTCGATGCTCGTAAATATAGAACATCATAGCACACTGAACTTGCATACACAAATTTCATGTAGGCGGCACAATCAGGATGGAAGCAGTGGATCGCTACGGGTAGGGCTATGTTGAAACCGACGAACTCGTACATAACGGTTCATCGCCTATATCAATGACGGGGAAATATCTTGAATATTGTGCAAAGAAAATAGACAGACAACACAATAAGTTCTGCTAGCACATTAAGTTGATGTACAACCCTTTCTAAAAAAGTTCAGGTACAAAATTAGAGGATATCCAGGCAGCCAGCCCTGCCTCTTCTACCAAAGAAGCAGTGGCCTCCGTCGTGCGATGGACTAGGCCATGTGCCATCCATCGTTCCGAGCAACACGGGGAAAGTATGACGTTGACTCCTGTAATGGACGTCGTCGATGGATCCTGGCACCAGCGGCGGTGGCGGGACTTCGATTGATGGATTGACCACTTCTTATACATGCAAGAACACTCGATACAGGTACATCCCTAACGTGGTCAGCGGCGGCCATGGTGGCGACGAATAGTAAACCCCCGGTTCTTGCACCGGTATCTCGACACCAATCACCTTCGGTATGGTGGACGGCTTCTTCGTCCATGCCATAACCGTCAGAGCCCAGCTATTTGGAGAAACAAACATACTTACGAGCTCACCACCAAGGTCGTTGATAAGCTCATTCATGGACTCGTTGTTCCAAGCACATCGACGCATGCCGTGGAAGGTAAGCTTTGATAAAAACTCAAGCTCAGAGGGCATCAAGCCCCATCATGGGTGCCACCGATCCAAGCTCACCAACACGCCATCGCAGAACAAATGCCGGGAAGATTCGAACACACGACTGTAGTCGAAAGTTTTCCGGAACCTGACGAAGAAATCAGCTGGTGGCGGACAGACTTCAACGAGAAAGTCACTTATTTGGATGCCGTGCGCGATGCCAAGAGCTTTAACAAGGTCGTCCGGCGAGACGGGAGGCCGGTCGCCGTTGATGGTTACCATCAGCACTTTGCCGGCAAACTGGTCGTCAAGCGCCGCCATGCCACTGTTGAGCGACAGCACGCAGCGACCGAAGGCAGGACGGACCTCCAGATCTCCGGCTCGGAGATCCGCGTTGACCGGCGACATGATAGTGCGCTTGAGTACAGGGAGTACAGGAGGGGGATTTGGGGGAACTGGAGGAGGAATCGAGATTCCAGACGTTGGGGAGAGGCGGTAGATTGGGGATGAAAAGGTAACATGAATTTCGAACACGCGCCAATATGCTCTCGGCGCGCAAGCACATGAAAATACCGGTGGCGCCCACATGTCGGCCTAAGAGTCCTTATTCTTTCTTTTTTGGAGAGCCCGACCTTTTTTTTGATGATCTCTTAAGAGCCCAGCCTGAGAGTCATAATTGACCTATTTGGCATTGCGTTACTACTCGGCCCATATTCAATGACACCTCACTGGCCCAAACAAGTGTACATCATCGAAAAGACATTGAGCTCAAATTATATAACTTGAAAAAAGGAGATACACTCTGAACACTGGAGAATGGTGGTGCCCTCATTTAGCCCACCAGTAGTTCGAGACAATAAACAATTCGAAACAATGATATATACAACATTCAAACACTGACTAGTGACTACTACTGACATAAAAAGCAAGACATGATAGTTCATAAGAAGTCTTGCTACACCACCAAAATGCACCCATATGCAGTGCTCAGACTCTCGTGATCCAGACAAGAATGACATTCTAAAGAGAGGCAACTATTACATAGTAAGAGTGACATAGACAAGGATGACCAAATGACGAGGAATATGCATAACGAAAGAAAGAACTACCCATCTAGAACAAGCATCAAAAGACAACAGAGTCATTTGAAGAGATGATCCAACACCATCATAATTTGCAGCCCCGCTTCAGCGACCAATAATCCGGAGACACCAGTACTCCACCCTTTCGACGCAATAGCCAAATTACCTATCAACCTGAAGGCTTGAACCACATCACTGCCTGTCGTAATTGAGACATCCAAGGATCAAAGTTAATCTAGATACCTTTGTCATTCTCACCTTCTTTTGGCTGCAGGATGTATCGTTGACAATCAGGGGAGTTTGCTCCCGAACTCCTAGGGCTCGCCGTGTAGACACAATTTTCCATAGCAATCAGAGCCTCTCTGCCATCAAGGTCCTTGCCAACGGTGATCTCCTGGTTAATCGGATAATTGAGTCCGAGAAACATGGAGTGTGAACCAAGGCTATTTACCCGCCTCCAACTAAAAAATCATGAAGGCCCCAACAAGCTGGTATCCTTCTTATAGACGTAACAGCCACTGTCCGGATACTCACGTATTTCACTGTGCTTGTATTCAATGGGGTTTTTGCAATATAACTTTTCCGGCTCATGTGTCCGAATGATCATCAGTCTTTTGTCGTCGTCTGATCGAGCGAGGAACGAGTTGTGCTTCCCTGTTTTTGGCAAAGGTGGTGTGATTACAAAGGGCAGTAACTATAGGGACACTACATCATATCAAAAATGTAACACCCACGATGTGGCTATATCTCCCACGTGTCGGGGAACGACTTAGAGGCATAGCCGCATGGTAGGCATGTCGCAAGAGGGGTAATCTTTACACATCCCAGGTACTGAATAAGAAAGGGATAAAGAGTCGGCTTACAATCGCCACTTCACACAGTACATAAATATATCATACATCATCCAAGATACAATCAAAGGTCTGCCTACGGAACCAAAATAAATAAAGATAACGCCAAATGCTAGATCCCCGATCGTCCCAACTGGGCTCCTCTACTGATCATCCGGAAAAGAAACATAGTAACGGCCCGAATCCTCGTCGAACTCCCACTTGAGTTCGGTAGCGTCCCCTGCACTGTCATCATCGGCACCTGCATCTGTTTGGAAGTATCTGTGAGTCACGGGGACTCAGCAATCTCACACCCTCGCGATCAATACTATTTAAGCTTAATGGTAGGAAAGGGGTAGTGAGGTGGAGCTGCAGCAAAGCACTAAGCATATATGGTGGCTAACTTACGCAAAAGAGAGCGGGAAGAGAAGCAAAGCACGGTCGAGAAGCTAATAGTGATCAAGAAGTGATCCTGAAACTACTTACACTCAAGCATAACACGAGACCGTGTTCTCTTCCCGGACTATGCCGAAAAGAGACCATCACAACCACACACGCGGTTGATTCATTTTAATTAAGTTAAGTGGCAAGTTTTCTACAACCGAATATTAACAAATTCCCATCTTCCCATAACCACGGGCACGGCTTTTGAAAGTTCAAACCCTGCAGGGGTGTCCCAACTTAGCCCATCACAAGGTCTCACGGTCAACGAAGGATATTCCATCTCCCAGGAAGACCCGATCAGACTCGGAATCCCGGTTACAAGACATTTCGACAATGGTAAAACAAGACCAGCAAAGCCGCCCGAATGTGCCGACAAATTCCGATAGGAGCTGCACATATCTCGTTCTTACGGCACACCGGATGAACACTACGTACAACTAAAACCAACCCTCAAGTTTCCCCGAGGTGGCGCTGCAAGTGGCTCTGTTTATGACCAACACTCAGAGGAGCACTGGCCGAGGGGTTTAAAATAAAGATGACCGTTGAGTCCACGGAACCCAAGGGAAAAAGGCTTCGGTGGCAAATGGTAAAACCAAGGTTGGGCCTTGCTGGAGGAGTTCTATTCAAAGTGAACTGTCAAGGGTTCCCATAACACCCAACCGCGTAAGGAATGCAAAATCAAGGAACATAACACCGGTATGACGGAAACTAAGGCGGCAAGAGTGGAACAAAACCCCAGGCATAAGGCCGAGCCTTCCACCCTTTACCAAGTATATAGATGCATTAACGTAAATAAGAGATAAACAATGATATCCCAACAATTTCCATGTTCCAACATGGAACAAACTTCATCTTCACCTGCAACTAGCAACGCTATAAGAGGGGCTGAGCAAAGCGGTAACATAGCCAAACAACAGTTTGCCAGGAAAGGTGGGTTAGAGGCTTGACATGGCAATATGGGAGGCATGATATAGCAAGTGGTAGGTGTCATGGCATAGCAAAAGAGCGAACAACTAGCAAGCAAAAATAGAAGTGATTTCGAGGGTATGGTCATCTTGCCTGCAAAGTACTCCGAGTTGTTGAAAGCTTGATCCTAGTTAGCGTACTCAACAGGTTCCTCGATCACGTACTCATCTCCCGACTCTACCCAAAGCAAGAACAAAAGAAAAAGGACCAACAATCAATCACTGTGCAATGCACAAGCAACATGATGCAAAACATGGCATGATATGCGAGATGTGATATGCAATGGATATGCATGCTCCGGAAGGGAAAGATTGATCAAGGCATCAACTTGCAAAACCAAGTGTGCCGCTGGAAATATGAGATGATTTCGGTCGAAATCAATATAAAGATCGTCGGAAACGGATGCACGGTTTGCAAATGGCAAGCAAAACAGGAATGGCACAATTCTGCGATTAACAACACGATGCCATGTAGAATGCAACAAGAAACTAAGGTACGGCACCCCAACATATCAACAAGGCATATTGCAGTGATGTACTCAAGATGCTTCACAAAACATGAACACCGAGCTACGGATAAATCACACAAGAGCAGGTTCAAACAAGCATGGCAAAAGTGCAAAAGATATCAGCTTCCAGAAATAACATCAGGAAGCCATGTTTAGAGCAAGCGAACAACATGCTACAGGAACATATCATAGTAAACAAAGACAAGGCATGAATCTACTAAATAGGTAGAACAAAAGTCCCTTACTGATCAAGAGCCAAAAAGGCACATAAGATATGATGGCACCCATGTAAACATAGCAAGTTTTTTAATAGTTTCAGACTTGGCAGAAAACTAAGCATGGCATAACTAGAATTATGAAGGCATCTTTGCGAGCTCAAATCACTCACCACAAGGCCTTGCATGACAAGATAAGAATACTAAAAGCAAGAAGACATGTTCAAGAAGCTAAACATGGCAAGAGCAAGTTCATAGCATGCATGGATCAACTACAATAACCATGGCAAAATTGATTAACATGTAAACAATCTACCAGGAACATTTTATAGAAAAAGTAGAGCAAGATTAAGACATGCTAGGGCACTCCATAATTGCAAACAGGGGCATGGATGGATATAGCGTAACCATATGTGCAAAACATCCTTACTGAAGCAACTCAAAACAAGTATAGATCTCACAGTAGCATCATGTTTATATGGCATAAAAATAACAGCAGAACAAAGACTTAGCAAAATCCTAAGTCCCTGAAATCAGTAATATCACGAAGGCTACTTTACATGCTTGTTCTAGTCACCACATTGATCACAAAAATACATGGCAAGCGCCCCTGTAAATATGACATGGCATAGTCCAAAACATATGTAGAGCTCATGCCCATATGATGCACACAACAAATGTGACAAAAATGAAAAATCACCGTAAACTGATAAGTAACAAGAGCAAACAATTTATAGCACTCTTGCATCATGATTTGGGCATCAAGATGGACTCAAACAAACATACCACAATGGAATGAAATGGAGAGCATCTCCCAATGAACATTTTTATATATCATGCGCATGAAACGGAGCTACGGTCATGGAGTTATGGCATGAAGAACAAGGGCATAAAATATGTGCAGGGAAAAAGACATGGGGAAAATTCAGACCTCCGGATCTAGTGTTTCGGGGCACGCTCTTCGAGGATCACCGAAAGGTCGCCGGAGGAGCCGCCGGAGAGGAGGGAGACGATGGGGAGACGTGGGCACGTCGGGGCGCCGAGATCTGGCCGGATCCTCGTGGGATCTGGCCGGCAAAGAAGAAGAGGCGCCGGTGCCGACCGGCGACGGCGGCGCGCCGGCGAGGAGGCGGCGGAGGCGTGTCGGGCGGCGGGGAAGGTCGAAGAACGGCGCGGGAGCTCGGGCCTCGCACGGGCGGCGACGGTTGGCTTGGGCTCCCGCGGGCTCCGCGCGGGCCGCGGCGGAGGACGGCGCGATGCCACGTGGTGTGCTGCGGTTGGCGCGGGTGCGGTGGCGGGTCTTTGTCCGGCGGCGGAGAGGGAGCGGAGCTAGGGTTTCAACCACAAAACATCGAGGGGGATCACATATTTATAGCTAGGAGGAGGTAGGAGTGTCCAAATGGAGTGTAGTTTTCGCCCATGCGACCGCGATTCGACGACAGAGGACTTGAAAGGGGTTTGGATGGGTTATTGGGCCGTTTTGGAGGGGTGTTGGGCTGCAACACACAAGAGGCCTTCGCGGTTCCTCGGTTAACATTTGGAGTATCAAACGGACTCCAAATGGCACGAAATTTGACAGGCGGTCTACCGGTAGTGTACCAAGGCCACTTGGAAAATCTCAGTCCATTCTGAGAACATTTAACACCCGCTCATGAAAAGAGACAAGAGGGGCACGCCGGTGCACATGGGAGTGTCGAATTGCAAAATGGACAATGGGGAAAATGCTCGGATGCATGAGATGAACACGTATGCAAAATGAGATGCACATGATGACATGATATGAAATGCATGACATGAAAAAAATGCAAAAAGAAGACAAAAATCCAACCACGAAGGGAAATCTCATAACTTAAAGCCGAAAAAGGCAAGAGTCGGAGTTACAAATATGGTAATTTACATCCGGGGTGTTACAAAAAAGGACAGGCATTGTTAATGTAAGATCAGCATTGTTTAAAGTATGAGTAGGATAATCTAAGAAACAATATTGATATGTCCCTGTTGGAACTGGGAGGAAAATATAGGGAAATGTATACTGGGTTCGAAAATATAGATGTGCCATGCATGGTTATACTCATGTTATCTCGCAATCGATTCTTCACAGGAAACTACCATGTCATGCATGTTATGTAATCATGTTCTGTCCTCACCAACAAATTCTTCAAGGTAACTAACAGACCATGCATTGTTGTATACTCGTGTTCTGTGGGCAAATTTTTTGTGAGGATATTATTCTAGCCATTGATTGCTGAAGGGCGAATATAGGTATGTACACATGGTAAGCATTACAGGATTTCACTACTTCCAAATATGGAGTTCTCCATATGCACATTTACTTCCCTAATGTATGGTTAGATGAAACCAACAGTGTGGTGCATGTTTCTACATCATGAAAATGTGGAAACTTACATGGCCATTGATACACACTCATATTTAGTAGTAGTATATAGATTACTGTAAAATAAGGAGAATATCCATATATTCCTAACCGTTTGATTATTCAGGGGTAAAAAGCTTAGGGCTTGCTTCGACGATGGCCGTGTGCATGTCCCTCGAGCATGCAGCCAGCCGCAGGGTGCTCAACATATCCATACACATACAACAAAGGTCGAGGATGTCACCGGGGAGACTACTCCAATCGCGGCTCATATGGATGCTGTGCGGTTTGCGTTCGGCCATGATGGAGTTTGGAAGGTGGGGGTTTTGGGGGGCTTGATTTACGGGGGAGAAGGTTGTCGGTGCGAGTGAGGCGACAGTACATGGGGGCATAGTGATATGGAGACGGAGATGGAGATGGAGTGGTGCTTTGGGAGGGGAGAGGGAGACGAGCCGAGGCATGCTAATGTGCTGTACAACGGCGGTTACAGACTACACAGTGCATAGGGTGAGGCTGACTTTGGGAACCCGAACACGCCGCCTGGACCAGTGCCAGGCGCAGGGTGTTGTCACTTCATTGTGAGGACCGGATGAATAGTATTTTGACCATCAAGTGTACCACAGTTGTACCACTACTAGTTGGAACATGAGTACTCCAGTACTATATAGCGGAAATAGGTCTACCGTGCTAGCATGCCTGTTCATTTCATCCTCCAGGTATCATCCATATTGCGAGCAGAACCAAATTCTCATGCATGCGGAAGCGCGAAGATAGGCGTTTTCTTTTTTGATGAGGATAACCGTGTATTCCTTAACCAGAGAATGTTGTGTCTCCCACGCACGTGCCAATATCCATCTGAACCAGCTACAACACATTTTTTTATTTGTTTGCATAGGTCCCACCTATCAGGAAGGATGGGCACGTGCACGAACAGGTACGACTCCTCAGTTTACCCGCATAGCCTTTTCGTTTAGTCTACCTAGCCGTCTAATCAACTTCCTGCACGCCATTTCTCTCATTTACTTCTCCATCGGGAACCGATTTTCCTCGGCTTCTTCACCTCCCCTTCGTCTTCATTTGCATCCAAGCCGCACTGCGTTCACATTGTTTTAACCTCTTTAAATAATCATCTACTACTTCAGTTAGACTAGCCATCTAATCCTAATTCTCCAAACCATAGTACTCCGTTCCAGCGGTTCCAAATGGCGAAAGATATCGAGATGCAGGTTTTTAGCGTCCAACATGTCCTCGTCGAAGGCTCATTGAGCATAGTTGCCACCGTCACCATCCACCCAAGGGTTGTTCGAAAGTGGATCAACAATGTATCCAACTCCCTCGAAAAGGTAGAGACGAGGGTCATCGGTCTCAACGCAGAGTACACGGAGCGTGCCACTGGGAAGATCCAACACAGCGCCGTCCTTCAGCTGTGCCTCGAAGATGATGTTTTGGTGTACCACAATGTACATGCGCCCTCCATACCAGGTGAGCTTCACGATTTCTTGTCTCGAGAGGACATATACTTCTATGGGGCAGCCTTCGAAGGGGACAAACAGAAGCTGGAGCCGTACAACCTTGATTTGAAAAGCATCGCTGACCTACAAACCAGAATCAAAATTCATGTAGAGGATTGTGATAAATATACACCATCCCTATTCGACATAGCAAATTTTGTGCTCGGTACAAATCTTCAGAAGGGTGACGATACGGTGGCATTAAGGTCGTCTGGATGGGAGAATTATCTCTTGACGTACGAGCGGATAAAATATGCTGCCCTCAATGCCCGTGTGAGTTTCGAGATAGTTGCAAGGTCCAAAGAGCTTGTTGTGAAGCCGTCTCCCACAGAAAATGAGAACAACAAGAAGAAGAAGATAATAAGGCTGCACCAGCAGCAGGGCATTATGGATGGATGAATTATTTCCTCTCTTGTACAAAAAAATTATTCCCTCTCGGTGTATATTGATATAGATGGACTATTTCGACGGTGTGCATGTCTTTGGAACAAGTAGTAGCGTGGGTCCGCTTGACTATAAGGAACTATTTATCCCCCTAGCTTTCTCTACTACTCCTTCCAGTGATCGGTATGCAATGCATGTGTCCGTAGACATGACAACATGTCCATGGAAGTTCAACTACGGCGACCATCACGTTTCATCCACTGCCACTCGCTATTCCCACGACACCACTCCAACCCACAGCACCACGTCCCCTGGCGTGCGCCTCACCCCTCTCGGCCGCACCGCCCCTCTGCCTTTGTCTGCATGACATGTGGGCCACCTTAAATGCGGCGAGCATCAAGTTTCTACCACAGCCACACGCTCCCACGACGCCGCATGAACCCTTGACACCACATGCCCCGCGACCTGCGACTCACCCCTCTCGACCCCACTGCCCCTTTGCCTTCGGGAGAATTACATGTGAACCAGCCACCTATCGGGTCCACATGTTATTGACTCAAAGGCAGGTGTAGTAAGGCGCTGAAGCTCAGTCCCAAGGGCCCTGAGAGGGAAATGTAACTCCTGTGCCAGGCTGGTGCTACCGCTGCATGAACTCGTGCCAAACTCGAGATTTGTTTCTTTACTATACATGCACGCAGCGATTTAATGGACATTGTAATCTCAACATGTGATGGGGAGCTCTAAGTATGAATTTGAAACTTATAAAATGAAAATATTCAAAACAAGTAAACTGGGAGGGAGGAAGTATATCGTAGGATGTGTCCCATACGAAACAAGTCCCCTGGTTTGTCACCGCGAAGATGCGGTCAGAAAGGAGCACAGTGTCTTCGTACTCGTACGGCAACAAATGTGCCGCAGACACCATGGTCCACCTTTCGACCACCATGTGCAAGGTTCATGCTATCTTATTCAATCCCACCATGGTTCCATCGTACCAATTCATGCGGTGGCCCGTTGCATGGATGATCCCAATGTTGGACAAAGGTTCTACGGGAACGGTGTCACCGTTGTAAATGTTGTGCAAATTGATGTTGGTACCCTCCCGTACATTTGCAAGCCAATCTCCACTCACACCGAGCCTAACCTGTGAAACAGTGGGCAGGGGAGAATTAGGAAATGGACACGGAAGTATTCTTTAGAATGCATTTACTATGTGATCAAACTCATCTTACCTGCTCATCGGAGGAAATCCGAGTGCCCCTCAACGTCGGCATCTCAAGGGGCGGCAACTTGCAACTATGGCCACGTCGCGCTGGAGAGACCACCAAGGGAACATCCTTGTGCGTTCCACGGAACAACAAGATGCATTTGTATGAGTAGTTTAGCTTGTGAGAGAAAAGGATGAACGAGGGAAGGCCTCTAGAGATAGAGATAGACACTACTACTACCAATGTGCTAGCCCGTGCATTGCAATTGATCCAAAGTAGTAGAATAATACTTGTTCTTGTGCTTGAAATATAAACACTCTAGTTTTGATATACATGTGTCAGCAGACATGACAACTTGTCCATGGAAATTGAACCACGGCGACCATCACGTTTCTTGTTTCTACCACTGCCACACCCACACGCGATTCCCGCGACACCTCTCCAACCCTACCTATAAGCACGACGTTCCCCAACATGGACATGGATCCTCTGACGTGGCTATCACTGCTTTACCCTGCCTTTCCTTTGCTGATATGTGGGACCCACACTTGCTGGTCCCACATGTCAGTGAAAAATGGTAGGATTGTTCTCGTTAGGGGATCCTCATCCCCCTGACGTGCGCCTCATCCCTCTCGGCCCCACCGCTCCTCTGCCTTTGTGTGCATGACATGTGGGCCAGCTGAACTACGGCGACCATCAACTTTCTACCATAGCCACACCCGATTGGACGCGGTTTGCCTACTCCGCTGCTGTGCTCCGATCTGTACTCCCGCACCATCAAATTTTCATCCAGCGGCTGTGACACATTTTGTCCCGGGCATCAATGCTTAGTTGGAGTACTTCTGTACTACATGTAGTACCCGCCAGTGTGGCCATCTATGCCTCGACGCCCAGCTGTGGCACCCTCGCCACGGCCACGCCACCACCGGCCGGTTCATGTCAAACGAGTGAGTCGCGAACCACACCCCCACCATGAGAATGACATGTGGGCCAGCCGGATTTAAGGTCTGCATGTCATTGACTCATAGGCCGGGTACTAAGCCACTTCAGTTCGGTACCATGGGCCCCGAGAGGGAAATGTAACTCCTTCGGCATGCCTTGTGGTGCTCCCGCTGTACGAGCTCGTTCCAAACCTGGAATTTGTTTCTTACTACTACCCCCAACTACAAGTAAGGTACACGTGCATTGCACACATGAGATTCTGGTGGTTTGTGCATTATGCTTCTACATGTGGAGTCTTCTAGATTCTACATGTGGCAAAATCTTGTGTAATGTAGATGATATCTAACGGCTAGTAGTGCTCGGATTTTCCATCTTTGTACCGTCGGATTGGCTTCATCCAATGACCAACTTTCAAAGTTATTCCCACACTATATAGGGGTATAGATGTTTGGTTTGCAGCCTAAGGTTGCCACGCCTAAGCTTAGGCGTGCCACAAGTGTGCTTGGTTGCGTTCTCGTGTCCGCATAGTTGTTCCCTCTTCATGCATGCTCAACTCAACACCCCTCTTCATGTATGCTCTCTTCATGCATGCTTCTAGTGTATTTGTGCTAAGCTAGTGCATTCTCAGGCACCCTCCATACACTCTACCAAACACCCAAAAGTGTGTCGAGAAGGGAAATCTTGGGATCATGCACACTTCATACACCCTACAAAACACACCAGGCATGTGTTTGGTTCATTGCTACACTTGTGGCTTGCCACAATTTTCTAGCTACATGGTACACATGTCATAGACTCAACTTCTTGCCAAATCTTGCCACACTTGTGGTGGCCATTTTGTTAGCCACATTTTTTGTGGCAGACATACTTTGCCTATGCTTAGTTGTTGCAAAGTTAGTCATGAATGAAGTTCAACCATGGAGTCTACTAGATTCTACAT
The DNA here is from genome assembly GCF_002162155.2 of Triticum dicoccoides. Lineage (NCBI taxonomy): Eukaryota > Viridiplantae > Streptophyta > Magnoliopsida > Poales > Poaceae > Triticum > Triticum dicoccoides. The sequence continues at coordinate 548,882,958 of NC_041382.1, forward strand.
GTGGCAGAATCTGGTGGAATGTAGATGATATCCAACGGCCAGTAGTGCTTGGATTTTCCATCTTTGTACCGTCGGATTGGCTTCATCCAATGACCAACTTCCAAAGTTATTCACACACTATATAGGGGGGTATAGATATAGATGTGTCGGCCCATTGCAATGGATCCAAAGTATACCTATTTAGTGGAGTGCACTCTAAACACATTATCTATTTATTTTTCTCTAACCTTTCGTAGCCATGCAACCAAGCCACATAAGCTTTATGGGTGCCCTCCACATAATATTATTCATACTACGTTGACTGAAAAAAAGATAAATCACCTAAAACAAGATATTCCCGTTTTTTGTTCCTACGATGTTGTGACGTGCACGTACCTACTAGTTGTGTAGTGGTAGTACTAGTTGTATAGTACAAACTTGGTACTAGTAGGAGTACAGTAGTACGGAATGCTCCTACTCTATCAACGGGCCCCATCTGACACAAAATTTCTTGGCTTCCGTGCTACAGCTAGATCTTCCCCACGTTTCTGTTTTCGAACCTGGCGGCGGGCGGGGTGCGATTTGCCAATAGTCGGTTTTCTCAACGGCGGTCCCACATGAAAGTGAAAATGCTAGGCAACACGCCTTCCCTAAGCTATGTGTCGTGCCGGACAGGTCGTGGAGTACTCCTGATTCCCGGGCGTGTGTGGGTGGAGTGCGACGCGAACGCGGCATGCCTTTTCCTTTTACTAGCATGTGCCTGTGCGTTGCAACAGATCCAAAGTAGTAGAATAGTAGTACTGGTTCACAAACTTGAAGGAAATCAGTCTTGTTTTGATATACTCCTGATATATTACTCCCTCCGTTCCTAAATATTTGTCTTTTTAGAGATTTCAAATGGACTATCAAATTTGGATTATATAGTCATATTTTGAAGTGTACATTCACTCATTTTGCTCTGTATGTAGTCACTTATTGAAATCTCTAGAAAGACAAATATTTAGGAACGGAGGGAGTACTTTTCACTCAAAATATATTTCTCAGGCTGTTTTGATGAGGTGAGTTAGGGATGTGGTTGATTTCACGATAATAAGGGGTTTTCTGCAAATTCGAGCAGAGAAGTGGGCTATTGTTGCAAAAATGCCACAACTTACCTCACAGCCGTTAGATGTAGATCTAATGGTCAGAAACGACGGATGGCAGACACACCACCATCACCAACTAAGTCTTTTATAGGAGTAGGAGTAGTGAAACATGTATAAATTGTAACATTTTGGTTCTGCTCCTTGACACGATCGATAGATAGAAATAACGATTGGAAACGCTAGGGCGGGGCTGTTTCTGCCAGATAAGCAGGTTACATAGTAGCTAGGTTGGCGCATCGTCGGTTTGGTCACACGCGGTCCGACATGTTCTAGTGTTTCTGGCAAGATACCCGCACGTTGACGAAGTTGATGGAAAAGGTAAGCACAACTTATAAATTGACAGATGGAGTATTAGTTATAGTGATGCATATAATTCAGCAAAGGGATCGCACATGTAGGTATTGACTGGAACGAGAATGCAACAGCACAATAAGAATTAAGGCCACGATGATGATGGTATCGCAGTGGTGGTTACAGAAGGAAAGAAGAAAGATGCATCCATCAACGTACGACCTCCTCCTCCTCAACTTAGTGCGTCGGGCCACCGACCGGCGGCTAAGGAGCGGCGGCTTTTGTGGCGAGGTCGAGGTGCTTCTCAGCAAAGGCATCCAAGGCTTCCAACCAATTGAGGAAGGCCAACGTCTTAGCATCCTCACTGGCCTTGTAGATACCTATGTACATTATTTTCTCATACACGTGGATGTGTAGGTCGACGAATTCTTGCAGGGCGAGGCGGCTCGTGGCGAGCGCGACCTCCAGGTGGTCATTCTTCATGGCGTCAGCTGGCAGTCGCAGGGCCACCAGTGGTTGAAAGTGGTTCCGTCCATGGAGGACGATTAGGGTGGCACGCAATGAGGAGCCCGGGCGCGCGGGCTGGAGGAGTACAGGGATGTCGTCCGCGAGCTTCTCGAGGACGGTGAACTTTTTGGTGGTGGAAACGATCATCTGGTCCAACTGAGAGTCGTAGTTGGGGTCGATGGCGGCCGTCCACCAGCTGGTCTCCAACACCGTCTGGAGACGATCCTCGGTGCCATGCTGCAGGCCGACATCGTGGACCATCTGGCACAGCCGCTGGCCGCTCGCGCGCATCACCGCCATGGGTCTGTAGTGAGCTCTTTTGCGCTTAGTGTTGGGAATATGGCTACCAGATATGACCCGCCCAGTTGGGGCCGGGTTAATCCTAATGGTGGGTTACTAAAAGAAGCTCAGTGAATATACAAGGCGATGGTTTAGTATGAGACTTGTAGTAGGCCCAAGCACAGAGGTGGCTTGAGGCCCGTGATTGTAAACCGCCGTGTGTAAGAAAGACTTGTAAAGAAAGGAATGTAAAGGAAGTCACCGAGCCGGACATGTTATATGAGCCAGCCAGGACTCTGTAGGCCGCCAGGCGTTAAACCGTGTATACAAGGGGACGACCTGGTGGCGGCTTAGGCTGAGAGACAACAGACCGAGAAGCTAAGCTAGTGTATTTCGCTCCTAGCTCATTGAAACCTAGCAATACCACATCAACTGGACTAGGCTTTACCTTCACCACAAGGGGCCGAACCAGTATAAACCTTCCGTGTCCTTTGTCCCGATTAACCCCTTTAAGCTTCCTAATTGCGATGGCTCCACTACTAAGGCCTTTCACTAGGACATCTGTCATGACAATTCCACGACAGTTGGCGCCCACCGTGGGGCCAGCGCATGGTGGATTTGAGTTCTTGAAGGGAAGCTTCGAAGGGCTCAAGGGATACGCTGTGGGCCGAATGACCAAGAGTCGTCGCGGCAAGATCTACATTTACGACGAAGGCTGGGGCCCCGACACTAGCTCGATCGAGTACGGCCGGGTACCGTGTCCCCTTTGGCAGAATCCCTGTCTTCATCGGCCGGATCGGCGAGCCGAGCCCTGAGCCGAACATCTGCACCGACCTCATCGAGACGGCTCAGCGAGCAAGACCCCCCCGGGCTCAACCCGCCATGAGGCATGCCTTCGTGGGTTGCATCCATGGAGGGGAATTTTCTGAAGGATCAGTGGATGGTGGTGAGACTGTTGTTTGCTCCGATGACTAGTCGTCCACGGGCGAGACAGATTCTTTGTATCAACTACAAGATGGCGGGCTTGGGGGTTGTTCTGATGGTAACAGTATTCTGGTCCCCTTTGAGCCGCCAAATCAAGCCGGAGTCTGCATGGCTGGCACTCAACCCAGTCAAAATTCTATGGCCGCGGCAGTAGCCGGGTCAGGAGACCCTGTGTCCCCGCCGGCTCAGGTGCCGATGGATCTCATGGATAGGATGACGACTCTATTGAGTGCCGTGGTTGAATCGGCAGACAAAACTCAGCATGATGCGGAAGTGGCACGGTTATGAGAGGAGATAGCTAAAGCTAAGGAATACTTGGCGGCAGAGGACGTCAGGATAGCTGCAGAGCAGGTGGCTCTGGATGCTCGTGTTCAGCAGCTTCAAGCGGAGACTTTCCGGCTCTAAGTAGATCTAAACGCATCAAATGAGATCATGAGGAGAAGGCACCAAAAAGCTCAATCACGTCTGCCTCTGATTTATGATCCTAGAAACCTCTGCCATACACCTGGAGCTTGTCCCAGTAACCCGCCAGAGGCAAACCGGATCATAACACCGGGGACTGGAGCGCCGGTTCAACCGCGGGCCACAGAGCCCCCTCGTGTGAATACCGCTCCACCTCGTTACACGCCAACACCACCGGGTCACTTCTCTAACCCTTTGGAGAATCTTATTGCTACGTCAGCTCATCTGGCGGCTATCCAGATGGAAGGTGACTCTCCGACAACGATTGAAACACGATGGGTCAGAGAACTTCTTCAAACGGCTCTGGCACAGCAGGATGCATATTCTTATAGTCGAGATAGAATTCATTCAACCCCTCGCCCAAGCTATAGCAGGCATATGGACTCAGCGTCCATGTCAAGCAACACCCAGCGCAGTAACCAACCACGCGGGCGTGACCAGGCACCGGGTGGAGCCTTTAACTTGGTGGATCAGGAGAGGATCCGTCAAGAGGCTGAACAGGTGGTTCAACAGGCGGCTGAGCAGGTGGCTCACCAAGCTTTTCCAGTTTATCCAACGACCTCTGTTGAAGCAGGGGTGGCCACAAGGACAGGAGGAGTCCCTTGTCTTCTGCCGGCTCTGTGTAATGAGCGTTTGCCAAAGGACTTTAAGGGGCCTCATTAGGTGCCCAATTACACATCCGACCTACAGCCCGGAGCATGGATTGAAAGTTACAAGATGGCCGTGGAGTTATTAGAGGTCAGTGACGCAGCAATGGCCAAATACTTCACCATGATGTTGGATGGAACAACTCGTACTTGGTTAAAGGGGTTGCCGCCCAACTCCATCGGCTCATGGGCGGAGTTAAAGGCCTGGTTCATTCAGAACTTTAAAGATACCTATAAATAGCCCATGTCGATCATGGACTTGACTAACTGCAAGCAAGAGGAATGCGAATCCATGACCCATTGGGTGCGCCGGGTCAAGGAAATAATGCATTCATCCGATAAGATGGATGCTGGCTCCGCGGTCTTAATGTTGGAGAAAAATTGCCGTTTTGAACCTCTGAAATAGAAACTGGGGCAGCTCAAGCGTGACTGTAATGACATGGGCCAGCTGATGGCGGCTCTCGTCAAGTACGCCGATTCTGACAGTACCAAGGATCCTGCGTCTAATGAAGAGAAGACATGGAAGGGAAGAAGAATGGCAATGGCAAAGGTCACCAACACAACCCGGCGAATCAAGGAGGTAATAAATGTAAGACTGACGATAGTCTGGAGTTTGTGGCTAATGCCAGTACACAGGGCAATAATCAATGACGCAAGAGGAGACCACCTCCTCGGTCTGGCGGGTCAGGTCCCACCCTTGAGCAGCTGCTAAACGAACCTCGTCAAAGACACGACACCCTGGAGCAGCCAGCTACCCATCCGTGGAAAGACTGTACGATCATGAAGGCTTTTAAGAATTCTAACATATTTGATGGTAACCATGGACCTGGCGGCGGCTCGGGTGGTGGCGGCTTTCATGGCTTGGGCGCCGGCTCAAGCGGTGGCGGTTTTCATGGTCAGGGCCATCAAGGTAGTCAAGGCGGCTGTAATCAGCAATCCGGCCAGGGCAGTCAGCAGCAGCAGCAGTCCGGGTATCAGAGTAACCCAAAGAAGCTGAACAATGGGCAGTATCATGTGTTCACCACCAGTTTGTGCAAGAGGGACCAGAAACTTCATAAGAGGTCTATAAATGCTGTAGAGCCAGCGGTTCCACGTTATTTAAGTTGGTCTAAGCAGCCTATTGTATGGAGTAGGGAAGATCATCCTCCCCGGGTCGATAATCCGCGTAATCTGGCTTTGGTGGTGGCACCTCAAGTTGGTGGATATAAATTCACTAAAGTACTCATGGACGGAGGCAGTAGCATCAACATCCCATGTTATGAGACATTTTGTCGCATGGGGTTGACTGATAAAAGTCTTAAAACATCCAATACTGTTTTTCATGGAGTTGTGCTTGGTAAGTCGGCATATCCAGTTGGTAAGATTGAGCTGGAAGTAGCCTTCGGGGATGAGTATGATTCTAGGGCCGAGAAGTTAACTTTTGAAGTGGTTTAAATCAAAAAGCCCATATCACGCTCTGTTTGGACAACCAGCTTATGCTAAGTTCATGGCACAGCCGTGTTATGTTTATCTGCAACTCAAGATGCCAGGTTATAAGGGCACCATCACAGTGCATGGAAGCCGGAAGATAGCCCTGGAATGTGAGGAAGGCGATGCTGCTTACGCCGAGTTTGTTTGTGCAACAGAGGAATTGAAGTTTTATAAGGATAATGTTGATCCGGTGGATATGAAATCTTTGAAGAAACCAACTACGGAGCATGAGCCGGCCTTGAAATTTAAATCATCTGATGATACTAAGATTATTGATTTTGTGCCTGGTGACTCATCCAAACAGTTCATTATTAGTGCCAATTTGGATCCAAAATAGGAAAGCACGCTCATCGAGTTCATCCGTGAGAACCGGACATCTTTGCAAGGAAACCTTCTGACATGCCAGGTGTACCAAGGGAACTCGCTGAGCACACTCTCAACATTGATCCAAAGTTTAAGTCGGTTAGACAGTTTCTTCGGCGGTTTAATGAGGAAAGGCGTAAGGCTATTGGAGACGAGGTAGCCCGGCTCTTGGCGGCTGGTTTTATTGTTGAAGTTTTTCGCCCAGAGTGGTTGGCTAACCCAGTGCTTGTACTCAAAAGAACGGCACCTGGTGTATGTGTGTGGATGACACAGATTTAAACAAGGCTTGTCCGGCTGATCCTTTTGCTCGCCCTCGTATTGATCAAATCATTGATGCTATGGTGGGATATGAGCATTTGAGTTTTTTGGATGCTTATTCTGTTTATCATCAGATCAAGATGGCAGTTAAGGACCAGGAGAAGACAACTTTCATCACTCCATTTGGAGCCTTCTGCTATGTGTCTATGCATTTTGGGCTTAAGAGTGCCCAGGCGACTTATCAGCGGTGTGTACAGAATTGCCTTCATAATCAGATTGGGCGTAATGTTCATGCTTATGTAGATGATATAGTGGTAAATTCTAGAGAGAAGTAAACCTTGGTAGCTGATCTGAAGGAAAACTTTGATAACCTCCGGGTCTACAAGATGATGCTTAACCCGGCCAAATGTGTTTTTGGAGTCCCAGCTAGCAAGCTATTGGGTTTTTTGATGTCCAACAGAGGCATTGAGGCTAACCCAGAGAAAATTAAGGCAATCACATCTTTGGCTAAGCCAGCGTGTATCAATGATGTTCCAAGGCTGGTGGGTCGGGTTGCAGCTTTAAGCCGATTCATAAGCCGGTTAGGTGAGAAGGCTATGCCGTTGTATCAGATGATGAAAAAGACAGATAACTTTGTCTGGAGTGATGCTGCTTATTCTGCCTTTGAAGATCTCAAGAGGCAACTCGCTGAGTCGCCGGTTCTGGCTACTCCCATTGAGAAAGAGCTGATGTTGTTATATGTGGCTGCTAATTCACGTGCTGTCAGTGTGGCCATTGTTATGGAACGCAAGGAGGTCGGCAAGGAACATCTGGTTCAACGGCCGGTTTACTATGTCAGTGAGGTGCTCATTGAATCCAAGCAACGATACCCACATTGGCAAAAGCTTGTTTGTGGGGTGTTCATGGCGAGCCGGAAGCTTAAGCATTACTTCCAGGGTCATCCTATCACTGTGGTTAACTCTGCTCCATTAGGAGATATTATTCAGAATAGAGAAGTCACAGGACGAGTCGCCAGGTGGGCCATTGAGCTTGTGTCTCATAATTTAAAGTATGTGCCATGTACGGCTATTAAGTTTCAAGCACTGGTAGACTTCATTAACGATTGGACGGAGTCACAGATACCCGAAGAGAAGCCAGACAACACATATTGGATGATTCATTTCGATGGGTCCAGACAATTGGAAGGATCAGGGGCTGGAGTTGTTTTAACTTCTCCTCGAGGTAACAAGTTTTGTTATGTGTTGCGATTGATGTTTCCTTGTACTAACAGTGCAGCAAAATATATGGCCTTGCTCTATGGGCTTCGAATGGCTAAAGAGATGAGTTTAAGCCGGGTACGATGCCTTGGCGACTCAGATTTGGTGGCTCGGCAGGTGTTAGGCAAGTGGGATTCCAAGGACCCTCTCAAGGCGGCTTATCACCAGGAAGTTGACGCTGTGACTGGACACTTCAAGGGGTATCAGGTGGAACACATTGATCGCAGAAAGAACGAAGCGGCGGATGCCTTAAGTCGGTTGGGATCTTTGCGTAAGACGGTGCCACCTAACACATTTTACATGTTCTTCATAACCCTTCTGTCAAGTTACCTACAGAAGAAGACTTGGCCGTTCCTGACCCGGAGGCACAACTGGTGGCAGCTCTTCATGTCATTCCAGATTGGGTAGTGCCATATTTGGCTTACATGACCCGGGGCGAGTTGCCATAGGACGAGATCTTGGCAAGACGGATAACCCAGCGGTCTAAGTCAATGACAATTTCTAATGGTGAACTATATCATCATAGTGTCACTCGGGCATTTCAGCGATGTGTCTCTCCTGAAGAATGTCAAGAGATTCTTCATGGGATCCAGGAAGGAGATTGTGGCCATCATGACGGCTCAAAATCTCTTGTGGCCAACACTTTTCATCATGGCTTTTACTGGTTAATGGATCATATAGATGCGATGGATGTCAAAAGTTTGCACGACGAGCACACGTACCGGCTCAAGAATTGCGGATGATTCCAATCACTTGGCCGTTTGCGGTTTGGGGGCTTGATATGGTTGGACCTTTCAGAAGATCCAAGGATAAAAAGACATATCATTTGATGGCAGTTGAAAAATTCACAAAATGGGTTGAGGCAGAGGCGGATAGCAAGTGTGATGCAGCCACAGTGGTTCAGCTCATGAAAAAGGTGATCTTTCGTATTGGCTTTCCAAACAACATTATAACTGATAATGATACTAATCTATCCAAAGGTTCTATGGAGGAGTTTTGTCAACGTGAGCATATCGGGCTTGATGTTTCGTCAGTAGCTCACCCCCAATCCAATGGTCAAGCTGAGAAAGCAAATCAGGAAATCCTAAAAGGTCTCAAGCCCCGGCTTATGGTTCCTTTACAGCGGACGCTAGGTTGTTGGGTAGACGAATTACCCTCGGTGCTGTGGAGTATCAATACCACTACTAACAGTTCTACAGGTTATACACCTTTCTTCATGGTTTACGGAGCAGAAGCATTTCTGCCTAGTGACATCTGTCATGACTGGCCTCGCGTGGCGGCTTACGTTGAAGCTGATAATGAACAAGCCCGACAGGATGCACTTGACTTGTTAGATGAGGAGAGAGATTTGGCAGCGGCTCGATCAGCAATTTACCAACAGGACCTGCGCCGTTATCACAGTCGCCGGGTTAAGTCCAGAACCTTTCAAGAAGGTGACCTGGTGCTCCGGCTCATCCAGGATCTGTCTGATGCACACAAGCTATCCCCGCCTTTGTAAGGACCCTTTGTGGTCAGCAAGAACTTCAACAACGGGTCATATTACCTCATTGACGTTCGAGAGCACAAAGACTCATGTAAGTCGGAGGAGGAGACCCGGCGGCCGTGGAACATTGCTCAGCTGCGGCCATTTTATACTTAAGCCACCAGCTCTCATCATGTACATACTTTGACGTTGTATATGTTATGATAAGTAATAAAAGTAGGACCTCGGTCCTTTTCCCCTTCAATGATCAAATATCGTTATTATCATTATTTAAAACGACCATTAGGGGGCTGATCGCATCCCAATCTAGCTTAACCCTTTTGGTCCAGCTAATGATCGTATTCGAATCTAGCCGTAAACCTCATGGTCACTTGGGGGCTTCCTGTTCAAACATAGGTCGTATTCGAACCAAAGAGAACCTAGCTGTCGTAACCCTCCTGATCGGCTCAAAGCCAAACTCACTAGGGGGCTTCTTGATCATATCCGAATCATAGCTTCGCCCCTTTTGGGTCCGACTTGGATCATATTTGAATCAGGGTCGTTAAAAACCTCTCAAGGTCATTTCGGGGCTTCATATTCAAACATTGGTCGTATTCGAACCAAAGAGAACATAGATGTCGGTACCTTCTTGATCGGCGCAACGCCGAAGCCACTAGGGGCTATATGATAGTATTCGAATCTTAGCTTAACCCCTTTGGTCCGGTTTACTTATCGTATTCGAATCAAAACCATCCAGTTTTTATTTAAATGTTTGATTTACATGGTCTGAAGCCTAGTGTTTTGTCTTACTATTTTTTATCATCTCAAATCTAACTATCAGTATGGTTTCAAATTAAACTGGCTCGGTTATTTGACAATGAGTCACCAAGGCATAACAGTCATCAGACATATGGAAGTATTGACTTCTAAAAAAGATTGGGTTATCAACCTCATCATCCGGGTCATGTAAACCGGCAGTCCAGATTCAAAGAACTCAGTTATGACAGTGTCATTCATGAACAGACTTCTCTCTGTTTTTTCGTTAAACAAAGGTTTTTTCAGCCTTGTTTATCTTACATCTGGTTCTGTTTTTTCCACTATGATAATTTCATAGTCATATATCGGGTGTTTTGACCCGTCCGGTGCAAAACCGCCAGGACAATTTTTTCATCTTTTTCAGGAACAGACTTAAAACATTACAGATGCAATCACGGATGTAATGCATATATATATTGACATCATGGGCAAAGAGTCATATGCAATATCTTATGCATGATGGCATAGGCAAAACAAGCAGATTTTAAACTAACCTATTACAAGGCTTTGAGAGCCCAAAAGGTTAGGCTGTTTTTTCTCTTAAACAAATCTTAAGATAAAGACAAGATTATTCAGATGGTTATGACTCCTCCCTCGCCGGTTCACCTCCCTCCACTGGTTGGAAGCTGGGATTGGACCAGTCAAATCGCTTCAGAGCAATGAACTCCGCTTCATCGTCAATCAGGCCGGCTGAGTTGACTTCCAGGGCAAAAGTGTGTTGGCGAACCGGCGGGATAAGGTCTGTCACTTTATAGGAGGGAGTCGCCATCTTCTTATTCTCCATATCAAAACCCGACTGATATTTGTCGATGTTGGTCTCCTCACCAAGAAAGGAAGCATGAGCACGAACTCCGCTCACACAGGCAATAAAGTCATCTTGCTCAAATGGAGTCCCGTCTTCCTTCACGGTAGGGTACCCTTTAGCCATGTCCACCGGGTCTAAATCCAGCACCTATGGTTTGGAGCGGCTCAGGGCAGTCAGGGCTCCGGCTCTGGCACAGGATAGTTTGACCTCTTGAAATCTGGCGGGTAAGATCGATAACTTCTTCAAAACATCACTCAAACGGTTGGGTCCTTGGTTGGCAGGGGAGATAGTAGCAAGTGCCCGCTGAGCCCCAGTGTACATTTGCTCCACCAAGGTGTAAACTGCCTTCAGTTTTATCACACTGTTTTGACTCAGATTGTTACTCCGTGGATCTATGAGTATTTTCACAAAGGTTAAGCAGGCGGTTTCTATTCCTGGTAAAATAGAGTATAAGTGACTAATGCAAATAACTCACCGAAGATGGCGGAGACCATTTGAGACACGTGGTTTTTTAAGCCGATGAGCTTCATGGTAACCTCCTCAAGAGCCGCCTCTGCTGTCTCGGCACGTTGTACCAGCATGGTCTTCTCATCGGCCCAGGATTTCTTCTTCTCAGTCAAACTGGTCTTCAATTTTTTAGTTTCAGAGAGACTCAATTGGAGTTTGGAGTTAGCAGTCTTTATCTCTGACTCTTGATCCGCCAGCTGGGTCTTTGCATCCGTCAATTGAGAGCCCAATTCAGTTAGGGCGGTCTACAAACATGCACACGTGTGTCAAGATTTAACTAAAGGTTATAATGATTGAAGTCCCAAGTGCTTTGCAATGCAATACCACTTGGCACTTGGGGGCTAATGTCTGCCAAAGCAATTTTTATGCAAAATGACTCTTCTATGTTTCAAGTCCCAAGTGTTTTACAAAGTAACAATGCTTGGCACTTGGGGGCTAAAGCATGATATTCAGAAAGCTTTTCAAGATGAGCCGAATCACACTACTTATTTGGACTGATCTAAGACAATTATGAAGTTAAGTATCGGCTCATTTATGATAAATTGAGCCGGCCCTTGGGGACTATAGGTGAAGTTTATGCTAATTTGTTGGACATAGGAAAAATCTAAAGACAAGGTATCAACCTATATCATAAGTCTACATATCATTCAGGTTCATCATAATCTGAAGCCTTGGGGGCCGGCAGAGTATATATAAACCAGAGAACATACCACATATTTCAGTTGCAATTGCTTGACCATCTCAATTTCTGAGTCACGGCTGGAATGCACATGACTGAGATAGACGGACAACACGTCACTAACGTTCAAGTGAGCGTAGTGAGAGATATCAAACCGTACTTTCTACCTTTCCAAGGCCTCCTGTTTGGCAGAATGCCTGGCCAGCACAGTCGGATTACCCGGCTCAACGAATCTGCTGCCAGTGATCAGAACGTCATGGTCAGAAGACACTGGCGGGTTAGCTGAACCGGACGGTCTAACGGTGGATGGATCAACAATGGTTTCGCCAGCTAACGGCTCAGGAGGGTCCAATTGAGCATTGACAGCTGAGTCTTCTGGCGCTTCAGACTGAGAGGGAGGAGCTGATGTTGCCGGTTCAGGTGCAGGATTTTTTGGGTCTTCTGCCAGTTTAATCACCTTGGGTTTCTTGGACTTTGCTTGACCGCTAAGAAAGATTTTTATGAGACAGTTAGTATAATGATGTAGTTTTAAAGATGTAGAGGAAAGATAATTTTCCTTACCCAGGGGCAGTCTTGAAAGCCGGAAATTGAGTTTGGGACGAGTCGCCAGAAGAGCGAGAGACCTCTTGCAAAGTTAAAATAAAGTTAAGGAAATAAGGAAATAGATTCATGGATAAAAACAAAGGACAAAGGTGAAACAAACCTCATTCTGGCGTTTTTGAGGAGTTTTTTGTAAGTCAGAAGGTGGTTCATCATCGTCATTAGTCGGGGCCTGATGGCGGCTCTCATGTTGCTGCTTTTTCAAAAGAAAATGAGGGGCCAAATAAGCCAAAGGGTGCGAAAACCTTACTTTTTGGGTTACCAGTCGAAGTTTCTATCTTGGCAAAGGGGCTGAGTCGGAGGAAATAGTTACCTCTTCTTCCACGGCCTGGCTGGCCCCCGTGTCGTCCTGGCAATAGACAGTGTCAATAAGATAGTTGAAAAATTGGCCAAGGGAGTCAAGGGCTACCTCCAACTCAGAAACATCATCTAGCTGGAATATGTCAGATGCAGTCTTCTTCTTGTTGGGTTTCCGGGTCGTTCTTCTGGCGGCTATGGCAGCGTCTCTAGCCTTCTTGGCAGCTTCATGATCATACTTGGCCTTCTAGAAATCAGATTTGGCCTATAAGCAAATAAACGGGTTAAGAAGTCATGCAAGTATTTAAACTACAGAGAAAAACTGAAAAAAGAGAAGGAGGTCAAGAAATTACCTCTGGTGCCGGGTTAAGCTTGCAGAAGGGGTTTAATCCAACCTTACTGCAGTCCTCGTATTTGTCGTTCATGAGGATGGTAGACACTGCCACAATGTCTTCTTCAGTTAATTGTACAGAGCTATAACGCAGAGAGTCATCTGGGCCTCCGCCATACTTATACATCAACTTGGATCGGCGGCTAAGAGGGATGACCCGCCACGAGATCCAGCAACGGATCAGGTCAACTCCGGTTAAGCCATTTCCCAATAAAGCTTGAATCCTTTTGATAGATGGGATAAGTTTCTTGCGTTCAGCAGCAGTAAGTTTGCCAGGGAGCACAAACTTAGAATCAAGACGCTCCGCACAATAACCCGGCAGTGGTTTTTCACCAGCTGGTGATGTATCTTGGCAGTAGAACCAGGTTTGGTTCTAGGCTTTGGGATGGCTTGGTAAGACCACTAAAGGAAAAATGGCACCCTGTCGGCATTGAATCGAAATTCCGCCAAGTTCCAAGCTAAGGCCGTTGCTGCACTCATTCTGGCGGTTCAAGTAAAAGTACTCTCTGAAGAGCTCCATAGTCGGTTCTTCTTGAAGATATACCTCACAAAGAAATTGAAAATTGTAGATATTGGATATAGAGTTGGGTCCAATATCTTGTGGATGAAGCTTGAAAAAATGCAGGATGTCTCGGAAGAACTTTGAGCCGGGTGGTGAGAAACCCCGGTTCATATGATCAGTGAAAACGATAACTTCACCATCTTTGGGCTGAGGCCGTTCTTCGTTTGGGTCAGGAGCATGATAAGACATAACATTTTTCTCTGACAAAAATCCAATGGTGACAAATTCTTTGCAGACTGTTGGTGCTTTTGACGGCATGATGAAGAAAGGGCAAGCTGAAAAGAAAGTAATTTGCCGGTTCAATTTATTGGTGGAGTTACAGATTCATGATTATAGTACAGATGAGTAATGGCGGCTTAGGTAAGGGCTAATGACATGTAAAGGAAAAATGAGCTAAAGTCATAAGCCGCCATGACTAAAAATATTCAAAAGGATGCCTGAGTCAGAATTGACTAAGTATTGAGAAAAACAGATTTCACAAGTGGTTGCTATTATTTTGGATCAAAATGGCTCAAAAAGGAGAAATAAATCTAGACCTAAATACCAGCACAGAGGAGTTCATCGGTTCAAAGGAGATCTTTGTACAAGAAGAAGGGGATTTGTTAGCCTCTGAAATGGATGTAAAACAACTATCGCATAGATTCTATATTTCTTTTAGATCAAAGGAGAGGTGAAGTGGAGAAGCTGAAGGGAATCTATGACGAACAGCAAAGAACACAAGAAGGAAACCTCCCGAACCCTAATACAGATCTATGGGGGTGAGAAGGAAAGAGCTTCGGGATGCAGAGCTGCTGCGAACGATCGCCGCCGTTCTCTAGACAGACTCAGGGTGATGCAGCGGCCGGAGTTGAGGACGGCGGTGCGCTGCGGCGGCGGCGGAGCTCGAGCGGCAGAGAAGGTGCGAGAGGAAGAAGAAGAAAGAGGAAGGACCGGCTGTGCCTACTTATAAGGGGATAAGTGAAAGGGTAGGCGTGAAAATCGAGGAAGAGCAAAGTAATGATTATCCAGCTAAATGGACGCCTCGATTTTCAGAAAACATTTAAGATAAGGATCTCTTGAAGATGACGCCATGGCGGTTTTCCAAATTTTCTGAAGATGACGTCATGGTGGGTTACAGAGCTCTTACAAAAAGCAGAAGATGGATGTCGAATAAGTGTTGGAGGTTGACAAGAACAAAGTTCAAATCAACCTGGGGCCTAATGTTGGGAATATGGCTACTAGATGGGTTGGGTCAATCCTAATGGCAGGTTACTAAAAGAAGCTTAGTGAATATACAAGGCGATGGTTTAGTATGAGACTTGTAGTAGGCCCAAGCCAAGAGGTGGCTTGAGGCCCATGATTGTAAACCGCCGTGTGTAAGAAAGACTTGTAAAGAAAGGCATGTAAAGGAAGTCACCGAGCCAGACATGTTATATGAGCCAGCCGGGACTCTGTAGGCCGCCAGGCGTCAACCCATGTATATAAGGGGACGACCCGGTGGTGGCTTAGGCTGAGGGACAACAGATCGAGAAGCCAAGCTAGCGTAGTTCGCTCCTTGGTCATCCAAACCTAGCAATACGACATCAACTCGACTAAGCTTTACCTTCAACGCAAGGGGCCGAACCAGTATAAACCTTTCCTGTCCTTTGTCCCGATTAACCCTTTTAAGCTTCCTAGTTGCGATGGCTCCACGACTAAGTCCTTTCACTAGGACATCTGCCATGACAATTCCACGACACTTAGTGTAGGTGCTTAGGCAAATGCTTAGGTGCGTACGATGTGGTAGATGCATTGGGGTGGAGGGGCGCCTTTATATGAGGCCAAACTGTGTTGCATTCACATCGTGCAGCCTCTTTTCCTGGTCCTCTTCCCATTACTTCACTCATGCATTAATTAAAGGATGATGCATTAGCCGTTCAACATTTCTGGAACCGCTACTCCTTCCCTCGTCTGCATTAAAGCTGTATCGGGAACTGTGCTGCCCGCTGTCAAATTGAACAGTACTGCGGCGCCCACTACACGCCCGGCTGAACACGCCTCCTCGCCTCCATTAAACCTGCATGCAAACCGAGAAACCTACTCCGGCCACACGTCCGTTCATGAATGGGCCGGAATTAAACGCAACACCGGCCGAGCTCCTCCCGTCCGCCCTCAGTTTAAACGAGGCCAGGCGCCGGCCAAGCTCCTACCGTCCGCCCTCTATTTACACGAGGCCAGATAGACAACGGGCAAGAATCGCACCCCTCCGCCGCTCCCCCATCTCCTCCTTCACCATTTTCTCCACTATTCCGATGGCTTCTGAGGATCCGTTCTCCGGCATATTACCTGGCTGGGTGGCCCGCCGAGCCCTCCGGATACGGGCAAGGCCGCTCGGTGCTTCACGAACCTCTCTTGGCTGACGGAGCCAGTTGCCGCCTCAAGCAGGCGCGCGGTTCAGCATCTCGCCGCTCTAGTACAGCTCGATAAGGAGTGGCGAGTTGCTCCATGCCGGCATGGCGGCGAGCACACCGGTACGGGCGTCGTCGTTGTCGCGTCGTACCGCGCCACCAGTGTCTGTGGGCGCGCCTCCCGTGCCTACAACAGCGCCATGCAGGCAGAGACAGAAGCCGGGTGCGTGGAGAGCTAATAGGCAGTGGCCAGCTTCTCCATGTCCGCCGCCATCATCGAGGAGAAGTAGAACACGGGAGGCCGTCGCCACTTGGGTCCCATGAAGCCCACCGCCAAGGCGACGATTGCGCATTCAGGTGGTTTCTTTGCTGCTTCGTCTCTTCCGAGGACCTTCGTCAACCCCGCAAGTGTTTGCCGGACATGAGGAAGATAAAGGGATCCGCGGGCGGCCATTTAGATTATGTACTCCCTCTCCAGCTGGCGGGAAATATTTGTTCTAAGAATGGATAAATTGTATGTATCTATAACTAAAATAAGTCCAGATACATCCATTTCTAGGACAAGTATTTCCGTACGGAGGGAGTATTAATTCACAAGTAGAAAAAGGGTCAAACGTGAAGCACATTAGTGTCGGTTTGATTTTGGCCCGGTACTAATGGTACCATTAGTGCCGGTTCGAATGGATTTGCATTAATGCCGGTTCGTTTGAACCTTTAGTACCGGTTCGTGGCACGAACCGGTACTAAAGGGGTGGTGGCAGGCTGGCGTTAGGCCGGGGCCTCACGATCACCTTTAGTACCGGTTCATGCCATGAACTGGTACTAAAGGGGTCTGACCTGTAGTACCGGTTGGAGACACAAACCGGGACTATAGGGCAATTTTCAAACTTGAAAAAATCATAACTAAATCATCTGGTTCAAGAAATATAGAGTGTTACTAAATAATTACGCAATATATTAGTGTTACTAAATAAGTATCTCAGTTTTTTTGAATTTTGTTCAAATCTGGTCAAACTGTGGTCAAACTGTGGTCAAACTATGGTCAAACTACTTATTCAAGAAATATTAGTGTTACTACATAATTATTCAAGAATATTAGTGTTACTAAATAATTATTTCAATTTTTTGAATTTTGGTAAAATCTGGTCAAACTATGGTCAAACTATGGTCAAACTTATTCAAGAAATATTAGCGTTACTAAATAATTACTGTTTTTTTAGAATAATAGTTTCAAACTCAAACGGTGAAATGTGTGACTTCATGCTCAAGCTAAACTCCTCAGGGTTAATAGGATTCACATCTTACTATTGTCAGGAAAACAACAAGTGCAGACTCGGAAACGAAGGAGAATAGAACCTGAAAGTTAAGCGTGCTCGGGCTGGAGTAGTGAGAGGGATGGGTGACCGGTCGGGAAGTTAGATGATTTGGAATGAGTGATCCACACTTGAGCAGTTAAGAGAGGTGATTAGAGACTAAATCATCAAATAATTCAGAAAAATTAAAATAAAAAAAATCAAATTTTTTTCCAAAATTATCAAAAAAGAAATTCAAAAAAAAACCTTTAGTACCGGTTGGTAACACCAACCGGTACTAAAGGTCCCCCATACCAGGGCGCGAGCTCACGCCACGTGGTGGCACTTTAGCGCTGGTTCGTGCCGAACCAGTACTAAGGGGGGGGCCTTTAGTGCCCACACTTTAGTGCCGGTTCCTTAACCGGCACTAAAGGCCCTTACAAACCGGTTTAGAACTCCGTTTTCTACCAGTGATTATACCAAGAGAGCCGGATTGGCACCGCTTAGTTCATGTAAATGTAACGAAATCCATCATGTTTATATGAAGATCTGGCTTTTTTATATGAAATCCTTCATGCTTATGTGAAATCAGTCCATGTTTACACGAATTTCATCTGGTTGGTTAGAGTTGTGAAAATGTATGCCGCTGGCGTTTGATGTCGTCCTCCGCGGAAGGAAGCAGGAGGAAATTTGCCGGCTGCCATTGGAGATGCACTACTAGGGAAAAGCTTATAGGTAGACGCTTACTTGTAGCGCGGGTTTATAACCCTCGGTGCTGCTACTTACTAGTAGCGCGGGTTTTTACCCCTCCCTACTACTGAGTTGATACTAGTAGCGCGTGTTTTTATCCCGCGCTACTACTAAGCGGTCTCTACCGTGCTCTCCCGGGACACGCCATAGTAGTAGCGAGGGGTACAAACCCGCGCTACTACTAAGTTGATACTAGTAGCGCAGTTTTATACCCCTCGCTACTACTAATTACGAGGTAGGTGAAATCCCCATATCCTCGGCCGAATCCATCCTCTCTCCCTCACTTTTCCCCTCTCTCACTTTCCTCCTCTCTCCCTCGTACTCCAGCGGTGGCCGCCGCTGGTACACTCTGCATTCTCCCTCCCTCCCTCTCCGAGATCCCTCCGGTGGGAGGTCGCCGGAGCTCCTCGCCGCCGCCAAGATGCGGAAGCACGACCTCGTCATCCTCCTCCTCACCGCCTTTGCCGTCTTCTTCTCGCTCCAGGTCAGCCGTCCTGCTCCTCCACCTCCCCCCTCTTCGATTCGATCCGGAACCCTAGCTGACCCATCCCCCTCCTCCTTCGACAGCACGAGGGCCGCCGCGAGGTACAACTCCCCACGCACGACGCCAAGATCCAGGTCCTCCAGCTCCCGGCCAATGTCGGGCTGGCCTCCGTGGCCTCCACGAGGCGCGCGTCATGGCCGAGATCAGTCCGTGTCTGTGACCCGCGCTACAGATAGTTAGTAGTAGTAGCGCGGGATGCACTGCGCTACTACTACTAGTTAGTGGTAGCGTCGTAGTAGTAGCGCAGGCACCCGCGCTACTACTAGCTTTTAACCCGTGCTACTACTAGGCTTTTTCCTAGTAGTGATGCTCTTCTGCTAGAAATAATAGAGTGACATCCAATCCATTTGAGTTAATGGCGTGTATGATTGTCCCTCTATAAAAAGTTAATTGCATGTACAGTGTACACGTGACTTGCAGGGTGGCTACAACTTCGTACAGAAAGTTAAAAAGAAACAAGTCCATCCATAATCTTGTATTCTAAGTACTCTTTGGGTTCCACTATCAGTATAGTAGCGAAAGAAGTATATATTAAATAATTAATATATAATATAAAAATCTAAAGTTAAAGACAGATTTCTAACTCATGTCATCGCGTTGCCAGCATCCGGCGCTAACCAGCCCAACACATTTTTGCCATGCTGGAGATATATCTCCATGTATACTCTTATACTCCATCCGTTCCTAAATACTTCCTCCGTTCCCAAATATAAGACCTTTTAGGGATTCCACTATCGACTATATACGGAGTAAAATGAGTGAATCTACACTCTAAAGTATGTCTATATACATTCGTATGCAGTTTATAGTAGAATCTCTAAAAGGTCTTATATTTAGGAACGGAGGGAGTATTTGTCTTTTTCAGATTTCAAATGGACTACCACATATGGATTTGTATGTAGACATATTTTAGAGTGTAGATTCACTCCATTTGCTCCATATGTAGTCACTTGTTGAAATCTCTAAAAAGACAAATATTTAGGAACGGAGGAAGTAGAAAACAGAGTTTGTGATGAAGGTGTGCGTGCCCTCCTGCAATATAGGCCGTCGGATTTATATCTAACGGATAGAAAGGAAACTATGGCAATTTTGCAAAAATATACTCACACCCCTCTACATGTTCGCAAATACGGCCTTCCCCCGTTCATCCTTTTCTCTCATAAGATAAACTACTCATATGAATGCATCTTGATCTTCTGTGCAATGCAAAGGTATCTAGCTAGTTTCTTTTAAAATAGTTACTACGATAATTGGGTTGAAGTGATATATTTTATGTCTGCCCCGAATGATTTCAGACTCACTAGTAGTAATAAAGAAAAGGTTGCCTTGTTAATTTACAGAAAACAGGGTGAAAACTATCACCTGAGGCCGGTAAAAACGAGGCACACTGGGTTCAGCGTCATCGTCACTACAGCTATGCGCACGCAAGAAGTCTACATATCTAGAGGGCTACTGAGTGAGGCACAGAGACACAATGTTCGAGAGAAACCAATTGACAGATTACGACCAGATTAAGTTGTCACCCTTCTGCTGTCATTGTTGGGGTGGGGGGAGGAGGAGGGAGAGAAAGACGTATCGAGAGTGTGCGCGGTAGGGACAGAGGCACAACTAGTGTGTGTGTGTGTGTGTGTGTGTGTGTGTGTGTTTGAAAGAGGAGTAGATAGATTACTATCAACATCGAGGTGCCACCCTACTCCTTCGGTGTCGCACAGTGTGAGTGTGTGTGTATGTGTGTTTGAGAGAGAAGCCAGTCGATAGATTAGTATTAAGATCATGGTGTCACCCTACACCTTCGGTGTTGGGATGTGTGT
>NC_041382.1:548903784-548907822 GCF_002162155.2 Triticum dicoccoides
GGGGGTAGTGACACTTACATATCTCTACTCTTATAAAAACAAAGTTGGTGATGATGGTGTTCCTGCCATCCTGCAATATAGGCCATCCGATTTATATCTGACGGGTAGGAAGGAAACTATGGCAATTTTGCTAAAATATACCCACACCCCTCTCCGCATTTGCAAATAAGGCATTCCCTCGTTCATCCTTTTCTCCCTCAAGATAAACTACTCATACAAATGCATCTTGATGTCCCGTGCAACGCATGGGCATCTTGCTAGTAGGGAGAAGGAGTTTGTGTGACACATATCTAGCTATATTAAGGGATAGGTAGATAGCATTTGTGCGAGGCATACTTAAAGCATCACGAAGATAAGCAAAATGGTGTGCATGCAAATGCAAGCATGTGTGTCTGTGTGTGTGTGTGTGATAGAGAGAGAGCGAAATCTAAAAACAAAAGGTGCTCCATTGGAATCCCATTATATGTATTCATATGGTTCCGGAACTCGAGTTAACCTTAGGCATATGTGTGAGATACATTATTATACTTTGAGACATTAGTGGCTGTGGGTGGGCGGAATTAAAGGGGTGGGCGTGATCGACAGAGAGAGAGTGTGTGTTTCTGTGTGAGAGACTTGTAGGACGGGGTAGAAAGACAAATTCTAACCTTGACGGCGGGAGAGAAATACACAAAGTGCGCGTGTGTGATTCCGATGCCCACAGGGAAATGCGATATGTATGCGTGTGAGAGAGATTGCACAATTCATTCACATATCGCTATCGAGCGATCGTGCACATGCATCACTTGAACATAAATAAATATCTACTTCATATTGTGGCCAAAGGTACAATATCGATTCAATGCTATAAAGATTGGACGCTCACGTATCACATTTCTTCTATTTAAATAAACCTTTTCAGTTGTGCATGCCAAAGTTACAGTGATGTTTCCTCAAACAACAAATGTAGCTATCATGTACATGCATCATTGTTACTCTTGCATTCATAATCATTAGTCTTGGATGATTTAAGGTTCTATTATGAAGTAATATATGTAATATTCATATATGAATTCAACGGGTGCACAATTTATGAAATGGAGGCTATGTAATCATATGATGTAACACTTTTAAGTAGCGGACTAAAATATCCATTTCTTTTTGTGCGCCTCTACACTAACATGAAAATGCATTATGTTTAAAGTAAATAACCAATTGCACTAAATTATCTATTTACACAAGAAATACATAGGCTGAGCGTTTGATCCCTTTTTTGTGAACGCGCCACTACACCCGTACGATTGGCCGCGCCCGTGTGAACGTCCAAGTTATCGGCGCATCATCCCGAGTTATTGTCTTTTTTCTGGGGTGGACTTCACACCAGTTATTAACTGCTGACGCGTGCCCCGTGTACACAGTATCGCATGACCTTCCCGCTAGCACGGTCCAAAATTAGTTGAAACTAGATACGAACGATCCCGCGGGCGGCAAAATCCCCCGCCTCCTTCTAAAATTTCTGCCACCTTAGTCTTTAGCATGCGAAATTCCCCTTTTGTCCTTGGTGCATGGAGACCAACAGTTACAATACCGCCCTCATCTACATAATAGGTCGGGGCTGCTTTGGTAACTTCCGGTTCCCCCCACTACACGGCACCCCCATTTCCTCTCCCCTCCCACAAAAACGACTAACTCCACATCACCAGAGCATCTATCATCACGTCGTTCGTACTTCATCGGCCTTTCTCCCCTCCCCTCTTGAAACCCTATACTACTCATCCACTAGAGTACCAAAGCCCATTCACTGCCAGCGGCATCCACCTTGCCAGATCTGCTTCTGCAGCCGCATCTACCCCTCCCACCTCCCCTAGAAACAAGCAGACTGCTCATCCACCACTATACCACAGCCCATTCAATGCCGGCCTTGTCAACGGCACCGGATCTGCTTCACCGGTACTCTCGTCAACCACAGGGCATCTGCAACGGCTCATTCGTACTCCCCACCGGAGACACTTCGTCCACATCCCCAGAGCTGCCCCACCGACGCCCCCGTTGACGGCCGCTGAACCTCTTCGCCGACACCTTCCTCAACTCTACCGGAGCCGCTTCGTCGACACCATCGTCAACCCCACAGGAGTAGCTTCACCCATAGCATTCTCAACCCTACCGAGGCCGCTTTGCCAGCTCACAAGTCCACGGCCTCATATTCTCTTCCTCGCACCCTCATCCAACCTACCGGAGCAGCTTCTGACGCCTCGTCCATGGACGCAGATCCGCATCGTCGACACCATCCTTAACCCAACCCCCAGAGCAGCTTCACCTACGCCCTCGTCCACGGCCACATATCCGCTTCGCCCACACCGTAGTCCACCCTACCGCAGCCGCTCCACAAACACCCTACTTGATGGTTCTAGATCTCCTTATCGGACCCCAACAGCCAGCACAACGTCATCACCCTTGACGTTTCTAACCAGATTCCATTGTCTGGCAAGATGCCAAGCACCCGCCACGGCCTAGGTACTTGTCACCTTTAAAGCCGTCCAACATCACCTGCCCGATGTACTTCAAATATACTAACAGGTAGTTGTTACCTGTTATGCAGCTGGCAAAAACTACAAGGACGCTGTTTCTTCTGGATCTCACAGCTTGGCCAACCAAGATCCTGGACTGAGGCATTGCTATGATCTTGTAAGTGCGTCTCTCTCTCTTGTATTGTTCTGTGCCTACCAGCGTGCTTTGCTAGGATTTTCGATCAGTAATCCCTTTGTGCAGACAATGATTTCTACTACTGGCTGCTAAATTAGATATGTAGATCTCATACATGATACTAGCTCGTACCTTCGTTCCTAAATATAAGTCTTTCTAGAGATTCCACTATAGGCTACATACGAAGCAAAATGAGTGAATCTACACTCGAAAATGCATCTATATACATCTGTATGTGGTCCATAATGGAATCTCTACAAAGACATATATTTAGGAACAGAGGCAGTACATTACACAAAATCATAGGTGGCATGTAGGAATTCAAGTGCACTACATTAGGCTCCCTTAGAGTGCCTACTAGACCAGCACACAGAGTCATGGCTAGTTTATGCTACGCACACAATCATTAATTGGTGGTTTAAATATGCGCAAGGGATATGCAATGTATTATCATGTAGAGATGTCTGAAATTAGCCGTGTCAACTTAGAGATAGGGTTACACAATGAGAAAGTACAAGATGTATGTGGCAATTTCATGCAGCATCGCAAAAAAGGAGAGGCAGCGGTGAGCCTATATAGTGTGTTATGGTACGTCACTCCTCCATTGCAATCATCGTGACAGGTTATTTGTATGTCAGTTCAATTGGCCAAGTTTCTTAGGGATAGTTATTACGAGTTATCCTAAGAAAATAAGCACATGTGAATATAAGCTCCATGTAATAAGCCAACCAGTTCTTTTCATTGTGTTTTCAGCTTATCTTTGGTATGATCAGTGAAAAGTCTAGATTGCATTATATTTTTTCATTTTGCTGCCCATATGAAAATTAATTTGACTTGCAAACATCACAAATTGAACCCAGTGCAGTAATTAATATGATAGAAAAACAGACCATCACTATTTGCTCAAAATGCAAATACAAAGATACCATCTACTTGGCACAATCTACTTTGGTCAATGTTTTCCATAGAGATCCCATTGCCTAATTTAAACAAAGAATGCATGACCCACATTTAAATGAAGACCAATTATTTATTGAAATTCGATGGTCCAAGTGGCTGGTTATTATCATATAGCAGCACCACCTAAAACCATCATATAGCAGCAGGAGCAGCTCATAGCAACTCATCATACAGCAGCAGAAGCAGCAGTGTGCAGTTCATCATATATATACTAGTAGCAGCTCATACAATTCATCATATACCAGCAGCAGGAGAAGCTCATAGCAATTCATCATATAGCAGCAGCAGGTGCAACTCATAGCAATTCATCATATAGCAGCAGCAGGAGCAGCTCATAGCAATTCATCATATAGCAGCAGCAGGAGCAGCTCATAGCAATTCATCATATAGCAGCAG
>NC_041382.1:548908243-548927023 GCF_002162155.2 Triticum dicoccoides
CAGCAGGAGCATCTCATAGCAATTCATCATATAGCATCAACAGGAGTAGCTTATAGCAATTCATCATACAGCAGCAGCAGGAGCAGCATATAGCAACTCATCATATAACAACAGCAACTCATAGCAATTCATCATATAGCAGAGACAGTAGCAGCTTATAGCAATTCATCATATAGCAGCAGCTCATAGCAATTCATCATATAGCAGCAGCAGGAGCAGCTCATAGCAATGCATCATGTAGCAGCAGCAGAAGTAGCTCATAGCAATTCATCGTATAGTGGATCAGAATGAAAATTTGGCAAAAAATCAGAGGAGATCGTCACCTTGGTGGATGAGCTCATCCTTCAACAGCACCTCAAGGCCACGGCCTGGGAGGTGGGGAGGGGGAATAAGGTGCCGTCTGCCATAGTGTGGCATCAGCCGTAGTTGTGCAGTGCCTGCCGGAGTAGTGCGTTGGACGAACCACAGTGGAGCAGCTGCTCGGCACCATGAGAATGAGGGGCGGCGCCAGAGGAAGGAGCAGCCAGGGAGATTTTCCCCTACCCGCCGGCCATGTAGCCTAGCTGGACAGAGCATCGTCGAGGACCAGGCAAGATGGGACCAGTGGCGACAGCTCGCTAGAGGGAACCCTAGTGCTGTAGGCAGGGGATCGAGGTAGAGGTAAAGGGAGAGGAGATGCAAGTGGGCAGGGCAATGAACACTAGTGTGTTTGTTTTTACTTGTGGGTGAGGTGTGATGCGGGCATCAGCAGTTGCATTTTGAGTGTAATATAGGCAGACAACAGAGTCATTTCACTATTCCCCTTCCCTTCAATTTTTAGTGAGGTTCTACCCTAAACACCCCCCTCCAAAGCGAAATTAGTTAAGCCCAAGCCCATAACTCAAAAATGACTTCTTTACATATTTTATGGCTTATTTTGACAATAAGCCCTGAAAAGGCGGAATAGAACTGGCCCTTAACCTACAATTCAATTGTTCGTCCAATGATGAATCACTCCTGCCAGCTATAGTGTACATTTAGGCATCATCATACATGTCATAACCTAATACATGTGCATTCCATTGTAGAATGGGGAATATGCAATGTTTATGTTAGTTCATACGTTGCACATGACGTTTAAATGCTCCTTAAATCTGGTCAGTCAAGTGATGGTATTTAAGCCTCCTTCCTTGCTTCTTTTCTTGATATGTAAGATTTGCTCACACATCTGTTCAATTGCTTGTTTGCATCAGCCAGCCATACTAGGACTATTTGCTTTGATTACTTGCTATTCTTGACCTAACACTCTAACAGAGCTTGTCAACGATTTAAACGCTAAGGGCTGCTGTAGTGGGGCCTTTTCTAACTCATATGTGACATAAAGGTTTAGCTGTACACTAAAGTAGGCTCTCCAAGAGTACCAGGAGATCCAGTTCGAAGGTATGCCTAGTTTTTACATAGTGCAGACATAGTAAATGCTCATTTCATTGTGTGCAAGTGCAAGAGATGCAGCATGTTTCATTATGTGGTGTTGTTTTGTTATAATCTCAACCTTTTGTGTTCACAGACTAGAAAGTATGCACATTTATCTTCCAAGGAGACGAGTAACTAGTTTGTGTCACCTTGCAGAGGTGGTGCAATGAAGATAAGATTGAGGATTTCCAAGTACAAGATGTTAGGAAGGAGCCTTGCAAGAGAAGTAGGAGCTGCACTAAGCCTCTTCAACCTGTTAAGTTAAGTCACTGTATCCAACTCAACATTTCAATTCCTTGTTTGTTTCAGGCATAGTTAATTTGCTCTTTTCAATTGCTTTATTTGTGCTCAGTTAATGAGATGCCCAAAGAATGATGCCTGATGTTGGGTACTTGTATAACTATTAGTTGACATAATTAAATGCCTTACCATTTAATTACTCTGCCGAAGTGTGCCTGAAGCTTTGAAGTCTATTAACCAACCATTATTGCATGAGGCTCACAATCTAGTTTATACTAGGCTAATGATTGCATAGTTTTGCTTGCTGTAGTATGTTTGTATGAAACCCTCTGCTGCTCATTATGCTCCTAAGACTTTAATTGAGCTATAGAACGGCCAACTGCTTGCTTACTTCTACGCAACATGCTGTCTAAATTTGTAACTTGTCTGTGTTTTGGATTGGGCCCCAACATCATGCTCCTGTGGTGAGCTAAGAGAGATTTCTGTATGCAGGCTGCACAGACTACCTTTTTTATAATTTTTAAAATATCACCTGCTTATGCTTCATGACATGTAACATTATTGTTAGTCCTGTTTTGCCATGTACAAAATAGTCAGTCTTGCTCGCTTCACTGTTGTAACTATATATTTGCCCTAGTCATGTGTAGTTACAGAAACATTTTAGGATGAAGTGACATCAACACAAAGATCTGCGAGCAGTGCGGCATGGCCATACCGAATGATTATGATTGGAATTAGAATGTGCTGATGTTCTCGAGCATCAACTAGAGGTGGCAAGACAACGTGTACATGATTGTCAATGTACAATCAACAAGTTGAGACTGGACATGTAGGTATTAGATGCAGGAGTCAAAAAATGAAACAAGACACTGAGGTAACAACAAAGGAATTGGAGATTTTGCAGACTGAAATTTGTGCTATCTACATCCGGCCAATCCTATTTTCTGAAGAGATTATAGTTCAAATGGTAAGTTATGTTGATGTGCTTCCATGATGTACGAGCTGTATTTGCCTAGTGTATGTAATTTGCTATTTGTGTATGTTTTATTATCACTGGTGCCGAACCATAATGCCCAGTGGGTATAATCTGCTGTAATTTCTTTATTGTATAGTGTAGGATTATTCTATGTTTCTATGCCTTAGTCTCTTTATTGTATAATGTATGTTTTTTAGAGGTGATAGTATAGAGTAGGATAATTCTTTGAATATGCTATATCGTTCAAAAAGGGGCCAACTCGCCCAAACGTTGTGACCATGGCCCTCCACAGGCCTTACGATCTATGGGCCATCTATGGGACGGACGATCCATGGCCTTCTATGGCTGTCGGATCTGTGGGCCTTCTATGGGCTGTCGGATCCATGGGCCTTCTCTCGGCTATCGGATCCATGGGCCTTCTATGGGTTGTCGGATCCATGGGCCTTCTATGGGTCATCGGATCAATGGGCCTTCTATGGGCCGTCAGATCAATGGGCCTTCTACGGGATGTCTCATCTATGGGCCTTGTACGGGCCGTATAAGGGGCCGTAAACGGGCTAGAGTAGAAATTGCACATTTTATGGGCTGACCATAACGGACCGTAAATAAGCCGTATTTGATGATGCTATGAAAATGGCCCAACAGATTAACGAGCCACAAACGGGCCGACTTTATCCACCGGTTGAATTTGGCCCACAAGCAGAAAAAGCCAGTAACGGGCCGTAAGTAACCGAATGTTGGAAATGAGTCCAATAATAAATGGGCCCTGAGAAGGCCGAAAGGTAACACGGGCTGGAAACGACCCAATGGAATAATGGGCCGCTAATGGGTAAAAAGCGATGAACCGTTCATTACGGGCCGGTTTCACCACGGGCCGTTAATGGGCCAAGAGTTACAAAGGGACTCATATGGGCCGAAATACGTCATGGGCCATACATGGGCCGGAAGTTACAATGGGCTGGAATCATATTGGACGGCCTAGATGACGCTACTGGGCCTAATTCCGGTAGGCCTTAACGAGCCGTGGGTTAGCGGGCTGTAAATGGGCTATATGCGAACATGCCGTTA
The DNA here is from genome assembly GCF_002162155.2 of Triticum dicoccoides. NCBI lineage: Eukaryota > Viridiplantae > Streptophyta > Magnoliopsida > Poales > Poaceae > Triticum > Triticum dicoccoides. The sequence goes on from NC_041382.1 coordinate 548,911,980, forward strand.
ACAGTCTTTCCGTGGGCCAGGCCGCCACCTTTTTACCAAGTCAAATGGGCCGACCTTTTCACAGGAATGGGCCTCTGTTGGGCCATGCCACGTGTCGACGTATCATAGGCGGCTTGGTTCCAATGAGTGGATGACATCTGTCCCAATGGTGAGCCGAGACGTGTTTCCTCCAGCCAATGATGAATTTGCACGTGGAAAATCCCCATTGGTCGGGGCTGTTACCGGGTTACCGGACCCAATATCTTAATGGTGTTCCGTTATGATGGATGCCACGTGTCGGTCACCCTTGACGAAAGCACTTCTGTGGCGCATGATTTATCATGATGGAAGTGGACACTTCTGTGATGATAATTTTGGTAATGTCATTGAACACTTCTACCGACAGCACAGGTATGACTATCTTGATTCTGTCATAAAATCGTCATGGATGTACATGCATGGCAAAAAACATGACCTACTGTGACAAACACGTATCATCACGGAAGTGTGTTTTTTTAGTGACATCAGTGAGGTGCTTACTGAGTCCAAGCAGAGATATCCACGCTGGCAGAAGCTTGTATATGGGGTGTTCATGGCCAGCCAGAAGCTTAAGCAATATTTTCTGGGTCATCCCATCACTGTGGTTAGTTCTGCTCCTTTAGAGGACATTATTCAGAACAGAGAAGCCACAGGTCGGGTAGCCAAGTGGGCTATTCAGTTTGGTCCTTACGGTTTGAAATATATGCCTCGCATGGCCATCAAGTCTCAGGCATTAGTGGATTTCATCAATGACTGGACAGAGCTGTAGATGCCTGAGGAAAAGCCAGATAACACATATTGGACTATTCACTTTGATGGGTCCAGACAATTGGAGGGCTCGAGGGCTAGAGTTGTGCTTGCTTCCCCTCGAGGTGATAAATTCTGTCATGTTCTCCATTTGATGTTTCCTTGCACTAACAATGCAGCTGAATATGAGGCCTTGCTCCATGGTCTTTGGATGGCTAAGGAGATGAGCTTAACCCGGGTTAGGTGCTTTGGCAACTCAGATTTGGTGGCTCAGCAAGTATCTGGTACTTGGGATTCCAAGGATCAACTCATGGCGGCTTATCGACGAGAGGTGGACGTTATTACTAGTCACTTCAAGGGTTATCAAGTTGAGCATGTTGATCGGAGGAAAAATGAAGCGGCGGATGCTTTAAGCCGGTTGGGTTCTCAAAGTAAACCGGTGCCGCCTAATGTCTTTCTTGATGTTTTGCATAACCCGTCGGTCAAGTTACCTACACAAGAAGATTTGGCTATTCCTGACCCTGAAGCTCAGTTGGTGGCGGCTCTTCATGTATTTCCATATTGGACAATCCCTTATTTGGTTTATATGATCCAGTGCGAGTTACCTGAGGATGAAACCTTAGCCAGGCAGATAACCCGACGGTCTAAGTCAGTGACAATTGTTAATGGAGAGATACATCGTCGCAGTGTCACAGGGGTGTTTCAATGTTGTGTTTCTCCAGAAGAGGGTTGTTTATTCCTGCTTAAGATTCATGAAGGAGACTGTGATCATCATGCCGATACAAAATCTCTCGTAGCTAAAGTTCGTCATGGGTTTTATTGGCCAACAGCTCATGCTAATGCGGAGGGCCTGGTTAGCAGGTGTGATGGATGTTAGAAATTTTCACGACGAGCTCATGTGCCGGCTCAAGAATTGAGGATGATTCCAATTACTTGGCCGTTTGTAGTTTGGGGGCTTGATATGATTGGACCTTTGAAAAGATCCAAGGATAAGAAGACCCACCTTTTGGTGGCGGTTGATAAGTTCACTAAGTGGGTAGAGGCAGAGCCAGTCAGTAAGTGTGATGCAGCAACAACGGTTCAATTCATGAAGAAGGTGATCTTCCATTTTGGCTTTCCACACAACAACATAATAGACAATCCCACTAATCTCTCTATGGGTGCTATGGAAAATTTTTGTCAACGTGAGCATATCCGGCTTGTTGTGTCGTAAGTGGCTGACCCCCAATCTAATCGTCAAGCTAAGAGAGCCAATTAAGAGATCTTGAAAGGCATCAAGCCCTGGCTTATGGTTCCCCTGCAGAGGATGCCGGGTTGTTGGGTGGAGGAGTTACCTTCCGTGTTATGGAGCATTAATACCACCCCTAACAGATCTATGGGATACACACCTTTCTTTATGGTTTACAGAGAAGAGGCGGTTCTCCCTAGTGATATCCATCATGATTCACCACGTGTGGTGGCTTATGTTGAAGCTGACAATGAAAAGGCACATCAGGAAGCACTTGACCTGTTGGATGAGGAGCGTGACATCGCAGCGGCTCGTTCAGCGATTTACCAGCAAGATCTACGCCATTATCACAGCCGCCGGGTTAAAACCAGAACTTTCCAAGAAGTCGATCTGGTGCTCCGGCTTATCCAAGATCTGATTGATATGCACAAGTTATCCCCACTTTGGGAAGGACCCTTTGTGGTCAACAAGAATCTGAACAACGAGTCATATTACCTTATCGATGTTCGAGACCACAAGGACTCACACATGTCAGAGGAAGAGACCCGCCGGCCGTGGAATATTGCTCATCTTCAGCCTTACTACACTTGAGCCACTGCTATTCTGATGTACATATTTTTGACAATGTATATATTATGATAAATGTAATAAATCGGCATCCCTGCTAAAGCAGGGCCTCTGTCGCCTTTCTTTTAAATACCGAGTTTTTGGTCACTTGGGGGCTTTTGGTTTATAGAGCGAAGTTATGATTACCCTTTGATCCGGCTTATTGGCCACACACACAAAAAAAGAAGCTTGGGGGATTTTACCCAAGTTAAAGGGACCAAAGCGAGTCTGCTACAAAAGCACAACTCAAACATAGGTGCCCCTTGAGCACAGCTCAAAATATTGCTTGGGGGCTTTTTTGTTCTAAAGAACAAAGAGTTTGTATAACCCTTGTAATAGGCTTAAAATCCAGGCTTGCAAGCCAGGTGTATTCACCTAAAACCCCGGGTTATCCTGCCTTTTTAAGTAAGCCACTCTGCCCAGGTAATCCTGGAATGACCCGCCAAAAATTTGACAAGTCAATCTTATGCGGACACTGAACTTGTCAAAGTTAAAACGACAATTGGTTATGTGAGGTCCATCTTATAAGGTTTGTATATAGGTTTAACTCAATGGCTGTGCGGTCCGTGAAAGCACTTGATTTTTGGCCTGGCAGCCCATGAAAGCCTCGTTTTTCGCCTATTTTTATTCGACAGATTTTCTTTTTGAGGTTTATTTGATGAGTCTTATAAAGCTTTGTAATTATAATTCACCAGTGTTTATTAACCCAGCCTGGTTTTTGACTATAAGTCGCCAGTATGAGATGAGATATTATCCGGTGTTTATTAACCCGGCCTGGCTTTTGAATATAAGTCGCTAGTTTGAGATAAGATAATATCCGGTGTTTATTACCCCAGCCCAGCTTTGTTTATAAATCGGCAATCTCTGATAGTTACCAATGCTCAAATTTTGGGTTATCACCCTAACCGCACTGGCTTGGTAAACCAACAATGTGATCAAATATCACAAGTATGACATATTTTTAATCGTATATGGTTATTATTCAATTCATCCTTGGTTATAAACTGTGATAGTTCCTCTGGTTTATATCGGGCATTATAACCCATCCAGCGATAAACCGCCAGGACACTTTTCACCTGTTGTATGGAGGAAAAGATTCAAAATTGCTAAAGTCATAAAGGATACATGGCATATGTTAATATGGCAGATGAACAGTGTCATGCACAGCAAAATATGCATGATGGCATAGCAGAATAAGAGTTTAAAGCTAGCCTATTACAAGGCGCTTGGTGCCCAAAAGGATAATCGTTTTTAAGTCTTGCAGAAAGCAGATGATAAACCGGCCCTGGTTCATGAATCTTGGCCTAGCTGACTTGAAGGTTGCGATACATCCCTTGCTGGTTCGTCTTCCACCTCCACCGTCTGGAAGTTGGGTTTGGACCAGTCAAAGCCACGCAAGGCTACGAATTTAGCTTCATCGTCAATGAGATCAGATGGGTCAATATTAGGGGCGATAGTGTGCTTACGAATCGGCGGAATTAAATCCATCATTTTATACGAAGGAGTCTGCATCTTCTGATTATCTGCATCATAAGCCGACTGGTACTTGGTGAGATTAGTCTCTTCAGCGATGATTGTTGCATGTGGACGAATCTCTTTGACATGGGCGGCAAAGTCTTGTTGGTCAAAAGAGGTTCCATCTTCCTTCATACTAGGATACCCACTAGCTACATCTGTCGGGTCTAGTTCCGGTGCCCATGCTTTGGCACGGCTCAAGGCTGGTACAGCTCCGGCTCTAGCACAAGACCGTTTGATTTCTTGGAACCTGGTGGGCAAGATGGACAGTTTCTGCAAAACGTCACTTAACAAGTTTGGCCCTTGATTCGTTGGGGAGATAGTAGCAAGAGTCCGCTGAGCTCTAGTGTATAATTTCTCAACAAGCGTATAAACCGCCTTGAGCTTCACCAGCGTATCTGGGCTAAGATTACTGCTCCTGGGACCTGAAAAAGTTCAAACAATTGGATCAGTGGCGGCTTACATTATGAAGACAAATACTTATTTTGGATAAATAACAAGGGGATTTACCGAAGATAGCAGAAACCATCTGAGACACACGGTGTTTTAAACCAGCGAGTTCAGTGGTAGCTTCCTCAAGAGTCGCCTCTGCCTTCTTAGAACACTATATCAAGGAAGTTTTTTCTTCAGCCCAAGCCTTTTTATCCTCATCAAAACTGGTCTTCATGTTTCCGACTCAGACACACTAAACTGGAATTTTGATTCTGCCTTCCGGGTCTCATTGTCTTGAGCTGCCAGCCGAGTCTTGGCATCATTCAGTTGATACAATAGTTTAGTGGTAGCAGCGTGCAGGCAACACAGATTTATCAAACATATTTCAAGGTGGGTTACAACAGTTAAGTCCCAAGCGCTTTGCAAGCGAAACCACTTGGCACTTGGGGGCTAATGTATGTCAACACAATTTTTCAACGGAAATGGCTTTTCTAAAGTCCCAGGTGTTTGGCAAGCAACAACACTTGGCACTTGGGGGCTAATTCATATTGTTTGTCTCTTCCTAAAGACGAGCCGGGCGAACTGTCAACAGTCTCAGCTGACTCATGGGAGCTATACAGTCTAGTTCTGTTCTTTTACAGTGATCAATAGGACCAACTCATTCATACTGATTAAGCCAGCCCTTGGGGACTACAAATGCAATATGCTAGTAGCAGCATCTGGATAGTTTTCAACCGGACGTGGAGGGAGTCTAGGATAGAAGCTTATAAGTTTTGAAGTCTATAGATTATTCATTCTTATCCTAATCAGCAGACTTGGGGGCTGGCAGTATATATAACTTATATAAGCCGGAAGACGTACCTCATACTTGTGGTGCATCTGTTTGACCATCTCTATTTCCAAGTCAGAGCTGGAGTGTACTTGATTGAGATAACCAAATAATACTTCACTATTACTCAATTGAGCATAGTGGGAGACATCGAACCTCACTTTCCGTCTTTCATGACTTCTTGTTTGGAAGAATGTCTCACTAGTACAGTTGGATTCCTCGGTTCAGTAAATCTGGTGCCAGTGATTAAAATGTCATCACCATGAGTCTCTGGCGGGTTAACTAAGTTTGACAGTTCAGTAGTCGACGGGTCAATAGTGGTTTCGTCAATAGACGGCTCAGGTATCTCAGGTTGAGCATTGGAAGCAGGGTCTTCTGGTTGTTCAGGGTGTTCTAGTATAAAGGTTGGCTGGTCCGATTCAGCAGTTTTCGGATCGTCGGTCGGCTTTGTCACCTTCGGTTTCTTGTCGGGCTTTGCTTGACCGCTAAAAGGAATTTGGACAAGTCAGCATAATGATGAAGATATAAAGGTACAGTAGAGAGATAATTATTCTTACCCAGGGGCAGTCTTGAAAGCCGGCAGTTGAGTCTGTGATGAATCGCGAGAGGAAGAACGGGAAATCTCCTGCAAAGAAGGAATCAAAGGAATTGAGTGGTTAACAAAAGAAACCCGCCGGTAAATAAAAGAGTAAAGGTTAAAAAGAACCTCATTTTGGCGTTTCTGATGATTGTTTTGTAAACCGGAGGATAAATCTTCACCTCCACTAGTACGAGTCTGGCGGCGGCTCTCATGTTGCTGTCGTTTTAAGAGAAAATGAGGATCTAAATAAGACAAGGGGTGTGAAAACCTTACTTTCCGGGTTACCCGCCGAAGTTTCTGCCTTGGTAAAGGTTTTGAGTTATCTCTTCTTCGACTTCTTGGCTGGCTCCCGTGTCATCCTGGCAATAGTCAGTGTCAATAAGGTTGTTAAAAAACAAGCCAAGAGAGTCAAGGGCTACCTCCGACTCAGAGGTTTCGTCCAACTTAAGCAGACCAGAGGCGCTTGGTTTCTTCTTAGACCTCCTGATGGTCTTTTGGTGGCTTTTACGGCAGCCCTTGCCTTTTTGGCAGCCTCATGGTCATATTTGGCTTTCCAGAAGTCAGATTTAGCCTACAGAAGAATAACATAGTTGAGTTCATGCAATGATTGGGTGATGAAGTAAGGTAAAAGAAATCAAGAGACTTACCGCTGGCGGCGGGTTAAGCTTGTAGAAAGGATTCAAGCCCACTTTGCTACAATCTTCAAATTTGCTATTTACAAGCGTCATTGCCTTTTCAATGATGCCCTTTTCCATCAAACATAGAGAGCTATGGCGCAAGGGATCATCCGTTCCTCCAGTATAAGTACACAATAAGCCGGGACGATGGCTTAAGGGTATGATACGCCATGCGACCCAACAGTGGATTAAATCGACTCTGGTTAAACCATTTCCTAGCAAGGCTTGGACTTTTCTGATTGTAGGAACGAGTTTCTTGTGTTCAACGGCGGTAACTTTATTAGGGAGTTGATAACTTGAGTCGATACGTTCAGCACGATAACCCGGCAATGGATTTTCATCAGACGACGAGATATCTTTGCAGAAGAACCATGTTTGATTCCAGTCCTTGGGGTGACTCGGTAGAGCTGCTTGAGGGAAGATAGCATCCCTTCTACGCTGGATTGAAATTCCACCAAGTTCCAAGCTGGGCCCGTTGGTGAACTCATTTTGCCGGTTCAGGTAGAATTATTCCCTGAAAAGCTCAACGCTAGGCTCTTCTTGAAGATATACCTCATAGAAAACTTGAAAGTTACATATTTCTGATATGGAGTTGGGTCCAATGTCTTGCGGATGGAGCTTGAAGAAGTGCAGGACATCCCTAAAGAACATAGAGCCGGGTGGTGAGAAGCCCCGGTTCATATGATCCGTAAAGACAATAACTTCACCATCCTTTGGCTGAGTTCTCTCTTCGCCCGGGTCAGGAGCACGGTAATGCATGACACTTTTCTCTAGAAAATATCCAACAGTGACAAAATCCTTCAAAGTGCTCTCAGTGACGATGGAGGGAGCCCAGTTACATGTCGTAATTGTCTTTGGCGGCATGGTGAAAGGACAACCTAAAGAAAGGACATAATTTGCTGTCTCAAGTTAGTTGGCGGGATTACAAGTTAACAATTGCAGTGCATGTTCAGAAATGTTGCTTATGTGAGGGCTAATGATATATGAAGTAATGATAAGCCGGCAGAATAAGCCGCCATGACTAAGATATTAAAGAGCTACCAAGAGTAAAATTTGCTAAGTGTTGGGAAAACAGGCTCCATAGGTTGAAGTTGTAAATTCAGATCTACCGCTGTTCAGAAAAGGGGATATATTCGAAACCTATAAACGCGACAGTAGAAAAACAGAGGTGCCCTAGAGGAGATCTGTCGCGATGAGGATATATTCTAGTATAAAAAAACAGGTACTAAAACTACTACCGCGCAAGATTTATATGTTTTTTGGATCTAATCCATGGATCTAAGCAATGAGAAGGAAGGACGACGACGAACAGTGATGAAACCTAATGACAGATCTATGATGAAAGAAAGAGGGCTCACTGATGCTGTTAGGACAGCGGAGTGGCACCGCGGTTTTCTTGTCCATTCAGGGTGATGCGGCGGCTGGAGTTGAGGTCGGAGACGAAGGTCGACGGTGACAGGGTTCGTGTAGGTTGGTGCGCCGCGAGGAGGAAGAAAGCGAGAAGGAGAAGGAGAAAACTGAAAGGTGACTCTGTGGCCCTATTTATAGGCTTGGAAGTACAAATGGCAGACGCGGGAATCGAGGGACAGTAAAATGGATATGTGTCGGCACTGGCGCCTCGATTTTCGGAGGGTCAGTAAAGAAAGACATTTATTAAGATTTGGACTCCGTGTAGCATTACTCACAGGTGATGTCATGGCGGGTTATTACAACTTTTTGAGATGATGTGATGGCAGGTGACAATATTTCACAGTAAGAGGAGGAAGGATTTTTCTAAGTTTTGAAGATTGACAAGAACAAGTTCAAATCAACCCGGGCCTAATGTTGGGGATGTGACTATCAGGTATGACCCGCCCAGGAGGGGCCGGGTCATCCCTATGGCGGTTCATCTCAATTAAGCCCAAGAGCAGAGTAACAATGGCGGTTCATAGATAGGCTTAGTAGAGGGCACAAACCTGAAGGCGGCTTAAGGCCCACGGATATAAACCGCCATGTATATAGATTTGTATTGTAAGGCATGTAAGAAATGTCATCGAGCCGGATACGTTGTATAAGCCGGCCGGGACTCTGTAGGCCGCAGGGCGTCAACCCGTGTTTATAAGGGGACGACCCAGCAGCAGCTTATGACAAGAAACAACAGATCGAGAGCCGGGTCAAGCGTATTCGCTCCCTGCTCATCGGAACCATAGCAATACCACCTCTAACTAGATTAGGCTTTTACCTTCACTGTAAGGGGATGAACCCCTTTAAGCTAACTTCATCGTGATGGCTCCACAACTAAGTCCTCACACTAGGACATCTGTCGTGACAATTCCACGACAAGTGTCGAGCTGGCCCCTTGAGTTTTAGTGGGGGGTATTTGATGGCATGAAGATCATCACTGCAGTGAATATGTAGAAGGAAATCTTTGATCCATACCGCAGCGTCTATTGTCCCATCATATGATTGGATGTTCACGGGTTTAAACCCTTCTGGGAATTCATGCTCCATTACTTCATCAGTGAAGCAAAGGGGGTGTGTGGCGCCTCTATATCGGTCCACATCGTGACGTAGCTTGGATGGAGTTCGTTTGCCGGTTTCGGCCCAAGAGTGATTATGCTTGTCACGTTCGGCTAGATGGCTGTCGTCACGTGTTGGGGCGTGCCCCCGTGATCCGTAGATCGATCTGGTCAGTCCTGCTCTAGTGTCCAGGTCCTGCCGCATGTCATATGTATATTCCAGAGATTTTTTATCTGTACCTTTACGAAGAGGTGGGACGGGACGGTGTTCAGCTTGAGTTGCCGCTTTGTCCCAGCCACGTGGTGGTCGATCAGCCGCATTACACGCTGATGGTACGGGCTCAAGTGCCTCGTCATTGAATTGAGGTAGCAATTTGCGCTTTGGGTAACTTTTGGTTGGGCGCTAGAGGCCGTATTCCTCGGCTTCCAGGACATTAGTCCATCTATCGTTTAGCAGATCTTGATCAGCTGGAAGCTGCTGCTGCTTCTTTTTCAGGATCCTTGCAGTGGCTATTAGCCGGCGCTTAAAGCGCTCCTGTTTGAGAGGTTCCTCAGACACGATAAAATCCTCCTTTCTGAGGCTCACCTCATCCTCGGAGAGCGGAAGATAGTTACTGTCCTCCGAGTCTTTGTTTACGGCCTGTTCATCGGGGCTGACTCGCCCATCTTCTCATTCATCCTGTTCGGAGGTTGGCTCAACGGGGTCTTCATTGTCCTCGGCATCGTCTAGAGTATTGTTTTCTCCTATGCCTGTATTGGTATCTTTTCTGCGGCGTGACCTAGAGCGGTGCCGCTGTCGTCGGCACTTTGGCTATATCTCAGGAGGTATATCCTCGACTATGTCTTCTTTGTCATCTCCATTAGCTTCTTAGGGTGTATCCACCATGTACACGTCATATGAAAAGGTGGCCGACCAGCGTCCGGTAAACAGCGGGTTTTGGGCCTCCTCTTCTCCGGCATCGTCGTCCATACCATCCATGTTTTCGGAGTCATAATCGAGCATGTCTGTTAAGTCCTCGACCATGGATATAAAGCGTGTAGTGGGTGGGACGCAAAATTCCCTACTCTGAGCACCTAGTTCGAGCTGGGCATAGTTCGGACGTTGCTCCTCTGTAATGACAAGGGATCGCATTAAGTCCTGAGCCCCGCTTAAAGGTGAGGTTTGTCCCGAGAGAAGAGAGCCCGTGGAGTACGGCGAGAGGGAGACTCCTTGGCCGAACTCACAAGATGCTGACTCCGAGTATTCGGAGCCCGTGTCCGGAGAAGAGTCCAGCTCCATGATGGCTGCCAGCGACACTACTTCCCCCGGCTCTCCCACAATGGGCTTAGTGGCCGCAGATAGTCCGGCGGCCTCAGGGAGCATGTATTCGGGCCTGGCGATATGCTCAGGATCTAAGGCCAGAGCGGAGATTGAGGGCGCGAATCCTTGGAAGACCAAGTCTCCTTGGATATCAGTGACATAGTCCAGATTTCCAAAACTAATCTGGTGACTTGGGGCGTAGCTGTCGATCTGCTCTAGATGGCCAAGTGAGTTGGCCCGCAGTGCAAAGCCACCGAACACAAAGATCTGGCCGGGGAGGAAAACCTCCCACAGGGCAGCATTGTTGTAGATGATTGAGGGAGCCATCGAACCTTCTGGTGACGACGCAGCAGAACTCTCAATGAAAGCACCAATGTCGGTGTCAAAACTGGCGGATCTCTGGTAGGGGGGTCCCGAACTTTGCGTCTAAGGTTGATGGTTACAAGAGGCAGAGGACACGATGTTTTACCCAGGTTCAGGCCCTCTTGATGGAGGTAATACTCTACGTCCTGCTTGATTGATATGGATGAGTATGAGGATTACAAGAGTTGATCTACCACGAGATCGTAATGGCTAAAACCATAGAAGTCTAGCATGTATGATTGTGATTGCCTCTGCGGACTAAACCCTCCGGTTTATATAGACACCGGAGAGGACTAGGGTTGTACAAAGTTGGTTACACAGAAAGGAATCTTCATATCCGAACGCCAGGATTGCCATCCATGCCAAGGAGAGTCCCATCCGGACACGGGAGAGAGTCTTCTGTCTTGTATCTTCATAGCCCATTAGTCCGGCCCATGTCACACATGTCGGACGCCCGAGGACCCCCTTAATCTAGGACTCCCTCACCCCTGCCGCCATGGTACCAAGACGGAAGAAGGGAAAGAAGGAGTCCCGTACCTCGGCCCCCGCGACGCTGGTCTTCGAGCCCGCCATCGAGCGGTCGGTGGTGCTCAACCAATAAGTGATGAGCAAGGTGCGCCTGGCACTTGCCGCTTATTTCAATGAGTGGGGGGCGACGGTGGCCTGGCCTGCTTCTCGCGCAGAAGTTGATAGGATGACCACCGAGGTCCCCATCCATCTCCACACCCTCTAGCAGGCTTGATTCCCCCCTTCTCCAATTTATTCAATGCGGTGCTCTTGCATTACCAGATCAATGCGCTGCATCGATCTCCAATCCATCATCCTCCTTGCCGTCTTCGCCTTTGTCTATGAAGCCATGGTGGTCATTGCCCCTTCCGTGGCTCTGCTTCGCCACTTCTTCTCGCTGCACCTAACAGATCCTCTCCAGCGCCCAGGGTGTGTATCCCTCCAGGCCGTCGCGGTGATGGCCAGCTCGAGGATTAACTTTGAGCTCTCGCCGGTCGTCGGAGGCTTCCAGAAGAGGTTGGTGTTCGTGGACGTTGGCATGCGCAGCCCCCTGCTGCTTCTCCCCCTGATCCCAGCAGCTCCGAGCTCTGGTTGGGGGCATGCGAAGCTCACCGATCAGAGGCTCGCCCATGTCTGGCTCCGGTTCACCAGGTTTAAGGACCTCGGAGTGATGGTGCCCATGGTGGTAAAGGAGTTCATCCGGTGTCGCATCGCTCCGCTTCAGCGCCACACCCGGCAGATGTGGACCTTCTCCGACTACGAGGACTGCATGAGGCTCCAGGCGCCTGCCCTTCCTCTTGTGGCATGGCGCACGGTGCTTAAGCTCCTGACTGGCGTCCCGACACCAGCTGACATGCCGAAGGAGGGCTGCCTCCTGTACTGCTGCTCAAACAAGGAGGAGGTCATGAAGTAGATGCCCCTCTTCGACGAATGGGGACCACGCCCATTTGGCCTTGAACGGCCTCGAGAGAGCCCTTTCTTCATGGTCCCCCTTCCTGCCGCGAGTGCGATGCCTGCCCCAGGAGCGGGTGTAGGGGGCGGTTCCTGTCGAGCGATGGCGACGTTGCTGCTGAGGAATCGGCACCACTTGGGGCTCCTGAGGTACCATCCCCTGGGACCCCGGAGAGCCGTCCTAAGGAAACGGCCTGTGGGGCGACGCAGTCCGATGCTCCTGAGGCCGGAGCCCCCGAGGCCCCGGTGAACCGCCACAAGGTGAGTACCGAGGTCTCAGCACGGTCCAGCACCCCTAAGGACGCCTCCTCAGGAGTTACACCATCCGCGCTAGGCCTTGGTGACCGCGCCCAGGGCTTAGGCCAGCTCCGACCAAACTTCGCGGCACTCCGCAAGAGGAGGGGGTCTCCAAGCTGCAGTGGTGGCGCCTTCTGGTTATTGAAGCAGAGGAAGTACATTGCTATTGACGAGCGAGTACCTTATCTTTGCAATTATTCGAGTACCGCTTCTCCTCCTAACCGTGATTCCTCAGGATCCCTTCTGCTAAGGAGACAATGTTTGGCGAGAAGCAACCTCCTCCTGCTTCGAGTCCTCTGCTGACCTTCCGTGCCCTAAGCCAGCCTGCAGCACTTGGCGCGAGGTCAGCCGGAGAGGCAAGCACACCTCCCGTACCTGCGGCAGCGCCATGCAGGCAGAGACAGAAGCTGGGTGCGTGGAGAGCGATGAGTCGGTGGCCAGCTTCTCCGTGTCCGCCGCCATCATCAAGGAGAAGTAGAACATGGGAGGCCGTCACCACTTGCGTCCCATGAAGGCCACCGCTGAGGCAACTATTGCGCATTCAGGTGGTTTCTTTGCTGCTTCGTCTCTTCTGAGGACCTTCGTCGACCCCGCAAGTGTCTGTCGGACATGAGGAAGACAAAGGGATCCACGAGCGGCCATTTAGATTATGTACTCCCTCTCGAGCTGGCGGGAAATATTTGTTCTAAGAGTCGATAAATTTATGTATCTATAACTAAAATAAGTCTAGATACATCCATTTCTAGGACAAGTATTTCTGGACGGAGGGAGTATTAATTATACCAAGAGAGTCGGATTGGCACCGCTTAGTTCATGTAAATGTAATGAAATCCATCATGTTTATATGAAGATCTAGCTTTTTTATACGAAATCCTTCTTGCTTATGTGAAATCAGTCCGTGTTTGCAGGAATTTCATCTGGTTGGTTAGAGTTGTGAAAATGTATGCCGCTGGCGTTTGATTTCGTCCTCCGCGGAAGGAAGCGGGAGGAAATTTGCCGGCTGCCATTGGAGATGCTCTTATGCTAGAAATAATAGAGTGACATCCAATCCATTTGAGTTAATTGTGTGTACGATTGCCCCTCTATAAAAAGTTAATTGCATGTACAGTGTACACGTGACTTGAGGGTGGCTACAGCTTCGTACAGAAAGTTAAACAAAAGCAAGTCCATCTGTAATCTTGTATTCTAAGTATTCTTTGGGTTCCACTGTCAGTACAGTAGCGAAATAAGTATATATATTAAATAATTAATATATAATATAAAAAATCTAAAGTTAAAGACAGAATTCTAACTCATGTCATCATGTTGCCAGCATCTGGCGCTAACCAGTCCAGCACATTTTTGTTGTAGACCATGCTGGAGATATATCTCCATGTCTACTCTTATACTCCATCCGTTCCTAAATACTCCCTCCGTTCCCAAATATAAGACCTTTTAGGGATTCCACTATAGACTATATACGGAGCAAAATGAGTGAATCTACACTCTAAAGTATGTCTGTATACATTCGTATGTAGTCTATAGTAGAATCTCTAAAAGGACTTATATTTAGGAACGGAGGGAGTATTTGTCTTTTTCCGATTTTAAATGGACTACCACATACGGATGTGTATGTAGACATATTTTAGGGTGTAGATTCACTCATTTTGCTCCATATGTAGTCACTTGTTGAAATCTCTAAAAAGACAAATATTTAGGAACAGAGGGAGTTGAAAACAGAGTTGGTGATGATGGTGTGCGTGCCATCCTGCAATATAGGCCGTCGGATTTATATCTAACGGATAGAAAGGAAACTATGGAAATTTTGCAAAAATATACCCACACCCCTCTCCACGTTCGCAAATACGGCCTTCCCTCGTTCATCCTTTTCTCTCACAAGATAAACTACTCATACGAATGCATCTTGATGTTCCATGCAATGCAAAGGTATCTAGCTAGTTTCTTTTAAAATAGTTACTACGATAATTGGGTTGAAGTGATATATTTTATGTCTGCCCCGAATGATTTCAGACTCACTAGTAGTAATAAAGAAAAGGTTGCCTTGTTAATTTACAGAAAACAGGGTGAAAACTATCACATGAAGCCGGTAAAAACGAGGCACACTGGGTTCAGCGTCATCATCACTACAGCTATGCGCGCGCAAGAAGTCTACATATCTAGGGGCTACTGAGCGAGGCACAGAGACACAATGTTCGAGAGAAACCAATTGACAGACTACGACCAGATCAAGTTGTCACCCTTCTGCTATCATTGTTGGGGTGGGGGGGGAGGAGGAGGGAGAGAAAGACGTATCGAGAGTGTGCGTGGTAGGGACAGAGGCACAACTAGCGAGTGTGTGTGTGTGTGTTTTAAAGAGGAGTAGATAGATTCCTATCAACATCGAGGTGCCACCCTACTTCTTCGGTGTCGCATAGTGTGAGTGTGTGTGTATGTGTGTTTGAGAGAGAAGCCAGTCGATAGATTAGTATTAAGATCGTGGTGTCACCCTACACCTTC
>NC_041382.1:548927352-548929308 GCF_002162155.2 Triticum dicoccoides
AGTGACACTTACATATCTCTACTCTTATAAAAACAAAGTTGGTGATGATGGTGTTCCTGCCATCCTGCAATATAGGCCATCCGATTTATATCCGATGGGTAGGAAGGAAACTATGGAAATTTTGCAAAAATATACCCACACCCCTCTCCGCATTTGCAAATAAGGCATTCCCTCGTTCATCCTTTTCTCCCTCAAGATAAACTACTCATACAAATGCATCTTGATGTCCCGTGCAATGCATGGGCATCTTGCTAGTAGGGAGAAGGAGTTTGTGTGACACATATCTAGCTATATTAAGGGATAGGTAGATAGCATTTGCGCGAGGCATACTTAAAGCATCACAAAGATAAGCAAAATGGTGTGCATGCAAATGCAAGCATGTGTGTCTATGTGTGTGTGTGTGAGAGAGAGAGCGAAATCTAAAAACAAAAGGTGCTCCATTGGAATCCCATTATATGTATTCATATGGTTCCGGAACTCGAGTTATCTTAGGCATATGTGTGAGA
Organism: Triticum dicoccoides; assembly: GCF_002162155.2. Lineage (NCBI taxonomy): Eukaryota > Viridiplantae > Streptophyta > Magnoliopsida > Poales > Poaceae > Triticum > Triticum dicoccoides. The sequence continues at coordinate 548,927,859 of NC_041382.1, forward strand.
GACATTATTATAATTTGAGACATTAGTGGCTGTGGGTGGGCGGAATTAAAGGGGTGGGCGTGTTCGACAGAGAGAGCGTGTGTGTTTCTGTGTGAGAGACTTGTAGGACGGGGTAGAAAGACGAATTCTAACCTTGACGGAGGGAGAGAAATACACAAAGTGCGCGTGTGTGATTCCGATGGCCGCAGGGAAATGAGATATGTGTGCATGTGAGAGAGATTGCACAATTCATTCACATATCACTATCTAGCGATCGTGGCCGTGCATCACTTGAACATAAATCAATATCTACCTCGTATCGTGGCCAAAGGTACAATATCAATTCAGTGCTATGAAGATTGGACACTCACATATCACATTTTTTCTATTTAAATAAACCTTTTCAGTTGTGCATGCCAAAGTTACAGTGATGTTTCCTCAAACAACCAATGTAGCTATCATGTACATGCACCATTGTTACTCTTGCATTCAAAATCATTAGTCTTGGATGATTTAAGGTTCTATTATGAAGTAATATATGTAATATTCATATATGAATTCAACGGGTATGCAATTTATGAAATGGAGGCTATGTAATCATATGAGGTAACACTTTTAAGTAGCGGACTACAATATCCATTTCTTTTTGTGCGCCTCTACACTAACACGTCAATGCATTATGTTTAAAGTAAATAACCAATTGCACTAAATTATCTATTTACACGAGAAATACATAGGCTGAGCGTTTGATCCCTTTTTTGTGAACGCGCCACTACTCCCGTACGATTGGCCACGCCCGTGTGAACGTCCAATTTATCGGCGCATCATCCTGAGTTATTGTCTTTTTTTCTGGGGTGGACTTCACACCAGTTGTTAATTGCTGACGCGTGCCCCGTGTACACAATCTCGCATGACCTTCCCGCTAACACGGTCCATAATTAGTTGAAACTAGATACGAACGATCCCGTGGGCGGCAAAATCTCCCGCCTCCTTCTAAAATTTCCGCCACCTTAGTCTTTAGCATGCGAAATTCCCCTTTTGTTCTTGGTGCACGGAGACCAACAGTTACAATACCGCCCTCATCTACATAATAGGTCCCCCCACTACACGGCAACCCCATTTCCTCTCCCCCTCCCACAAAAAGGACTAACTCCACATCACCAGATCATCTTACATCACGTCGTCCGTACTTCATCGGCCTTTCTCCCCTTCCCTCTCGAAACCCTAGACTGCTCATCCACCGGCGTACCAGAGCCCATTCACTGCCAGCGGCGTCCACCTTGCCGGATCTGCTTCTGCGGCCGCATCTACCCCTCCCACATCCCCTAGAAACAAGTAGACTGCTCATCCACCACTATACCACAACCCATTCAGTACCGGCCTTGTCAATGGTGCCGGATCTGCTTCACCGGTACTCTCGTCAATCGCAGGGCATCTACGGTGGCTCATTCGTACTCCCCACCGTAGATGC
>NC_041382.1:548929627-548941521 GCF_002162155.2 Triticum dicoccoides
GACGGCCTATGATCCTGTTCGCCGACACCTTCCTCAACCCTACCAGAGCCGCTTCACCGACACCATCGTCAACCCCACCGGAGTAGCTTCGCCTATACCATTCTCAACCCTACATGGGCCGCTTTGCCAACTCACAAGTCCACGGCCTCAGATTCGCTTCCTCGCACCCTCATCCAACATACCGGAGCTGCTTCTGACGCCTCGTCCACGGCCGCAGATCCGCATCGTCGACACCATCCATAACCCAACCACCGCAGTAGCTTCACCTACGCCCTCGTCCACAGCCACAGATCTACTTCGCCCACACCGTAATCCACCCTACCAGAGCCGCTCCACAAACACCCTACTCGACGGTTCTAGATCTCCTTACAGGACCCCGACAACCAGCGCAGCGTCATCACCCTTGACGTTTCTAACCTGATTCCCATTGTTTGGCAAGATGCCAAGCACCCGCCATGGGCTAGGTACTTGTCACCTTTAAATCCGTCCAACATCACCTGCCCGATATACTTCAAATATACTAACAGGTCACTGTTACCTGTTATGCAGCTGGGAAAAACTACAAGGACGATGTTTCTTCTGGATCTAAATGTCAAGACGAAGCAGCTCGTGCCGACTCGAACAGTGTTTCATGGCATCGTACCCGGCTTGTCCTGTGCCCCCATTGGCAAGATCAAGATTGATGTACTCTTTTGGGACAAGGAGCATTTCCGCCGGGAAGCGATTTGGTTTGAAGTGGTGGACCTGGAGAGCCCCTACCATGCATTGCTTGGCCGACCTGCCTTGGCCAGGTTCATGGCAGTTCCCCACTATGCATACCTCAATATGAAGATACCGAGTTCCAAGGGCGTTATCACCATAGCCGGCGATTACAAGAAGTCTTCCGAGTGTGCTGCAGCCAGCAGCCGGCTGGCCGAGTCCCTTCTGATCGCCGAAGAGAAGAAGATGTTGGACCGGGTCGTGGCCATGGCCAGCAAGCAGCCAAACCAGACCCCCGACTCCAAGGAGTATGATGCCCAAGGATCTTTCCAGCCGGCCAAGGAAACCAAGAAGATACCCCTTGACCCCGAGCACCCCGAGAGGTTTGCCGTCATCGGGGCAGGCCTGAACAACAAATAGGAAGGCGAGCTCGCCGATTTCCTCCATGAGAATCGGGACATCTTTGCATGGTCACCCAAGGACATGCCGGGTGTTCCAAAGGATTTCGCCGAGCACAAACTACACGTCCGAGAGGACGCGAAGCCGGTCAAGCAGCCGCTCCACTGACTATCAGAGGAGAAGAGAAGGATTGTAGGGTAGGATATAGCCCGACTTCTGGCAGCCGGCTTCATTATGGAAGTTTTCTTTCCCGAGTGGCTTGCCAACCCGGTCCTCGTGCTGAAGAAGAATAACAAGTGGCGCATGTGTATAGACTACACCAGCCTCAACAAGGCCTGCCCTAAAGATCCCTTCGCCCTGCCAATGATTAACCAAGTGATAGACTCCACGGCCGGATGCGAGCTGTTGAGTTTCTTGGATGCTTACTCAGGATACCACCAGATAAAGCTAGATCCGGCCGACCGCCTGAAGACCGCCTTCATCACGCCATTTGGAGCCTTCTGCTACCTGACTATGACATTCGGCTTAAGAAATGCCGGTGCCACTTTTCAGCGTTGCATGCAGAAGTGCCTCCTCAAGCAACTCGGCAGAAACGCTCACGTCTATGTGGAAGACATCGTGGTGAAGACGGAGAAGCGCGGCACCTTGCTGGAAGACCTCAAAGAAACATTTGAGAACCTGCGCCGTTTCCAAATCAAGCTCAACCCCGAGAAATGCGTGTTCGGAGTGCCAGCCAGTAACCTCCTAGGCTTCCTGGTCTCCGAACGCGGCATCGAATGCAACCCGGTAAAGATCAAGGCCATCGATAGAATGGCGATCCCCACCCAGCTGCGAGAAACCCAGAAGTTCACCGGATGCTTGGCCTCCCTGAACCGCTTCATCAGCCGGCTTGGAGAGAAAGCTCTCCCCCTCTACCGCCTCATGAAGAAGAGCGCTCACTTCGAGTGGAACGACCAGGCCGACCAAGCTTTTCACGAGCTGAAAAAGATGCTGGCCACGCCGCCTGTCCTGGCGGCGCCGACTGAGAAAGAGCCCATGCTCCTTTACATTGCCGCAACCAGCCGGGTGGTCAGCACCGTCATCGTAGTCCAACGCCCAGAAGAAGGCCGAGCCCAGCCGGTCCAGAGGCCGGTGTATTATTTGAGCGAGGTGCTGTCCTCCTCAAAGCAGAACTACCCGCACTACCAGAAGATGTGCTATGGCGTGTACTTCACCGCCAAGAAGCTGAAGCCCTACTTTCAAGAGCATCCCGTAACGGTCGTATGCACTGCCCCGCTGGCCGAGATCATAGGCAGCCGGGATGCATCCAGCCGGGTGGCGAGATGGGCCATCGAGCTGGCCCCTTACAGGATCTTCTATCAGCCCCGCACCGCCGTCAAGTCCCAAGCACTGGCCGACTTCCTCGTCGACTGGGCCGAGACCCAGTACCTGCCGCCGGCTCCCGACTGCACCCATTGGCGCATGGACTTTGATGGGTCCAAGATGCGCACCGGCTTGGGAGCCGGCGTCGTCCTTACCTCTCCCAAAGGCGACAAGCTCAGATGCAGATCCACTTCGCCGCCTCCAACAACGTAGCCGAGTACGAGGCACTCATACACGGGCTCCGACTTGCCAAGGAACTTGGCATCCGCCGGATCCTATGTTATGATGACTCAGACTTGGTGGTTCAACAATCATCCGGTGACTGGGACGCCAAGGACGCAAATATGGCAAGCTACCACTTCCTGGTTCAGCAACTCGGCGGATACTTTGAAGGATGCGAGTTCCTCCACGTACCGCGAGCCGACAACGAGTCAGCCGATGCCCTGGCTCGAATAGGCTCCACTCGGCAAGCAATACCAACCGGCGTCGCTCTACAACGCCTCCTCAAGCCATCCATCAAGCCGTCTCCAGAATCCGACTCCATCTTCGTGCCGCCTGACACCGACGCGGCCGGGTCCGGCTCGAAGAACCAAGCAGGCGACCCCGGGACTTCAGTAGTCGGCCCGGGGACTTCGGCAGTCGGCCCCCGGGACTTCGGCAACCGGCTCGGGGACTGCCGCGCCCGGCTCGGGGACTGCGGTAGCCGGCCCGGGGACTGCACCAACACAACAGCCGGCGGCCGACTCCAGCGCTTCATCACCCAGCCCGCCCACCCTGGTGGCAGTAGCCACATTGGCAGCAGGAGAAGTCACGGCTCCGTCATGGGCTCAGTCCATCCTCACCTTCCTAGTAAACCAAGATCTGCCGACTGACGAAACAGAGGCAAGACAAGTCCAACGTCGAGCCGGAGCATACACGATCGTCAACAGAGAACTCGTCAAACCCAGTGTCACTGGAGTCCTCCAGCGATGCGTTGAGCAAGAGAAGGGCATTGCAATCCTCAGAGACATTCACCAAGGAGAATGCGGCCACCATGCGGCCTCGAGATCACTCGTCGCCAAAGATTTTTGCCATGGTTTCTTCTGGCCGACTGCTTTGGATGACGCCAAAGAATTAGTTAAATATTGCAAAGGCTGCCAACTGTTCAGCTCCAAGCAACACGTGCCGGCTTCGGCACTCAAGACCATTCCCCTCACCTGGCCCTTCACCGTTTGGGGACTGGACATGGTGGGCCCATTCAAGACGGCGCGCGGCGGCATGACACATTTGCTTGTCGCCATGGACAAATTCACCAAGTGGATCGAGGCAAAGCCGATCAAGAAGCTGAATGGGCCGACTGCTGTGACATTCATCGCAGACATAAAAACTCGGTACGGCGTGCCACATAGCATCATCACCGACAACGGCACGAATTTTGCCAAAGGAGCCTTGGCACGATTCTGCGTGGCGCAAGGTATCCGGCTGGACCTAGCGTCCGTCGCCCACCCACAGTCAAACGGCCAGGTCGAGCGAGCCAACGGCCTCATCCTCTCCGGCATCAAACCCCGCCTGGTCGTACCACTTGAGCGTTCAGCCGGCTGTTGGCTCGACAAGCTGCCGGTTGTCCTCTGGAGTCTACGCACTACCCCAAACAAGTCAACCGGCTTCACTCCTTTCATCCTCGTGTACGGCACCGAGGCGATCATCCCAACCGACATCGAGTTCGACTCTCCCCGGGTAACCATGTACACGGAGGCGGAGGCCAAGGAAGCACGAGAAGACGGCGTCGACCTGCTGGAAGAAGGCCGGCTATTAGCCCTTATCCAGTCTACCATCTACCAGCAGGGTTTGCGCCGCTACCACAGTCGGAAGGTCAGGCCAAGATCTTTCCAAGAGGGCGACCTTGTGCTCCGACTGTTCCAGCGAACAGCCGGCCAACACAAGCTCTCGGCCCCTTGGGAGGGCCCCTTCGTCATCAGCAGAGCTCTAGGCAACGACTCCTACTACCTAATCGACGCGCAGAAGCCCAAGGCACGCAAGAGAGACGACTCCGACAAGGAGTCGAACGACCATGGAATGCCAACCTCCTCCGAAGATTTTACAGTTGAAATGCAGTATGTATCATGCTAACTTTTGTACTAAGTACGAGACAATAGGCCCCCCGAGGACGGCTCGGGGACTGCCATCTTTTATCTATGAATGAAAAGTATCATGCGTATGACCTTGTCTTTTCGTTTACCCGTTCCGTCCGGCACCGGGTTCGACTAGTCGGCCCGGGGACTGGCCGACTGGAGTTATATTAGAAGTCCTACCCGCGGTCAGACAAGTAGTGTGCCGACACCCAGGCTTAGCTCTTGCCAAAGTTGCAGTTTGAAGAACCGGCTGTTCGGCTGGCAAGAGTCAAAAGCCGGAAAGGATGTGCACACGAAAAATGGCTAGGGACCAACAGACTAATATAACAAAAGTCGGTTTGCCGCCTACCGCCGACCGATTACGAGAGTAGCCGGCCGGCCGGTTTCCATTCACTTCACTTCAATCCAAGAAAGCTCGAGTACTTGCCTCCCCAGAAAGGGAAGGCGGCAAAGGAAAAAAGCCTAAGGATAGAAAGTGTACTCGAATGGAAACCAAACATGCACATAATAATATTTACATAAAGGACCTCTAAGAGGCCAGCATCCAACATAGTTTGATACACCCCCAGTGGGTGGAACTGCGAAACTTAAAGATTGTTCAAAAGACAACGAGCAGGAAAAATAAGGACGGCAGGTCAAGCTGGCAGAGCGGCTGACGAGCTGGGCTGGTCGGTGGAGACGGTTGTGCCGGCTGAAGGAGCGGCCGACTGGCGAACTTCGGCTTGATCGCCGCCTCCCGCAGAGGGCGCGCTTCCGCGCGCCTCGTTGCTGGAGGCACGGTCAGCTTGAGGTTGGCCGGTTGTTCCACTAGCCGGCTCGACGTCTTCACCGTCCTCTTCCTCGTCATCCTCGCCCTCGTCGCTGGAGGCGATCTCCTCGGCCGAGTCCTCCCCCACCGCCGGGTTCAGCCCGAACCACTCCTCCGGCTGGGCAACGCCATCATCATTGATTTCAGGCGCGAAGACACTGATGTCGGTGCACTCGGTGATCGTCGAGGCACGCTGCGCGATGGCCGGCCGCACTTTCTCCAGCTTCGCGTCGGCCTCCAGTCGCCAAGTGCGCAGCTGGTCCAGGCTCAGCCCTGGGTACCAAGCGCGGACGAACTCCAACGCCCGCCCGGCTCCAAGGAGGGCCACCGACGCCTTCCAAGCTTCAAAACGGCCGACTGTGACCTCCAGCCAGTCGGCGGTCCGGCTTGGCGTGCGGGGGATCGTCTCGCCGGGCCAGAGGGCGGCCAGCACCTGCGCCCCGGCACGTTGAAGCCGGCGAAGCATCCGGTGAGCCGGCTGCAGCCGCGCTTGGACGGCCAGGAGCTGCTCCTCCAGCGTCCGATTTGCGTCCGGCGCGATGTTGACTCCCGCCTGACGGCGCGAGTCGCGATGAGCCTCGATGGTTTGGGCGGCAAGAGCGGAGTGGCCGGGAAAGTAATCTGCACAAGAAAACGGGCGGCAGAACAAGTCAGGTCAAAACCCCAGGCGGCCAGCAGGCAGAAGAAGGGCGAGAAAGGCGGCTTACCATCAATCAAATCCTCGATGCGGCCAAAGCCTTCATCCAGCGCCTGACAAGTCTCAGCCCAGCTCGCTGCCTCGGTCTCAAACTCTGCCTTCAGGGTGGCCTCGCTATCCTGCGCTTTCTGCAGCGCCGCCTTGTGGCTCTCCTCCTGGTCGGCCAGCTTCTTGGCCAGGCGGTCACGCTCCTGGACCAACGCGGCGTACTCAGCGTCCCTGGTGCGAAGGGCGGTCTGCGCCTCGCCGAGCTCCCTCCTCAAGTCGGCGTTGGCCTTGCAAGAACAAAAGACAAAGATAAAAAACAAATAAGGGAAAGGTCGTCAAGGAAGATCTGACCTGACTGCTCAGCAGTTGGCCCGAATCTCGGGGACTACACCCAGTGGGTGCACTGATGCGCCCCCACAGGAAACAGACAAGAGCGAGCACTTACTTCGGCTGTTGGCCAGGTCGTCAATCTTCCGACTCAACTCCGGAGCCTGGGAGTTGAAGGCGGCAGCGCGAGAGTTATGATATTCCTGGAAGTCCAGACAGAAATCAAAGATAAGGTGGTCGTCAAGAAAGATCCGACCTGACTGCTTAGCAGTCGGCCCGAATCTCGGGGACTACACCCAGTGGGTGCGCTGACGCGCCTCCACGGAAGAAATCAAGAGACCAGAGCGGTCAAAAATGAAAGACTTACCCGGATGGCGGCCCGCGTCGACAGGAACTCCTGGGTATACTGCTGCAGAAGGGCGGCCTGAGCTTGAAGCCGGCTCCGGACCTCTTGGGCCGCCACATTCAGCTCGCCAGTCCCCCCGCTGGGAGTCCACCCGGACATGGCGGAGCTGGCTGCCTCCAAAGCCTCCGCCGACTGGCCGGCGCCTGCGGCTTGGCGCGACTCCGGCGGAGCGGCGCTTCCCCCTGCGCGCTGGCGCGTCACCGGCTGTACCTCGAGGCCGGCTCCGACCTCCGGTGCGCCCCCGGCCGGCTCCTCTGGCACCGCTGACGACTGGCCGCCTTGGCCCACTCCGGTTGGCGCTGCCGGCGGCGTCCTCCCCACGAAGACCTCGAAGAGCTCCTCCCTTTGCACCGACGGCGGGTCTTGGATAATCTCCTCCGCCAGGGGCAATGGGGTGTCCAGGGCCACGGTTCGGAGGGGGATGGCGAGCAGCGGCGGCTGGTCGCGCGAGCCCTCCGCCTCCGTCTCCGCGGTCGCCAGCTCCGCCTGGGCCTTGGATGCCGCGTCGGCCCGCTCCTTCACCGCCTGAGCGGCCTCCTGCTCCGCTGCCTTCCTCTCTTCCCACGCCTCACGAGCATTCCGCTCTGTGGGTTCCATGAGGTCGGCGCGGGGATCCACGCGGCGGGGGCCTGAAGACTCTCCCATCGGCCCGACCATGGAGCCGCCTGGGCCCCGCTCAAGGGAAAGCGGCGCCCTGTTTAGAAAACAGAGAAAGGCCTGGAAGAATGTTCGAGCAGAAGAAAACAATAAAAACATGCATACAAGCAATTGATGACTTAAGCCAAGACCGCCTGAGGCTGCTTCACCGCCTTCCGGAAGCGGGCCGCCTTCGCGGCCGCCTCGTCTCGTTTCGTCACTGCGGCGGAGGCTTTGGACTTCTTCGGCCGACTGCCGAAGAGGGTTGACGTGGCCCGGCGCTTCTGTGTGCCGCCGCCAGCAGCCGGCGCGGCGGACGAGCCGGCGCTTTGGCAGTCGGCCACCGGCTGACGACGCGGGACTTCTTCGGCTTCAGCGTCATCCGGCCAGTCCTCGAAGTTGGCGAAGAGCCCTGTGCCTCCGAGCTCGGCGTTATCCCCTACGACGGCGTCTTCCATGGCGGCCGCCCCCAAGTCCGGGTCATCAACATCGTCCACCGTGCGGTCGGGGGCGTACTGACGTTCAATCCCTGCCGCCCCGGCCGGCGGCGGAAGAAGGGGGTTCTGCAAAAAGGAACCGACTGATCAGAAGCCAGCCGTCATGAAGCCGGCTGACAACAAAAAGAAGATAGGGAGAGAAGCTTACCACGGGTGGAGGATTGGCGCGAGAATACGGCGCCTTGCCGTATTGCCAGTCCCCGGCGAGCTTGCAGTTGGCGATGTAGTTGACCATGAGCGCCACCTCCGCATGCGGCATTTCCCATGTGCTCAGCCGGCTTGGGTCGAAGCGGCCGCTCATCTGACACATCATATGGGGCCGGCTTTGGAGAGGAAGAATCCGGCGCTCCACGAAGGCAGCCACCAAGTCGGCTCCGCGCAAGCCTTCTGACTGGATCATCACCTGAAGCCGGGAGACGGCGGCCTTCCCGGCCTGAGAAAGGGACCTGGACCGGAAGCTCCATGACGGCTGCCTCCCAGCCGGCGGGCCGGCTACGTAAGCCGGCAAGTTGACGTGGTCTCCTTGTGGGGCGACGTTCTTCACGTAGAAGTACGATTTTTGCCAGAGTTTCACCGACTGAATCAGGGGGATGGACGGGAATGGATTGTTCTTGCCTGACCCCCTCATGGCGACATAGGCCCCGCAGGGGGCGGGCACGCCGGCGATGACGGTGCCGAGGTTGCTCTGGAAGAACTCTCCCCAGAGCTCCAGCGTGGACAGCACCGCCAAGAAGCCTTCGCAGAGGGAGATGAAGGCCGACAGCAGCATCACCGCGTTGGGCGGGAGGTGATGCGGCTGGAGGTTGTAGAACTCGAGGAAGGAGCGCAGAAATCCACTCGCCGGAAGGCCGAAGCCGCGCAGGCAGTGCGAGCGGAATACCACCCGCCGGCGAGATCTCCGACTCCGGCGCCAGGCGGACCTGCACGAGGCTGGCGTCGGGCAGGCGCCGGGTCTGGCGGAGGAACTCCACATGGTCGTCATGGATGTTGGAGCTGTCCCAAGAGCTTGATAGCGCCATGGAGCAGGATGATGTGGAGGCGCTGCGATGAGAAGCTGCGACAACAGCGAGAGGAAGAAGAAGGAAGACGAGGAGGGGCGGAGCGAGGGAGAGCGAGCGAACCTCTGCCTCTCCCCCTCCTCCCCCTACTTGTAGGCTCGTGCGACGGAGCCGAGGAGGCGCGGCGTGGGGGATCGTGGGGATCGATCGTGCCCACTCCCCCACGTCCCGCGTTTAGTACGCACTAAAGCCGAATTAAAATCACCACAGGAAGGCGAGAAGTCCCCCTGGGCCGCAGAAGATCAGTGCTCGGGTCGAGGCCAAGGAGTGGCGGGCCCGGGCCTGCGGCGGCGTCCCGTCGCGCGTGTGCGTTGGCAGGTTTCCGCCGCCACGCGGCCCATGGGGGGCCTGCGGTCAGCACGCGGGTCAACCACCATCCTGTCTACGAGACACAGGAGCTCTCTGAGATCGGCCTACACCAGCAAAGCCGGCTCCTCAAGGTAAGAAGCTGACCAAGCTTCTCGTCCCTCTGTCCGCCTCGAAGCTCGATCAGCTTCGGGGACTACTGTCGGAGTAAATAGCCATGGGTAGCCTAGCCGGCTTCCCCCGGCCCTTCTGAAAAAATTACGAGCCCGTCCGGCTCTCGAGAACCCAAGACACGGGGCCGCCTTCCCCTTGCCGGCTGTCACCTAGGCCGACTTTCGGAAGACAGCCCGACTTTAGCCCTCATGAAGAAAGCCATGGGAGGGCCGACTTCACGAAGCCGGCCGTGAGAAGGCCGACTCAAAGAAGCCGGCTCCCATAAAGAGGTCAAGACCGTACCCTCAAAGTTCGCATCTACCTAGCGGCGATGGGGTGTGGCTACAGTGAAGCCTGCCGCCCCCGAATCCCGGAGCACGACCTGCACAGTGTGCCGTACGGGTGGCCACGACTCGCCCGACGCAACACTGTTGGCATGTCGATCTTGACACCATCCACGACGGACTACCAGCGCGACCCACGGGCGGTGGGTCCCTTCGGGCAGAGAGACACCCGAAGGTGGCCACACCTCCCCCCAGTCGGCCCCAGAGAAAGCCGGTTCCCCGCAGCCGGCTTGCCATCCTCCTCGAAGGAGACGCCCCATTAAGGAGACAAGACGAGGTGAGGCTACAGTAATCGCCCGCCAGGCGGCGGAACTGTAGCCACGCCCACCATGACGAAGCCCATGTCATCAGAATAGAGCAACAGTAACCAGCCACCGACCAGGCCCTGACCAGTGGGGCCTACTTGTCCACCAAGGAGCCGGCAGCCGGCGGGACCCACCAGTCGGCGGGCCCCAGTGGCCAGCGCAGAAGCCGGTGAGCACAGTCACAGACGGCTGGGCCCCGCGCCCAGTCGGATTACCATTGTACCCCCGGGGGGTAGGCCTATATAAACCCCTTGGTGCACCCATGCAAAGGGTTCGACCCCCAACTAGTTTTTAGACACCATACGAGGAGAAGAAGCTAGCTAGCCGTGCCCTTCTTCCTCCCTCCACCAGAACAGCTCAAGGAGCATTGTGTAGCTACTCGTTCATCTAGTGATCATGCGGAGACCCCGCAGTGCAGCAGTAGGGGTGTTATCTACACACAGAGCCCCGAAGCTGGGTAAGATCCACCGGCGTGCATGTCTTCGCCTCATCCCGTTTCCAGGCACCGACGATGTCTTACTGGCTCCCACAATGATAAGCCACCCGTTGGCATATGTCACACCTACCACCCGACATACAGGCTGCTAAATTAGATATGTAGATGTCATACATGATACTACCTCGTACCTCCGTTCCTAAATATAAGTCTTTCTAGAGATTCCACTATAGGCGACATACGGAGCAAAATGAGTGAATCTACACTCGAAAATGTAGCTATATACATCTATATGTGGTCCATACTAGAATCTCTACAAATACATATATTTAGGAACACAGGTAGTACATTACACAAAATCATAGGTGGCATGTAGGAATTCCAGTGTACTACATTAGGCTCCCTTAGAGTGCCTGCTAGTACAGCACACAAAGTCATGGCTAGTTTATGCTACGCACACAATCATTAATTGGTGGTTTAAATATGCGCAAGGGATATGCAATGTATTATCATGTAGAGATGTCTGAAATTAGCTGTGTCAACTTGCAGATAGGGTTACACAATGAGAAAGTACAAGATGTATGTGGCAATTTCATAGAACATCGCAAAAAATGGAGAGGCAACAGTGAGCCTATATAGTGTGCTATGGTACGTCACTCCTCCAGTGCAATCACCGTGACATGTTATTTGTATGTCAGTTCTATTGGCCAAGTTTCTTAGGGACAGTTATTACGAGTTATCCTAAGAAAATAAGCACATGTGAATATAAGCTCCATGTAATAAGCCAACCAGTTCTTTTCATTGCGTTTTTAGCTTATCTTTGGTATGATCAGTGAAAAGTCTAGATTGCATTATATTTTTTCATTTTGCTGCCCATATGAAAATTAATTTGACTTGCAAACATCACAAATTGAACCTAGTACAGTAATTAATATGATAGGAAAACAAACCATAACTATTTGCTCAAAATGCAAATACAAAGATACCATCTACTTGGCACAATCTACTTTGGTCAATGTTTTCCATAGAGATCCCATTGCCTAATTTAAACGAAGAATGCACGAGCCACATTTAAATGAAGAACAATTATTTATTGAAATTCGATGGTCCAAATGGCTGGTTATTATCATATAGCAGCACCACCTGAAACCATCATATAGAAGCAGGAGCAGCTCATAGCAACTCATCACACAGCAGCAGAAGTAGCAGTGTGCAATTCATCATATACTAGCAGCAGCTCATACAATTCATCATATAGCAGTAGCAGGAGCAACTCATAGCAATTCATCATATAGCAGCAGCAGGAGCAGCTCATAGCAATTTATCATATAGCAGCAGCATGAGCAGCTCATAGCAATTCAT
>NC_041382.1:548942113-548970355 GCF_002162155.2 Triticum dicoccoides
AGGAGCATCTCATAGCAATTCATCATATAGCATCAGCAGGAGTAGCTCATAGCAATTCATCATATAGCAGCAGCAGGAGCAGCTTATAGCAACTCATCATATAGCAGTAGCAGCTCATAGCAATTCATCATATAGCAGCAGCAGTAGCAGCTCATAGCAATTCATCATATAGCAGTAGCAGCAGCTCATAGCAATTCGTCATATAGCAGCAGCAGGAGCAGCTCATAGCAATGCATCATATAGCAGCAGCAGAAGCAGCTCATAGCAATTCATTGTATAGTGGATCAGAATGAAAATTTGGCAAAAAATCAGAGGGGATCCTCACCTTGGTGGAGGAGCTCATCCTTCAAGAGCACCTCAAGGCCACGGCCTAGGAGGGGGGGAGGGGGAATAAGTTGCCTTCTGCCGCAGTGTGGCATCAGCCGTAGTTGTGCAGCGCCTGCCGAAGTAGTGCGTTGGATGAACCACAGTGGAGGAGCTACTGGACACCAGGAGAATGAGGTGCGGCGCCAGAGGAAGGAGCAACTAGGGAGATTTTCCCCTACCCGCCGGCCATGTAGCCTAGCTGGACAGAGCATCGTCGAGGACCAGGCAAGATGGGACCAATGGCGACGGCTCGCTAGAGGAACCCTAGTGCTGCTGGCAGGGGATCGAGGTAGAGGGAAAGGGGAGAGGAGATGCAAGCGGGTATGGCAATGAATGCTTGGGTGTTTGTTTTTACTTGTGGGTGAGGTGTGACGCGGGCGTCAGCAGTTGCATTTTGAGTGTAATATAGGCAGACAACAGAGTATTTTCACTATTCCCATTCCCTTCAATTTTTAGTGAGGTTCTACCCGAAACACCCCCCTCCAAAGCAAAATTACTTAAGGCCAAGCCCATAACTCAAAAATGACTTCTTTACATCTTTTATGGCTTATTTTGACAATAAGCCCTGAAAAGGCGGAATAGAAGTGGCCCTCAACCTGCAATTCAATTGTGCATGCAATGATGAATCACTCCTGCCTGCTATAGTGTACATTTAGCTATCATCATTCATAGCATAACCTAATACATGTGCATTTCATTATAGAATCTGGAATATGCAATGTTTATGTTAGTTCATACATTGCACATGATGTTTAAATGCCCCTTAAATCTGGTCAGTCAAGTGATGGTATTTAAGCCTCCTTCTTTGCTTCTTTTCTTGATATGTTAGATTTGCTCACACATTTGTTCAATTTCTTGTTTGCACCAGCCAGCCATACTAGGACTGTTTGCTTTGATTACTTGTTGTTCTTGACCTAACACTCTAACAGAGCTTGTCAATGATTTAAACACTAAGGGCTGCTGTAGTGGGGCCTTTTCTAACTCATAGGTGACATAAAGGTTTGGCTATACACTAAAGTAGGCTCTCCAAGAGTACCTGGAGATCCAGTTCGAAGGTATGCCTAGTTTTTACATAGTGCAGACATAGTAAATGCTCATTTTATTGTGTGCAAGTGCAAGAGATGCGGCATGTTTCATTATGTGGTGTTGTTTGTTATAATCTCATCCTTTTGTGTTCACAGACTGGAAAGTATGCATATTTATCTTCCAAGGAGACGAGTAACTAGTTTGTGTCACCTTGCAGAGGGGGTGCAATGAAGATAAGATTGAGGATTTCCAAGTACAAGATGTTAGGAAGGAGCCTTGCAAGAGAAGTAGGAGCTGCGTTGAGCCTCTTCAACCTATTACGGTAAGTCACTATATCCAACTCAACAGTTCAATTCCTTGTTTCTTCCGGCATAGTTAATTTGCTCTTTTCAATTGCATTATTTGTGCTCAGTTAATGAGATGCCCAAAGAATGATGCTTGATGTTGGGTACTTGTATAACTATTAGTTGACATAATTAAAGGCCTTACCATTTAATTACTCTGCCGAAGTGTGCCTGAAGCTTTGAAGTCTATTAACCAACTATTACTGCATGAGGCTCACAATCTAGTTTATACAAGGCTAATGATTGCATAGTTTTGCTTGCTGTAGTATGTTTGTATGAAACCCTCTGTTGTTCATTATGCTCCCTAAGACTTTAATTAAGCTACAGAATGGCCTACTTCTTGCTTACTTCTATGCAACGTGTTGTCTAAATTTGTAACTTGTCTGTGTCTTGGATTGGGCCCCAACATCATGCTCCTGTGGTGAACTAAGAGAGACTTCTGTATGCAGGCTGCACAGACTACATTTTTTATAATTTTTAAAATATCACCTGCTTATGCTTTATGACATGTAACATTACTGTTGGTCCTGTTTTGCCATGTACGAAATAGTCTGTCTTGCTCGCTTCACTGTTGTAACTATATTTTTGCCCTAGTCATGTGTACTTTCAGAAACATTTCAGGACGAAGTGACATCAAGACAAAGATCTGTGAGCAGTGCGGCGTGGCCATACCGAATGATTATGGATTAGAATTAGAATGTGTTGATGTTCTCGAGCATCAACTAGAGGTGGCAAGACAACGTGTACATGCTTCTCAACGTACAATCAACAAGTTGAGACTGGACATGCAGGCATTAGATGCAGGAGTCAAAAATGAAACAAGACACTGAGGTAACAACGAAGGAATTAGAGATTTTGCAGACTGAAATTTGTGCTATCTACATCCTGCCAATCCTATTTCTGAAGAGATTATAGTTCAACTGGTAAGTTTTGTTGATGTGCGTCCATGATGTAGGAGCTGTATTTGCCCAGTGTATATAATTTGCTATTTGTGTATGCTTTATTATCACTGGTGTCGAACCATAATGCCCAGTGGGTATAATTTGCTGTAATTTCTTTATTGTATAGTGTAGGATTATTCTACGTTTCTATGCCTTAGTCTCTTCATTGTATAGTGTATGTTTTTTAGAGGTGATAGTATAGAGTAGGATAATTCTTTGAATATGCTATATCGTTCAAAAAGGGGCCAACTCGCCCAAACGTTGTAGTGACCATGGCCCTCCACAGGTCGTACGATCCATGGGCCATCTATGGGACGGACAATCCATGGCCTTCTATGGCTGTCGTATCCGTGGGCCTTCTATGGGCAGTCGGATCCATGGGTCTTCTATCGGCTATCGGATCCATGGGCCTTCTATGGGCAGTCGGATCAATGGGCCTTCTATGGGCCGTTGGATCAATGGGCCTTCTACGGGACGTCTCTTCTATGGGCCTTGTACAGGCCGTATAAGGGGCCTTAAACGGGCTAGAGGGGAAATCATATATTTTATGGGCTGACCACAACGGGCCGTTAATAGGCCGTATTTGATGATGTTATGAAAATGGCCCAACAGATTAATGGGCCACAAACGGGCCGACTGTATCCACAGGCTGAACTTGGCCCACAAGCAGAAAAGGCCACTAACGGGCCGTAAGTAACCGAATGCTGGAAATGAGCCCAAGAATAAATGGGCCCTGAGAAGGCTGAAAGGTAACACGGGCTGGAAACGACGCAATGGAATAATGGGCCGCTAATGGGTATAAAGCGATACACTGTTCATTACGGGCCGGTTTCACCACGGGTCATTAATGGGCCAAGAGTTACAAAGGGACTCATATGGGCCGAAATACGTCATGGGCCATACATGGGCTGGAAGTTACAACGGACTGGAATCATATTGGATGGCCGAGATGACGCTACTGGGCCTAATTTCGGTAGGCCTTAACGGGCCATGGGTTAGCGGGATATAAATGGGCTATATGCAAACATGCCGTTAACAATCTTTCCATGGGCCGGGCCGCCACCTTTTTACCAAGTCAAACGGGGTCGGTGTCAAAACCGGCAGATCTCGGGTAGGGGATCCCGAACTGTGCGTCTAGGCCAGATGGTAACAGGAGGCAAGGGACACGAAGTTTTACCCAGGTTCGGGCCCTCTTGATGGAGGTAAAACCCTACGTCCTGCTTGATTAATACTGATGATATGGGTAGTACAAGAGTAGATCTACCACGAGATGAGAGAGGCTAAACCCTAGAAGCTAGCCTATGGTATGATTGTTCTGTATGTTGTCCTACGGACTAAAACCCTTCGGTTTATATAGACACCAGAGAGGGTTAGGGTTACACAAAGTCGCTTACAATGGTAGGAGATCTACATATTCGTATCGCCAAGCTTGCCTTCCACGCCAAGGAAAGTCCCTTCCGGACACAGGACGAAGTCTTCAATCTTGTATCTTCATAGTCCAGGAGTCCGGCTGAAGGTATAGTCTGGCCATCCGGACACCCCCTAATCCAGGACTCCCTCAGTAGCCCCTGAACCAGGCTTTAATGACGACGAGTCCGGCGTGCAGATTGTTTTCGGCATTGCAAGGCGGGTTCCTCCTCCAAGTACTTCATAGAAGATTGTGAACACAAAGATTGTGTCCGGCTCTGCAAAATAAGCTTCCACATATTGCCATAGAGAGAATAATATATACACAAATCTAATCTGCTGACATATTCCGTAGTGTGACATCGCACCACGGCCAAGCCTTTATTCGAATCGTTTTATTGTCCCACCTCAGCGTGTAATGTGAGGCAGTTTCCTTGGCACGTCTTGTCGAAGCAGAGATCATGTCCCCTTATTCCGGGATTCTCATCAATACGAGCGTGGGTAACCCAACCGCTTCTAGGACTCCTATACTATAGGCAAGTCCAAACGGCCACGGAGAGGACGCTTGATATTCACCCTCTTTATAAAGGGACAAGGCTTTTATTTTTCCCTCCCGTGCTCAATCGAATCCTTCCCCCACCTCAAGCTCAAACACTCAAAGTTCAGGTCAGGTGCTCCGAACCTTCAATCATGTCCGGATCTAGCCTTCAAGGCCGATGGGTGCCTTCCTCCGTCACGAAAGAAGACATCAAAAGGTTGAGGGAGGCTAGATATCTGACTGCCGAGGTTGTGCATCGGCTGCCTGCCCGAGGGCAGGCCATCCCCTCCCCCAAACCCACAAGAGCATCGTGTTCGTCTCCCACTTCCTCCGAGGTCTAGGCCTTGCTCTGGATCCTTTCGTCAGGGGTTTGATGTTTTATTACGGGCTAGACTCCCATGATCCAGCTCCGGACCCCTTTCTTCATATCACGACATTTATTGTCGTGTGCGAGGCCTTCCTCCGGGTTACCCCTCACTTTGGTTTGTGGCTCAAGACCGTTGAGGTAAAGCCAAAGATGATCGAGGGGCAACATGCAGCGTGTGGAGGTGCCTCAATATGCAAGATGACGGGAGCTCCATGGCCCAAAGGTTCCATTCCTGAGGCATCCGAATTGTGGCCATAGGAGTGGTTCTACATCACGGCTCCTAGAAGTGCCAAGTGGGTGGCCACCCCTGTTTTCCGCTCGGGCCCTCCACCACAACTGATGTCATGGATCAGCAAAGGACTGAGCCGGGGTCCAGCCAAGGACGTGCCTATACTGCAAAGCCGCATTCGAGATCTCTTCAATGGAGATTTTAGTTTGGTTGCGGTAATACAAGTTATGCTGGTTTGTCAAGTCCAGCCTTGCAAACGCCGGCCACTTCGCTTGTGGGAGTTCAATCCCGAGGGACCGCGTGTTATTCAAAATTTCCTTGGCCTGACGCACGAGGAGATGTACAAGTCATTCTTTGGACCTCAAGTAGAGTGTCCGGAAATCACCGAGGACGTGTGCCTGAGTTGTAACCGCACCGCCGAACAGGTAAGGAATTTTCTGGCCGAACATACTATCTCTCATTTGTTATGAAGTTATTTCTGAGAGTTCGCTTTTTGACCAGGACTGGCTAACAAAGGCGAAGTTGATTCGGTGTTCGGCCCCCCTCCCTGAGGGTTTGGACAATCCGGTATTGGAAAAGATGCTCCAGGTCGCACCTTGCCCGGAGCACTTGAAGGAAGATACCGGGGAGGATAATACGGGCAGACGCGGGCCCCCCACGCTGCCCATTCTAACCGAGGGAGCGAGCGTCTCCATGAAGGAAGACAAACGGAGGAGGAAAAGGACTGCGCCCGGGGATTCGGAAGCCAAAGCTTCCAAACAGGAGAAGAAGTCTCCCACAGAGGGTCCTACCTTGGGGGGTGCTTTTGCCGCACAAAGTCCGCGGGGGATCAATTCTCCAGCGGTTCGTAAGTGACCCGAAATACTTTAATAGTACAGGTATGCCATCTTTTTCTTCTGAGAAAATAACCACCACATATATCTTTGTAGTTCGGGCCTTAGCCCCTCTCAAATGAGCTCGTCTTCGGGGGATCTTCTTCCAGAGATGATGGAGAGCGAAACGCCTCCTCCGGACTCCTCCGCTCCGGAAGCGGGCGACCCCGAAGTGTCGTCGCGGAGGGCCTCGCCGAGTCCGGTGAGGCCAGAAGATAATCCCATTGACCCCCGAAGCTCCCAGTGTCCGGCTCCCAAAGAGAGCGGAAAAAAGAGTCCGGCACCGTCTGGTGTGCGATCGGATGTTCTGAGGGAGTTGGTGGGGCGAGCGGCCATCTCAGATGAACACCGTGTGCTGATGAATACGGTGATGGTGAGAATCTCGTCCGCCGAAAGCGGATTGCATGAAGATTTTATGAGTCTACTGACATGCTTTGAGGTACGTAAAATAATGTATGATAGTCCTGCACATGCTAGGTGTGCCCTGTGTAGATAGTAGCCCCTGAGACTATGGTTATCGTCGGAAACAATGACGAACAGAGGATCATATTCCCAGGAAATAACCATACTGCCTCTATGTGCAGGTGATGGAAGCTTCGGTGGCTAGCCGGACTAGCGAGTTTGCCCATTAAAAATGGCAGTTGGATGCGGCAGACGCCGACATCGAGCTTGTTAACAAAAGGATTGACGAGGCACAGGGTAAGTGTCATTATCTGGTAAACGCCACATAGTAAGAGCAGCATGATGCCAGTATCTTTAATATGTTGTGACTGCATATGGAGCTGCCACTATTGAAGCCTTGCGGGCAGAACTTGCCCGAGCCAAGGAACAAGCGAGGTTAGGTAATGCGGCTGCTTTGAAGGCGGCAGAAGAGTTGAAAGTCGATAAGGCCGCGCATGGCGAGAGCCGGGATAAGATGGCCAAGATGGCCATAGAATTAAAAGCCGCCGCCGACTGTTGCCGGGTTCTTGAAAAGGAAAACCTAGCGAAGACATCGGACCTTGAGAAGGCTGCTGCGACAAGAAAAGACATCCACTCCGCTATGAGGGCGAAGAAGGAGGAGCTGCGGGAAGCCGGGGATATTGTAGCTGGGAAATCCTTTATGTTGCGGAGGAAGTTCGGAGATCCATGATAAGTACTTCTGGATCGGCTGTGGAGTTCGGAGGATGTGTATATGGATTTGGCGGCGAGCGCTGCCGATGCGGCTAAGTACTTCCAGGGTCAGACGGACCGTGAAGTGGACCAGCTATTTTGGACACAATTCCATTCTCCTGAGCGTCCACTTTCATTGACTGGCCAATTAGCCGAATGGGCCGAACTGAATGGGTTGTCCGGACTCGCCATGACGTCTGTTGTGGATCAGCTATGGCCGGAAAGGCCAAAACCGAACAGCTATTTCAGCTTGGTGCAGCAGCTCCTTGATGTGGTGCCGCGCATTAATGCGATGAAGAGGTCAGCGTGCATAGAGGGCTCATGGATGGCCTTTGCCTGTGTTAAAGAATACTGGGCGGAGATGGATGCTACCACTATTGCAGCGCAGGATTCGGCCATAGGTCGAATGGCTGCTGAGCACTACTTTGAAGAAGTTCTTGAGGGTGCTCGTTTGATAGAGACCCAGTGCTCAAAAGATATTATGTTTGAGTGATATGTAATCTCATTGTAAGTGAAATGCTTTTATAAATTTTTATAAGGCTATTTTTATACTTTTGCCTGAAAATAATATGATGCCTCCTGGGCGGCCGTTTATGTATACATGTGTATAACTGAAAGATTGCAGCCGTCGGCTTCAACCCCCACGCATATAATGCGGAGGTGCTCGCGAAAAACACGCGTTCACACTTAACCCAACGTCTTGGTCCTATTTAAGGAGGTGATAGCAGAGCGAGCGAGGCAACCGGACTATAATGCTTTAGCACTTTCACTTAGCCATAGGAGTTTGACAGTGGGGCTACTACATAGCCCCTAGTGGCTCCGCACTCTCCCGATCCCGGGGTGCGTACATGCCTGGCCGGGAAACGGCCCTTCGTTAAGGCGGAGGAATTCTCACATTCCAACAGGTCATCGAGTTTTTGACCAGTCTCACGCTATATCATGACAGTCAGTTTTCGGCTTTCTCTACTGAGGTGCTCGTCCGGATGAACCAGGGCACAATCGCAGTAGTTCTCCTGGTGCTATCTTAGCCAGTAAAGTGGAACGTAAGGCACCAAAACACAGGAGCCGGGCAAACCCAACATTTGACCAACAATGATTCGGAGCTCATACATATAGGGCCAAACTCGCGACGCCGAACACTCCCTAAGGTATTCGGTCTTTGTGGTATAAACCGTGCCTAAATAATGGCCTTTGTAAGAAGCCCCTTGTGTCCAGGTACGTGCATTGTTCTGGCGTGGCCACATGCCAAGACGTCAGCATCCTTCCCAACGGTGGATATGTATCAACAAGAGACAGTAAAAAAGGTTTACACAGGGTCTTAATCTAAAAAGAATCCTTGGATCGGGTCCCTGCTACATGTCTGCGCCTGTGTCTCCGTTGTGCCGTATCCTGGACGAGTGTAGCACGATGATCATCTGTAAAAGAGAGGAATTTAGGTGAAAAAGTTGTCAGGCAAAAAGGATAGTTTTTTAAAGAAACCATGTATAATTCAAGATGAGAAGAAATTGCCACTTGTCTGCGCGCGTTGAGCCCCTTGTATTTGACAAATAGGGGTGTGACCATTTATTCGGTATAAATAGCGGCACCAGACTTGATTAATTGTGTCTGAGGTCTTGATGACCTACTGGATGCTTTCGCTGGTCTGGGCGCCTTTAGTGTGCCGCTGCCAAGGCAGCCGCACTCTCTTCGGCGCGCAGAGATCGCTTGATATTTCCATTCACTAATATGATGCCACGTGGACCGGGCATCTTGAGTGTGAGGGAGGCGTAGTGTGGTATTGCATTAAAGCGAGCGAAAGCTTCGCGTCTGAGCAGTGCTTGATAGCCACTTTGGAACGGATCGATGTGGAAGGTTAAATGCTCGCGACGAAAGTTATTGGGGGAGCCGAATATAACTTGTAGTAGGAGGGAGCCCGTACAACGAGCCCGTGGGCCTGGCGTTACTCCTTTAAAGGTAGTATTGCTATGGCAAATTTTTGTTGGGTCTAACCCCATCCCGCGGATTGTATCCTGATATATTAGGTTTAGATTGCTGCCACTGTCCATCAAGACTCGTGTGAAGTGATATCCGCCAATTACTGGGTCTAATACCAGGGCACCCCATCCTGCGCGTCGGATACTTGCTGAGTAATCGCGATGGTCGAAAGTGATCGGTTGAGACGACCAGTGGTGGGACTTCGCGGTGACAGGCACTTGGGTATATTTTCCTGGGAGTGCCGCGTTGTTTTTTCCCTTGATCACGTGTAACACATTTACTGTTTTGACTTCTGGTGGAAATTTCTTTTGTTCTCCAGTGTCTTGCTTGGGAGGCTCGTCCTCGTCTTCACTTGGTGTATCCTCCCCCTTGTGTACGGCGTTGAGCTTGCCGGACTGCTTGAAGACCCAACATTCTCTGTGGGTATGATTACCAGGTTTACCAGGGGTACTATGGATCTGACATACTTGGTCCAGAATTTTGTTGAGGCTGGACAGTTCATCCCTGGTGCCTTTAGAGGGCGGCTTTTGACCTGTCCAAGAGCTTTTGAATCCGGCGTTTACTGCCGTGCCCTTCATGCTGTCTTCTTTATTTCGGCATTTGTTATTGCTGTTGCGCCGTGATTTCCCGTTTCCATCTCTAACTTCAGATGTACTGTGGTCACTGGTGCTGCATCTAGCTAGCCAGCTATCCTCACCCGCGCAAAAGCGGGTCATGAGGTTTGTTAATGCGGCCATCGTTCTCGGCTTATTTTGGCCGAGGTGTCTGGCGAGCCATCCATCATGGACGCTATGCTTAAAAGCTGCCAAGGCTTTGGCGTCTGGACAGTCGACAATCTGGTTCTTTTTAGTAAGAAACCTGTTCCAAAGCTTTCGGGCTGACTCTCCGGGCTATTGGGTTATATGACTCAAATCGTCCGCATCGGGAGGTCGGACATAAGTCCCTTGAAAATTAGCCCGAAAGGCGTCTTCGAGCTCTTCCCATCTTCCAATGGAGCTTTCGGGGAGGCCTTTAAGCCAGTGACGAGCTGGCCCCTTGAGCTTGAGGGGTAAGTACTTGATGGCGTGGAGATCGTTTCCTCGAGCCATATGGATGTGAAGGATGTAGTCCTCAATCGAGACCCCAGGGTCTATTGTTCCGTCGTATGTCTCTATGTTTACGGGTTTGAATCCCTCTGGAAATTCATGGTCCAGCACCTCATCATTGAAACATAGGGGGTGTGCGGCACCCCTGTAGCTGGGTGTACCACATTGTTCGGATGTTTGTTGTGTTGCATTGTATGCTGGGGCGCGCTTGCGTGGTCCATAAATGAATCTTGTTGAGCCGTCCTTTGGGTGCGGACCCTCGCATGGGTTGTGCCGTCTCTCTGGCCAGTTGGCTGCTTTGATATTTGGTTGTGGGGGGTCTGAGGCCTCCTCATCGAATTCAGGTAGCAGCTTCCGCTTTGGGTAGCTCTTGGAGGGTCGATTGTCATCGTACCTCTCTGCTGTGTTGAGTATTTTACTCCATCTGATTTGGAGTGTGTCTTGCGCAGCCTTGAGCCTTTGCTTCTGCTTTTTAAGACTCCTCGCGGTGGCAACAAGCCTTTTACGGGCATTATGCTGCTCCGGGTGCCTGTTCGGCATTATATCTTCCGAACCATTATCCTCGATAGAATTTGTTTGTTCGGTTTGGTTATCCGGATTGCCGTTGTCCAGCAGCGGTTCGCCCTGCTCTAGCGCTGGGTCTGTGTGATCGTTATTTCGGTCGAGGCGGGATTTGGGGCAACGCTTGCGTTGCCGCTTTGACTGCTTCTCGAGGGAACAAGCCTTCGGTGTGTCCTTCCGCTCTTCGTCGTCATCTTTTGGTGCGTCCACCATGTATACGTCATATGACGAGGTAGCTTTCCCGGGCCCAATAGGCACTGGTTCTTCATCGTCTCCTGCATTGGCGTCCATACCGTCGATGTCTTCGGAGTCAAAGTCGAGCTTGTCGGTTAAATCGTCGACAGCGGCTACAAAGTGGGTGGTGGGTGGGCTTTGAATTTCTTCATCGTCCGTATCCCAACCTTGTTGACCGTAGTCCGGCCATGGCTCTCCTGATAAAGAGAGAGACTTCAGTGACTTCAGAATATCGCCAAAAGGCGAGTGCTAAAAGATGTCCGCGGCAGTAAACTCCATGATCGGCGCCCAATCGGATTCGATCGGCAGGGGCGCGGCGGGTTCGGAGTCCGGAGAGGAGTCTGGCTCCTTGGAGTCACGAGTCTCGAGGAGTGCGGGGCTGGTGTTCGGCTCGATCGCCATTGGGGTCGCAGCCCCCGAGGTTGCGTCCAACCACCCATCCTCGATCGATGCAGTTGGCTCCGAATTAAGGTTCGAAGCCGATGCAGGTGCGGCCTCCAGGGCACTGTTCGGCAGCAGAGCTAGATCATGCTCGTCGTGACGGTGCGGCGTGCTCGGCAGTGGCTCGAGTCCGTCGAAGATCAAGTCCCCGCGGACGTGAGCCGTGTAGTTTAAACTTCCAAATCTGACCTGACGGCCAGGGGCATAGCTTTCGATCTGCTCCAGATGGCCAAGTGAATTGGACCACAATGCGAAGCCGCCGAAGACGAAGATCTGTCCGGGGAGGAAGGTCTCACCCTAGACTGCATCACTATTGATGATCGTAGGAGCCATCAAGCCTAACGGCGACGACACATAGGAACTCTCAATGAAAGCACCAATGTCGGTGTCAAAACCGGCGGATCTCGGGTAGGGGGTCCCGAACTGTGCGTCTTGGCCGAATGGTAACAGGAGGCAAGGGACACGAAGTTTTACCCAGGTTCGGGCCCTCTTGATGGAGGTAAAACCCTACGTCCTGCTTGATTAATGTTGATGATATGGGTAGTACAAGAGTAGATCTACCACGAGATCAGAGAGGCTAAACCCAAGAAGCTAGCCTATGGTATGATTGTTCTGTATGTTGTCCTACGGACTAAAACCCTCCGGTTTATATAGACACCGGAGAGGGTTAGGGTTACACAAAGTCGGTTACAATGGTAGGAGATCTACATATCCGTATCGCCAAGCTTGCCTTCCATGCCAAGGAAAGTCCCTTCCGGACACAGGACGAAGTCGTCAATCTTGTATCTTCATAGTCCAGGAGTCCGGCTGAAGGTATAGTCCGGCCATCCGGACACCCCCTAATCCAGGACTACCTCAAACGGGCCAGCCTTTTCACAGGAATGGGCCTGTATTGGGCCATGCCACATGTCTACGTATCATAGGCGCCTTGGTTCCAATGAGTGGATGACATCTATCCCAATGGTGAGCCGAGACGTGTTTCCTCTAGCCAATGATGATTTTACAAGTGGAAAATCCCCATTGGTCGGGGCTGTTAACGGGTTATCGGATCCAATACCAGACCCGATATCTTAACGGCGTTCTGTTACGGTGGATGCCATGTGTCGGTCACCCTTGACGAAAGCACTTTTGTGGCGTGCAATTTATCGTCATGGAAGTGGACACTTCCATGATGATAATTTTGGTAATGTCATGGAACACTTCTACGACAACACAGGTATGACTATCTCGACTCTGTCATAAAATCGTCATGGATGTACATGCATGGCAAAAAACGTGACCTACTGTGACAAACACGTAGCATCACGGAAGTGTATTTTTTTGTAGTGACATTAGTGAGGTGCTTATTGAGTCCAAGAAGAGATATCCGCACTGGCAGAAGCTTGTGTATGGGGTGTTCATGGCCAGCCGTAAGCTTAAGCAATATTTTCTGGGTCATCCCATCACTATGGTTAGTTCTGCTCCTTTAGGGGACATTATTCAGAACAGAGAAGCCACAGGTCGGGTAGCCAAGTGGGCTATTGAGTTTGGTCCTCATGGTTTGAAATATATGCCTCGCATGGCAATCAAGTCTCAGGCGTTAGTGGATTTCATCAATGACTAGACAGAGCTACAGATGCCTGAGGAAAAGCCAGATAACACGTATTGGACTATTCAATATGATGGGTCCATGCAATTGGAGGGCTCGGGGGCTAGAGTTGTGCTTGCTTCCCCTCGAGGTGATAAATACTGTTATGTTCTCCATTTGATGTTTCCTTGCACTAAGAATGTAGCTGAATATGAGGCCTTGCTCCACGGTCTTTGGATGGCTAAGGAGATGAGCTTAAGCCGGGTTAAGTGCTCTGGTGACTCAGATTTGATGGCTCAGCAAGTATCTGGTACTTGGGATTCCAAGGATCCACTCATGGCGGCTTATCGATGAGAGGTGGACGTTATTTCTGGTCACTTCAAGGGTTATCAAATTGAGCATGTTGATCGTAGGAAAAATGAAGCGGCGGATGCTTTAAGCCGGTTGGGTTCTAAACGTAAACCGGTGCCGCCTAATGTCTTTCTTGACGTTTTGCATAACATGTCGGTCAAGTTACCTATAGTGGAGGATTTGGCTATTCCTGGCCCGGAAGTTCAGTTGGTGGCGGCTCTTCATGTAATTCCGGATTGGACAATCCCTTATTTGGTTTATATGACCCCTGGAGAGTTACCTGAGGATGAAACCTTAGCCAGGCAGATAACCCGGTGGTCTAAGTCAGTGACAATTGTTAATGGAGAGATACATCATCACAGTGTCACAGGGGTGTTTCAACATTGTGTTTCTCCAGAAGAGGGTTGTGATATCCTACTTAAGATTCATGAAGGATACTGTGCTCATCATTCCGATACAAAATCTCTCGTAGCTAAAGCTTTTCGTCATGGGTTTTATTGGCTAACAGCTCATGCTAATGCGGAGGACCTGGTCAGCAGGTGTGATGGATGTCAGAAATTTTCATGACGAGCTCATGTGCCGGCTTAAGAATTGAGGATGATTCCAATTACTTGGCCATTTGCAGTTTGGGGGCTTGATATGGTTGGACCTTTCAAAAGATCCAAGGATAAGAAGACCCACCTTTTGGTGGCGGTTGATAAGTTCACTAAGTGGGTAGAGGCAGAGCCAGTCAGTAAGTGTGATGCAGCGACGATGATTCAATTCATGAAGAAGGTGATCTTCTGTTTTGGCTTTCCACACAACATCATAACAGACAATGGCACTAATCTCTCTAAGGGTGCTATGGAATTTTTTTGTCAACGTGAGCATATCTAGCTTGATGTGTCGTGAGTGGCTCACCCCCAATCTAATGGTCAAGCTGAGAGAGCCAGTTAAGAGATCTTGAAAGGCATCAAGCCCCGGCTTATGGTTCCCCTGCAAAGGACGCCGGGTTGTTGGGTGGAGGAGTTACCTTATGTGTTATGGAGCATTAATACCACCCCTGACAGATCTACAGGATACACACCTTTCTTCATGCTTTACGGAGCAGAGGCGGTTCTCCCTAGTGACATCCGTCATGATTCACCTCGTGTGGCAGCTTATGTTGAAGCTGACAATGAAAAGGCACATCAGGAAGCACTTGACCTGTTGGATGAGGAGCGTGACATCAAAGCAGCTTGTTCGGTGATTTACCAGCAATATCTGCACCATTATCACAGCAGCCGGGTTAAAACCAGAACTTTCCAAGAAGGCGATCTGGTGCTCCGGCTTATCCAGGATCGGACTGATATGCACAAGTTATCCCCACCTTGGGAAGGACCCTTTGTGGTCAGCAAAAATCTGAACAACGGGTCATATTACCTTATTGATGTTCGAGACCACAAGGACTCACGCACGTCAGAGGAAGAGACCCGTTGGCCGTGGAATATTGCTCATCTTCGATCCTTACTACACTTGAGCCACTAGCTGTTCTGATGTACATATTTTTGACAATGTATATATTATGATAAATATAATAAATCGGCATCCCTGCTAAAGCAGGGCCTCTATCGCTTTTCTTTTAAATAATGAGCTTTTGGTCACTTGGGGACTTTTGCTTTATAGAGCAAATTTATGATTACCCTTTGATCCGACTTATTGGCCACACACACAAAAAAAGAAACTTGGGGGCTTTTACCCAAGTTAAAGGGACCAAAGAGAGTCTGCTGCAAAAGCACAACTCAAACATAGGTGCCCCTTGAGCACATCTCAAAATATTTCTTGGGGGCTTTTTTGTTCTACAGAACAAAGAGTTTGTATAACCCTTGTAATAGGCTTAAAAGCCATGCTTGGAAGCCAGGTGTATTCACCTAAAACCCCGGGTTAACCTGCATTTTTAAGTAAGCCACTCTGCCTAGGTAATCCTGGAATGAGCCGCCAAACATTTGACAAGTCAATCCTATGCGGACACTGAACTTGTCAAAGTTAAAACGATGATTGGTTATGTGAGGTCCATCTTATAAGGTTTCTATATAGGTTTAACTCAGTGACTGTGCGGTCCGTGAGAGCACTCGATTTTTGGCCTGGCAGCCCATGAAAAGCCTCGTTTTTCGTCTATTTTTATTCGACCGATTTTCTTTTTGAGGTTTATTTGATGAGGCTTATAAAGCTTTGTGATTATAATTCACCGGTGTTTATTAACCCGGCCTGGTTTTTGACTATAAGTCGTCAGTATGAGATGATATATTATCCGGTGTTTATTAACCCGGCCTGGCTTTTTACTATAAGTCGCCAGTTTGAGATAAGATAATATTCGGTGTTTATTACCCCAGCCCGGCTTTGTTTGTAAATCGGCAATCTCTGATAGTTACCAGTGCTCAAATTTTGGGTTATCACCCTAACCGCACTGGCTTGGTAAACCAACAATGTGATCAAATATCACAGTATGACATATTTTTAATCACATATGGTTATTATTCAGTTCATCCTTGGTTATAAACTGTGATAGTTCCTCTGGTTTATATCGGGCATTATAACCCTTCTAGCGGTAAACCGCCAGGACACTTTTCACCTGTTGTATTGAGGAATAGATTCAAAATTGCTAAAGTCATAAAGCATACATGGCATATCTTAACATGGCAGATGAACAGTGTCATGCACAGCAAAATATGCACGATGGCATAGCAAAATAAGAGTTTAAAGCTAGCCTATTACAAGGCGCTTGGTGCCCAAAAGGATAATCGTTTTTAAGTCTTGCAGAAAGCAAATGATAAACCGGCCCCGGTTCATGAATCTTGGCCTGGCTGACTTGAAGGTTGCGATACATCCCTTGCCAGTTCGTCTTCCTCCTCCACCATCTGGAAGTTGGGTTTGGACCAGTCATAGCCACGCAAGGCCACAAATTCAGCTTCATCGTCAGTCAGAACAGGCGGGTTAATATCAGGGGCAAAAGTGTGCTTACGAATCAGCGGAACTAAATCCATCACTTTATATGAAGGATTCTGCATCTTCTAATTATCTGCATCATAAGCCGACTGGTACTTGGTGAGATTGGTCTCTTCAGCGATGATTGTTGCATGTGGACGAATCTCTTTGACACGGGTGTCAAAGAGATTCATTGGGGAGATAGTAGCAAGAGTCCGCTGAGCTCCAGTGTATAATTGGTCAACAAGCGTATAAACTTCCTTGAGCTTCACCAGCGTATCTTGGCTAAGATTACTGCTCCTGGGACCTGAAAAAGTTCAAACAATTAGATCAGTGGCGGCTTACATTATGAAGACTAATACTTACTTTGGATAAATAACAAGGGGATTTACCGAAGATAGCAGAAACCATCTGAGACACACGGTGTTTTAAACCTGTGAGTTCAGTGGTAGCTTCCTCAAGAGTTGCCTCTGCCTTCTCAGCACACTCTATCAAGGAAGTTTTTTCTTCAGCCCAAGTCTCAAGTTTTCCGACTCAGACACACTGAACTAGAATTTTGATTCTGCCTTCCGGGTCTCATTTTCTTGAGCCGCCAGCTGAGTCTTGGCATCATTCAGTTGAGACTCTAGTTCAGCAGTAGCAGCCTGCAGGCAACACAAATTTATCAAACATATTTCAAGGTGGGTTACAACAGTTAAGTCCCAAGCGCTTTGCAAGCGAAACCACTTGGCACTTGGGGGCTAATGTATGTCAACGCAATTTTCCAACAGAAATGGCTTTTCTAAAGTCCCAAGTGTTTTGCAAGCAACAACACTTGGCACTTGGGGGCTAATGCATATTGCTTGTCTCTTCCTAAAGATGAGCCAAGCGAACTGTCGACAGTGTCAGCCGACTCATGGGAGCTACACAGTCCAGTTCTGTTCTTTCACAGTCATCAATAGGACCGGCTCATTCATACTGATTAAACCGGCCCTTGGGGACTACGAATGCAAAGTTATGCTACTAGAAGCATCTGGTTTAGTTTTCAACCGGACTTGGAGGGAATCTAGGATAGAAGCTTATAAGTTTTTAAGTCTATAGATTATTCAATCTTATCCTAATCAGCAGACTTGGGGGCTGGCAGTATATATAACTTATATAAGCCAGAAGACGTACCTCATACTTCTGATGCATCTGTTTGACCATCTCTATTTCCAAGTCACAGCTCGAGTGTACTTGACTGAGATAACCAGATAATACTTCACTATTACTCAATTGAGCATAGTGGGAGACATCGAACCTCACTTTCTGTCTTTCCATGACTTCTTGTTTGACAGAATGTCTCGCTAGTACAGTTGGATTCCTCGGTTCAGGAAATCCGGTGCCAGTGATTAAAATGTCATTACGATGAGTCTCTGGCGGGTTGAGTAAGCTTGACGATTCAGTAGTTGACGGATCAATAGTGGTTTCGTCAATAGATGGCTCAGGTATCTCAGGTTGAGCATTGGAAGCAGGGTCTTTTGGTTGTGTAGGGTGTTCTGGTATAAAGGTTGGCTGGTCCGGTTCAGCGGTTTTCGGATCGTTGGCCGGCTTTGGCACCTTCGCTTTCTTGTTGGGCTTCGCTTGACCCCTAAAAGGAATTTGGACAAGTCAGCATAATGATGAAGATATAAAGGTACAGAAGAGAGATAATTATTCTTAACCAGGGGCAGTCTTGAAAGCTGGCAGTTGAGTCTGCGATGATTCGTGAGAGGAAGAACGGGGAATCCTTCAAAGATGGAATCAAAAGAATTGAGTGGATAATGAAAGAAACCCGCCGGTAAATAAAAGAGTAAAGGTTAAAAAGAACCTCATTTTGGCGTTTCCGAGGAGTGTTTGGTAAACCGGAGGATAAATCTTCACCTCCACTAGTACGGGTCTGGCGGCGGCTCTCATGTTGTTGTCGTTTTAAGAGAAAATGAGGATCTAAATAAGCCAAGGGGTGTGAAAACCTTACTTTCCGGGTTACCCGCCGTAGTTTCTGCCCTGGTAAAGGTTCTGACTCGGAGGAGTTAGTAGTTACCTCTTCTTCAACTGCTTGGCTGGCTCCCGTGTCATCCTAGCAATAGTCAGTGTCAATAAGGTGGTTAAAAAACAAGCCAAGAGAGTCAAGGGCTACCTCCGACTCAGAGGTTTCGTCCAGCTTAAGCAGACCAGAGGCGCTTGGTTTCTTCTTAGACCTCCTGATGGTCTTTTTGGTGACTTTCGTGGCAGCCCTAGCCTTTTTGGCAGCCTCATGGTCATATTTGGCTTTCTAGAAGTCAGATTTAGCCTGCGGAAGAATAACATAGTTGAGTTCACACAATGATTGGGTGATGAAGTAAGGTAAAAGAAATCAAGAGACTTATTGTTCGGTAACGTAGTA
The DNA here is from genome assembly GCF_002162155.2 of Triticum dicoccoides. Taxonomy (NCBI): domain Eukaryota; kingdom Viridiplantae; phylum Streptophyta; class Magnoliopsida; order Poales; family Poaceae; genus Triticum; species Triticum dicoccoides. The sequence continues at coordinate 548,960,895 of NC_041382.1, forward strand.
ATTTCAAAAATTTCCTACGCACACGGAAGATCATGGTGATGCATAGCAACGAGAGGGGAGAGTGTTGTCTACGTACCCTCGTAGACCATTCGCGGAAGCGTTATATCAACGCGGTTGATGTAGTCGTACGTCTTCACGATCCGACCGATCCAAGTGCCGAAAGCACGGCACCTTCGAGTTCTGCACACGTTCGGCTCGGTGACGTCCTCGCCTTCTCGATCCAGTAAGAGGGGTGAAGTAGTAGATGAGTTCCGGCAGCACGATGGTGTGGTGACGGTGTTGGTGAAGAACAATCTCCGTAGGGCTTTGCCTAAGCACTACGAAAACTATTACAGAGGATAAACTAGAGGGGACGGCGTTGCCGGCACACGGCTTGGTGTTTCTTGATGTGTCTTTGGTGCTAGCCCTGCCCCTCTATTTATATGTTGAGCCCTGGGGTCGAAACTTGGAGCAAAAGCCTCCTCAAAGTCGGTTTTGCCCGAAAGGCAAGAGTCCCACTCGGACTCCAGGACCAAACGCCACAATCCTTGGCGTCTGGCCCAGACGCCATGGGCCTCGGCGTCTAGCCCAGGGCCAGACGCCAAGGTCTCCGGCGTTTGGCCCCCTGGCCTCCGCAAAACTCCTTTTGCACCGACTTATAGCCACATGGGCCTGACCCCTTGGCCAAACCATATCATCCAATATATGAATCTTTACCTTCGGACCATTCCGGAGCTCCTCGTCATGTCCGTGATCTCATCCGGGTCTCTAAACAACATTCGGTCACCAACATACATAACTCATAGTACTATATCATCAACGAACATTAAGCGTGCGGACCCTACGGGTTAGAGAACTATGTAGACATGACCGAGACACCTCTCTGGTCAATAACCAACAGCGGGACCTGGATGCCCATATTGGGTCCTACATATTCTACGAAGATCTTTATCGGTCAGACCGCATAACAACATATGTTGTTCCCTTTGTCATCGGTATGTTACTTGCCGGAGATTCGATCGTCTTTATCTCAATACCTAGTTCAATCTCGTTACCGGCAAGTCTCTTTACTCATTCCGTAATACATCATCCCGCAACTAACTCATTAGTTGCAATGCTTGCAAGGCTTATAGTGATGTGCATAACCGAGTGGGCCCAGAGATACCTCTCCGACAATCGGAGTGACAAATCCTAATCTCGAAATACGCCAACCCAACAAGTACCTTGGGAGACACCTGTAGATCACTTTTATAATCACCCAGTCACGTTGTGACGTTTGGTGGCACACAAAGTGTTCCTCCGGTAAATGGGAGTTGCATAATCTCATAGTCATAGGAACATGTATAAGTCATGAAGAAAGCAATAGCAACAAACTAAACGATCAAGTGCTAAGCTAAAGGAATGGGTCAAGTCAATTACATCATTCTCCTAATGATGTGATCCTGTTAATCAAATGACAACTCATGTCTATGGTTAGGAAACTTAACCATCCTTGATCAACGAGCTAGTTAAGTAGAGGCATACTAGTGACACTCCGTTTGTCTATGTAGTCACACATGTATTATGTTTCCGGTTAATACAATTCTAGCATGAATAATAAACATTTATCATGATATAAGGAAAAAAATAATAACTTTATTATTGCCTCTAGGGCATATTTCCTTCACTTACCTCTAGCGGCGGGTTAAGCTTGTAGAAAGGATTCAAGCCCACTTTGCTACAATCTTCAAATTTGCTATTTACAAGGGTCATTGCCATTTCAATGATGCCCTCCTCAGTCAAACACAGAGAGCTATGGTGCCACCAATCATCCGTTCCTCTAGTATAAGTACACATTAAGCCGGGTCGGTGGCTTAAGGGTATGGTCCACCATGCGACCCAGTAGAAGATTAAATCAACTCTGGTTAAACCATTTCCTAGCAAGGCTTGGACTTTTCTGATTGTAGGAACGAGTTTCTTGCATTCAGCGGCGGTAAGTTTATCAAGGAGTTGATAACTTGAGTCGAGACATTCAGCACGATAACCTGGCAATGGATTTTCATTAGACAGCGTGATATCTTTGCAGAAGAACCATGTTTGATTCTAGTCCTTGGGGTGACTCGGTAGAGCTGCTTGAGAGAAGATAGCATCCCTTCTATGCTGGATTGAAATTCCACCAAGTTCCAAGCTGGGCCCGTTGGTGAACTCATTTTGCCGGTTCAGGTAGGTATTCCCTGAAAAGCTGAACGCTAGGCTCTTCTTGAAGATATACCTCACAGAAAACTTGAAAGTTACGGATGTTTGATATGGAGTTGGGTCCAATGTCTTGCAGGTGGAGCTTGAAGAAGTGCAGGACATCCCTAAAGAACTTAGAGCCGGGTGGTGAGAAGCCCCGGTTCATATGATCCGTAAAGACAATAACTTCACCATCCTTTGGCTGAGGTCTCAATTCACCCAGGTCAGGAGCACGGTAAAGCCTGACACTTTTCTCTAGAAAATATCCAATAGTGACAAAATCCTTCAAAGTGCTCTCAGTGACGATGGGGGGAACCCAGTTACATGTCGTAATTGTCTTTGGCGGCATGGTGAAAGGACAACCTAAAGAAAGGACATAATTTGCTGTCTCAAGTTAGTTGGCGGGATTACAAGTTAACAATTGCAGTGCATGTTCAGAAAGGTTGCTTATGTGAGGGCTAATGATATATGAAGTAATGATAAGCCGGCAGAATAAGCCGCCATGACTAAGATATTAAAGAGCTACCAAGAGTAAAATTTGCTAAGTGTTGGGAAAACAGGCTCCATAGGTTGAAGTTGTAAATTCAGACTACCGCTGTTCAGAAAATGGGATATATTCGAAACCTATAAACGCGACAGTAGAAAAACAGAGGTGCCCTAGAGGAGATCTGTCGCGATGAGGATATATTCTAGTATAAAAAACAGGTACTAAAACTACTACCGCGCAAGATTTATATGTTTTTTTGGATCTAATCCATGGATCTAAGCATTGAGAAGGAAGGGCGGCGAGGAACACCGATGAAACCTAATGACAGATCTATGATGAAAGAAAGAGGGCTTACTGATGTTGATAGGACAACGGAGTGGCACCGCGGTTTTCTGGTCCGTTTAGGGTGATGCGGCAGCCGGAGTTGAGGTCGGAGACGAAGGTCGACGGTGGCGGGCTTCGTGTAGGTTGGTGCGCCGCGAGGCGGAAGAAAGTAAGAAGGAGAAGGAGAAAACTGAAAGGTGACTCCGTGGCCCTATTTATAGGCTTGGAAGAACAAATGGCGGGCGCGGGAATCGAGGAACAAGAAAATGGATATGTGTCGGCAGGGGCGCCTCGATTTTCGGAGGGTCGGTAAAGAAAGAGATTTATTAAGATTTGGACTCTGTGTAGCATTACTCACAGGTGACGTCATGGCGGGTTATTACAAATTTTTGAGACGATGTCATGGCAGGTGACCATATTTCATAGTAAGAGGAGGAAGGATTTTTCTAAGTATTGAAGATTGACAAGAACAAGTTCAAATCACCCTGGGCCTAATGTTGGGGATGTGACTATCAGGTATGACCTGCCCAGGAGGGGCCGGGTCATCCCTATGCCGGTTCATCTCAATGAAGCCCAAGAGCAGAGTAACAATGGCGGTTCATAGATAGGCTTAGTAGAGGGCCCAAACCTGAAGGCGGCTTAAGGCCCACGGATATAAACCACCTTGTCTATAGATTTGTATTGTAAGGCATGTAGGAAAAGTCACCGAGCCGGATACGTTGTATAAGCCGGCCGGGACTCTGTAGGCTGCAGGGCGTCAACCTGTGTATATAAGGGGACGACCCAGCGGCTGCTTAGGACAAGAAACAACAGATCGAGAGCTGGGTCAAGCGTATTCGCTCCATGCTCATCGAAACCCTAGCAATACCACCTCTAACTGGATTAGGCTTTTACCTTCACCGTAAGGGGCTGAACCAATATAAACTCCTCATGTCCTTTGTCCCGATTAACCCCTTTAAGCTAACTTCATCGCGATGGCTCCACGACTAAGTCCTCACACTAGGACATCTGATGTGACAATTCCACGACAAGTGTCGAGCTGGCCCCTTGAGTTTTAGTGGGGGGTATTTTATGGCATGAAGATCATCATCGCAGGCCATATGAATATGGAGAAGGAAATCTTCGATCCATACCGCGGGGTCTGTTGTCCCATCATATGATTTGATGTCCATGGGTTTAAACCATTCTGGGAATTCGTGCTCCATTACTTCATCAGTGAAGCAAAGGGGGTGTGTGGTGCCTCTATATCGGGCCATGTCGCGACGTAGCTCGGATGGAGTTCATTTGCGGCTTTCGGCCCAAGTGTGATTATGCTTGTCACGTTCGGCTAGATGGCCACCGTCACGTGTCGGGGCGCGCCCCCGTGATCCGTAGATCGATCTGGTCTGTCCTACTCTAGTGTCCAGGTCCTGCCGCAGGTCATATGTATATTCCCGAGCTGTTTTATCTGTACCTTTATGGCGAGGTGGGACGGGCCAGTGTTCGGCTTGAGTTGCAGCTTTGTCCCAGCCACGTGGTGGTCGATCAGTCGCATTACGCGCTGATGGTACGGGCTCAACTGCCTCGTCATTGAATTGAGGTAGCAATTTGCGCTTCGGGTAACTTTTGTTTGGGCCTCGAGGCCGTATTCCTCGGCTGCCAGGACATTCGTCCATCAATCGTTTAGCAGATCTTGATCAGCTTGAAGCTGCCGCTGCTTCTTTTTCAGGCTCCTTGAAGTGGCTATTAGCCGGCGCTTAAAGTGCTCCTGTTCGAGAGGTGCCTCAGGCACGATAAAATCCTCGTTTCTGAGGCTCACCTCATCGTCGGAGAGCGGAAGATATATAGTTACTGTCCTCTGAGTCTTTGTTTATGGCTTGTTCATTGGGGCAGGCTCGCCCATCTCCCCGTTCATCCTGTTCGGAGGTTGGCTCAACGGGGTCTTCATTGTCCTCGGCATCGTCTAGAGTATTGTTTTCTCCTGTGCCTGTATTGCTGTCTTTTCCGCGACGTGACCTAGAGCGGCGCCGCTGTCGTCGGTGCTTTGGTTGTATGTTAGGAGGTTTATCCTCGACTGGTTCTTTTTCATCGCCGTTAGCTTCTTAGGGTGTATCCACCATGTACACGTCATATGAAATGGTGGCCGTCCAGCGTCCGGTAAACAGCGGGTTTTGGGCCTCCTCTTCTCCGGCATCGTTGTCCATACCATCGATGTTTTTGGAGTCATAATTGAGCATGTCGGTTAAGTCCTCGATCATGGCTATAAAGTGGGTGGTGGGTGGGATGCAAAATTCCCTGCTCTGAGCCCCTAGTCTGAGCTGGGCATAGTTCGGACGTTGCTCCTCTGTAATGACAAGCGATCGCATTAAGTCCAGAACCTCGCTTAAAGGCGAGGTTTGTCCCGAGAAAAGAGAGCCCGTGAAGTACGACGAGAGGGAAACCCCTTGGCCGAACTCACAAGATGTTGCCTCCGAGGATTTGGAGCCCGTGTCCGGAGAAGGGTCCAGCTCCCTGATGGCTGCCAGTGACACTACTTCCCCGGGCTCTCCCACAATGGGCTTAGTGGCCGCAGATAGTCCGTCGGCCTTAGGGAGCCTGTCTTCGGGCCTGGCCATATGCTCAGGATCTAAGGCCATAGCAGAGATTGAGGGTGCGAATCCTTGGAAGACCAAGTCTTCTTGGATATCAGCGACATAGTCCAGATTTCCAAAACTAATCTAGTGACCTAGGCGTAGCAGTCAATCTGCTCTAGATGGCAAGTGAGTTGGCCCGCAGTGCGAAGCCACCGAACACAAAGATCTGGCCAGGGAGGAAAGCCTCCCCTAGGGAAGCTTTGTTGTAGATGATTGAGGGATCCATCGAACCTTCTGGTGACGACGCAGCAGAACTCTCAATGAAAGCACCAATGTCGGTGTCAAAACCGGCGGATCTCGGATAGGGGGTCCCAAACATTGCGTCTAAGGTTGATGGTAACATGAGGTAGGGGACACGATGTTTTGCCCAGGTTCGGTCCCTCTTGATGGAGGTAATACCCTACATTCTTCTTGATTGATATGGATGAGTATGAGGATTAGAAGAGTTGATCTACCACGAGATCGTAATGGCTAAAACACTAGAAGTATAGCCTGTATGATTGTGATTGCCTCTACGGACTAAACCCTCCGGTTTATATAGACACCGGAGAGGACTAGGGTTGTACAAAGTCGATTACAGAGAAAGGAATCTTCATATACAAACGCCAGGCTTGCCATCCATGCCAAGGAAGTCCCATCCGGACACGGGAGAGAGTCTTCTGTCTTGTATCTTCATAACCCATTAGTCCGGCCCATGTCACACAGGTCGGACGATCGAGGACCCCTTAATCCATGACTCCCTCACCCCTGCCGCCATGGTACCAAGCCGGAAGAAGAAGGGAAAGAAGGAGTCCCATACCTTGGCCCCTGCGACTGTAACGCCCCAGATATTACTTTCCCAATTTGTACTCCAACTCTTGCCATTTCCGGCATTAAGTTATATTTATTCCTCGGGTTCGGGTCTTTGCCTCCGTGTGTTGTTTTTGTTTTCGTGCATCTCATATCATGTCATCACGTGCATTGCATTTGCATACATGTTCATCTCATGCATTCAAGCATTCTCCCCGTTGTCCGTTTTGCATTCCGGCGCTTCGTTCTCCTCCGGTGGCCATTTCTAGCTTTCTTTCGTGTGTGGGGATTAAACATTTCCGGATTGGAACGAGACTTGCCATGCGGCCTTGGTTTACTACCGGTAGACCGCCTGTCAAGTTTCGGGTCATTTGGGCTTCGCTTGATACTCCAACGGTTAACCGAGGGACCGAAAAGGCCTCGTGTGTGTTGCTGCCCAACACCCCTCCAATTTGGCCCAAAAACCCACCAAACTCTGCTCCATCGTCTCAGTCGTTCGATCATGATCGCGTGGGCGAAAACCACACCTCATTTGGACTCTCCTAGCTCCACTTATGCCTATATATACACCCCCCATTCCAAATTCGCGGAGTCCCTCCCCCCTAACCCTAGATCAAATCGTCTCGGCCGCCACCGGACACGTCCGGATGGAGCCGGACGCGTCCGCCCGCCGCCGCCATCCAACCCGCCGCCGCCACGTGTCCCCCGCGGGATCAGTTCGCCACCGCCACCGACGCGGGCCCGCAGGCCCAGCGCCGGCCCCCGCGGCCCGGGTCCTCGCGCGCCACCGCCCGGGAGCTTCTCCTCGTCGCGCCGTCGTCCCTGCCAGCTCCGGTGGCCGGAGCCACCCCCGCCGCTCTCCCTCCTCGACGACGACTCCGGCGAGCTCTCCGGCCGGCCATCCTCGATCCCCGTGCCCCAGCGTGAACAGTGCTCCCGGGCCAGATCTAGATCCGGTTGACTTTTCATCCCCGAAACCCTAATTTTCGTGCTAAGTTTGACTGCTCATATCTCGGCATCCGTAGCTCTGTTTTGGACATATGATATATCAAAATCTTCATCTCGACGAGTACATCATTTCATTCCATTGCATCATTTGCATTTGAGTTCATCTTTATGCCCAAAATGCTGTTAGAAGGAGGCATCATGAGTTAAATTGCAGATCCGTTAGCTCATCATTGACTTTTGTCATTTTTGCCATGATTATTGTGTGCATGATATGCCTGTGCCCCTTTGAGATGAATTGTTAAGCATTTAGTCTTCTTTCCAGAGGTGCCACCCATGCATTTTTAGGATGTGTGTGGTGTCTTGTGCAAGCTTGCAAAGAGGGATACCTGCGATTGCTGATTTCAGGGACTTAGTGATTTTCACTAAGTCTGGGATGTTTTAGTTCATGATGCTATATGTCCAGCTTGTTTCCTAGCGATCCGTGCCTCTTTTGAGGATGATCAGTTAGAGTGATTTGTTATGATTGTTGTGCCTTATCCATCCATTTCTTTACTTGTTATGTTGGAGCCCTCTAGGTTGAGTCAATCGAGCTCAACTTTTGCATCGTTGTTAATTTGGGCAGATCGTGAAATCTTTTGCAATTTTGCCGGTGCTATTGCTAGTGATCCATGTATGCTATGCCATTGTTCTTGCCATGTCTAGCTAGCATTTTGTGCCTTCTTTATGGATATATGCTTGCCTTGCCATGACTTGCACCGTAGTGAGTGCATCGAGCTCGTTTACATGCCTCCGTGAGTTATAATTCCAGCATGTCTCAGTTTTCACTAAGTCTGAAAACTGATTGTGTTTCATCTATGTTCGTGTGCTCGTTAGAGTATTTTGTGAACCCTTTTGGCCCCAGGTCACTTTGGGTGCTTTGTTAAGCTTGTTGAGTAGCTCCATGGCATGCTCTTACTTGTCATGTTCAGGTTATGTTTCATGTTGTTTTCTGCTCCGAAGAGAGCATCGTGGTCTGAAATTCCAGACTAGCGTTAATTTCGCGAAGTCCGAAATCTGTTTTGCTTATTCAGTTTTGCCATGCTTGTTTGAACCCCTTAATGGATGAATTTGCATATGGCTCAGTGCTAGTGATTTGTTAAGCATCTTGTGCACATCCCTGCCATGCAATTTGTTTTCATGTTTGGTGGTTGTAGCATGTTCATTTCGTTGCATTTAGGAGCCTACTTGCTGTAAATCGCAGATCGGTTCGTTTCGTAAAACGCTCGCCATTTCCAAACCGTAGCTCCGATTCCTATGATCTTTATATCGTTTTCAGGGGATTTCTTCTCCTCTATCCAGTGGCACACTTGGTTTTCCAAGTTGAGGCCAGGTTCATGCATTTCCTGTCACGTCTTGCATCTTGCATCCCGCATCGCATCCCGCATAGCATACCATCTTTGCATATTGTTGGTTGCCCTTGCATGTGGTTGATTGTATCCTTGTTGCTTGTTTGTGTTGTTGGGTAGAGCCGGGAGACGAGTTCGCTAACGAGGAGCCCGTTGAGTTTGCTTTTGAGGATCCAGTTAACTCTGACAACTGTGCAGGCAAGATGATCATACCCTCGAAATCACTACTATCTTTGCTATGCTAGTTTGCTCGCTCTTTTGCTTTGCCAATGCTACGATGCCTACCACTTGCTTGTCAGCCTCCCAAATTGCCATGATTGAGCCTCTAACCCACCTTTGTCCTAGCAAACCGTTGATTGGCTATGTTACCACTTTGCTCAGCCCCTTCTTATAGCGTTATTAGTTGCAGGTGAAGATTGGAGCCGTTCCTTGTTGGAACATTTATTTACTTGTTGGGATATCATTATATTGCTATGTTATCTTAATGCATCTATATACTTGGTAAAGGGTGGAAGGCTCGGCTTCTTGCCTAGTGCTTTGTTCCACTCTTGCCGCCCTAGTTTCCGTCATATCGGTGTTATGTTCCCGGATTGTTGCGTCCCTTAGGCGGTTGGACTATAATGGGAACCCCTTGATAGTTCGCCTTGATTAAAGCTTTTCCAGCAATGCCCAACATTGGTTTTACCATTTGCCACCTAGCCTCTTTTCCCCTTGGGTTTCCGG
>NC_041382.1:548970775-548978054 GCF_002162155.2 Triticum dicoccoides
AGTGCTCCTTTGAGTGTTGGTCCCACCGAGCGATGTCCGGGGCTACCAGGGGCAACTCCTGGGCTGGCCTACCCGACGTCTTGCTCATCCGGTGTGCCCTGAGAACGAGATATGTGCAGCTCCTATCGGGATTTGTCGGCACATCTGGGTGGTGTTGCTGGACTTGTTTTGACCTGTCGAATCATCTTGTTGTACCGAGATACCGAGTCTGATCGGTGTGTCATGGGTGGATGTCTATTCCTTCGTTGACCGTGAGAGCTTGTTATGGGCTAAGTTGGGACCCCCCTGCAGGGATTGATCTTTCGAAAGCCGTGCCCACGGTTATGGGCAGATGGGAATTTGTTAATGTCCGGTTGTAGATAACTTGAACCTTAATTAATTAAAATGAATCAACTGAGTGTGTTGCCGTGATGTCCTCTTCTCGGCGGAGTCCGGGAAGCGGACACGGTGTTGGAGTTATGTTTGCGCAGGTTGCTCTCTAGTTCCTCGCTTGCGCCTTGCTCTCTCTTCTCGCTCTCTTTTGCGAATAAGTTAGCCACCATATATGCTAGTCGCTTGCTGCAGCTCCACTTACATTACCCCTTTCCTACCTATTAAGCTTAAATAGTCTTGATCGCGAGGGTGCGAGATTGCTGAGTCCCTGTGGCTCACAGGTTACTATTACACCAGATGCAGGGACAGATGATACAGCTCCAGATGGCGCGCTTGAGCTCAAGTGGGAGTACGACGAGGACTCTCAGCGATACTATGTGTCTTTTCCTGATGAGCAGTAGTGGTGCCCAGTCGGGGTAGATTCAGGGCCTTGTCGCATGTTGGGGGTCTTTTCTATTTTGGCGCCGTAGTCGGGCCATGAGTGATTTGTATGATGGATGTTATTTATGTACTTTGATGTGACGTGGCGAGTGTAAGCCAACTATGTACCTCCCCTTTATATTATTTATGTACATGGGATGTGTGATGATTTCCCGACTTGCGACATTGCTTTCAATGCGGTTATGCCTCTAAGTCGTGTCTCGACACATGGGAGATATAGCCGCATCAAGGGCGTGACAAGTTGGTAATCAGAGCCTTCCCCGACCTTAGGAGCCCCCATTGCTTGATCATTTTTAGCAGCCGAGTTGTGTCTAGAAAAATGTTTTGAGTCCTTAGGAATTATATATCGGAGAGCTTAGGAATTCTTTTTACTTCCCAGTCTCCTCATCGCTCTGGTAAGGCATCCTGACGTAGAGTTTTGACTCTTCTCTTCTCAAATTTCACTAAATTTTTTTTAGGATCACGCGAGTATCTTGGATTTGTTCCGATGGCTTATGATGAGAATACTGTCTTGGTGCCTCCTATCAGGGGTTTAGTGGAAGTGTCCCGGGGAGTTGAGCTCTGAGGTGTTGTCATCATAATTTTATCGTTGCAATTCTGGAATACTTGAGATATGTTCACGACATCGAAAATCTCCTTTATGCAGTTCGTTGGTGAGATAACCTCGACGCCTCCCAGTACTGGGGCGGGAGTTCGGGAGTATCGCCATAACTTGTATAACGGATGCTTTTCGAAGGTTGAGGTAGATGGTTTCCGAAGGTTTCTTGGTTATGTGTTGAAGGATGGATACAGCTGGATGTAGGATTTGCTAGCTTGGGTGAGATATTATTGCTTCCCCTGTATCCCCAACACCTGATTGCATAACCGGAAAGTTTCGGGAGTTTCATAGGTGGGAATTCAAGTAGCTCGTAAGATATCTTTCCAACAGATGTATGATATGAAATTGGGGTTCGATGTCTAGTGGTTTGCCTATTCACGGTCGATTTTACAGTGGTCTCGTTGTGTCTTAAAGAGTCCTTGGCTATGCTGACTCGGGGACGCTTCGTATGTCATGTGCATTGCCTTGTACATGATGGTGTTGTACGATCGAGCCCGTGTAGGTCCCACCACGAAAACTTCGGACGAAATTTCTATCATATGTTTGTTCTGGCTTATTCCGCAAGCCAATCCTTGGGTTTTATTTTGAGTTGTGGTATTCGAACCGCTTCAAAGTCATATGTTGATTCCGCCCCTCGTTGATGTACCTCTTCTACCTGATTCTTCGTGGCTTCGCAATTTAGGAATATGTGACCACTTCAAGAGAAGTGCATTCGAGCATTTTGTTCGGATGTAAAGACTTTTGCTGCAATTTTCATTCCGTTGGATTCACCTTCAATATTTGTCTATTTGTGTGCTAATGGTGGTCAACCTCTTCAGGATGGCTCCTCCAACGCGCACGACTCCGAACCCTGATCCGCCACCACCTCCGCCTCCTCCGGAAGCATGGCAAGCTGTGATGGCCGCTACTAATGCAAACACACAGTTGATCATGCAAATCCTCCAAGAGCGGAATCAAGGCAGTCAAGGGAATCAAGGCAACAATCAGAACCATTTTGCTACTCTGAACCAGTTCCTCGCAAATGGTCCAAAGACGTTCAGCAATTGTGTTGAGGCTACCGATGCTGACGATTGGCTAGTGGATCTGGGCAAGCATTTTGAATGCAGCAACGTCAGGCCTGAAGATTTCGTCAAGTTCGCTTCTTTCCAGCTCAAAGATCAAGCCGCAGAGTGGTTCCAGCAGTACAAGGATTCCAGAGGTGGACGTTCGATCACTTGGGATGATTTCCGTCAAGATTTCCGAGCTCATCACATTCCTCAGAGTGTGACTGAAAGCAAACGTGAGGAATTCCGCAATCTGAAGCAAGGCTCTTTGTCTGTCTATGACTACAACAAGTTGTTCCAGAAGCTCGCCCGTTTTGCCAAGCAGGACGTTCTTGATGAGAAGAGCATGATCTATCAGTTCAGGGGTGGTCTCCGTGAAGAAATTCAGCTCCCTCTTGTCCTCTTCGAGCCGCTGAGATACGATGAGTTCTACAACATGGCACTGAAGCAAGAGGCTGCTCAGTTGAGGTGTGATGCTTCCAGGAAGCGAGTCAGAGACACTACGCCTTCTTCCTCTACTCAAGTGGCCAAGCAGCAGAAGTATTGGCTTCCTCCTCCTCCGTTCCGTCAGCCATATCAGCAGAAGAGCAAAGGTGGCAGTGGTTCTTCCCACCCACCCAACCCAGGCTTTCAGAACAAGACTTCGTCTCAAGCGCCAAGATCGAGTGCTCCGTACCACCGTCCTCTCTCAGAGGTCACGTGCAACAAGTGCCAACAGAAGGGTCACTACGCCAACAAGTGTTTCAACCAGAGGCGTCTTCCTCCTCCTCCTCCTGTCAGATCGGCAAGTACAGCAGTGGTCAAGCATAATCCCAAGCACGCCAAGGTCAATATGGTGAATGCAGCTCAGGCAGAGGATTCTTCGGATCTCATAATGGGTAACCTTCCTGTTAATGATATTCCTACAGAAGTTCTTTTTGGCACGGGTGCATCGCATTGTTTCATTTCCAAACCTTTTGCATTAAAGTATGAGTGCGATTATCAGTATCTGCAAAGTGCCTTGCAAATTGTGTCACCGGGCAAGGAGATGACAGCTAACACTTGTGTTCCGGAGGTTACTATCACTTTGGGCGACTACAAGTTCCTTTCTTCCCCAATTGTTCTTGGCGATTCCGATATCGATCTTATTCTTGGGATGGACTGGCTCTCTAAGCATAAGGCTCACCTCGATTGTGCAGCCAGGCAGATTCAACTAACTCATTCGTCTGAGGATGTAATTGTCTTTGCCGCTCGGGATAATACCATCCGGTTGTTTTCTCTCAATGAGAAGGGTGAATTGGATGCTATTTTGCAAATCCCAGTCGTTTGTGAGTATCAAGACGTCTTCCCAGAAGAACTCCCAGGGATGCCTCCGCACCGGCCGGTTGAATTTGTTATTGAACTTGAGCCCGGTACGGAACCTGTGTGCAAACGTCCTTACAAGCTCGGCCCCGAAGAGTTGAAGGAGTTGAAGAAACAACTCGATGTTCAAGAAAGAATGGGTCTCATTCGGCCTAGTACTTCTCCGTGGAGTTGTGGTGTTCTTTTTGTGAAGAAGAAGGATGGAATGGACCGACTTTGTGTTGATTATCGTCCATTGAACAAGAAGACCATCAAGAACAAATACCCACTTCCCAACATCAATGAGCTGTTCGAACAACTCAAGGGTGCCCAAGTATTCTCCAAGCTTGATCTTCGTATGGGTTATCATCAGATTCACATTCGTGAGCAAGATATTCCCAAGACGGCTTTCAAAACAAGCTATGGGTCATATGAATACACTGTCATGTCTTTTGGCCTCGCCAATGCTCCTCCGACGTTCTCTCGCATGATGAAATTCATCTTCAACCCCTACACCAATGACTTCGTTTTGGTCTATCTCGACGACATTCTGGTTTTCTCCAAGAACAAGGAAGATCATGCCAAGCACTTGCGTTTGGTTCTTGACAAGCTAAGGGAACACCAGTTCTACGCCAAGTTCTCCAAGTGTGAATTTTGGCTCGATGAGGTGCTTTATCTTGGCCATATCATCTCTGCCAAGGGCATTTCCGTGGATCCTGAGAAGGTGTCTGCAATTGTTAATTGGGAACCTCCTCAGAACGTGAAGCAACTTCATAGCTTCCTCGGTCTCGCAAGCTACTGCCGAAGATTCGTTGAAAACTTTTCCAAGATCGCGAAGCCTCTCTCAAATCTTCTTCAGAAGCACATCAAGTACGTTTGGTCTCCGGAGTGTGATATTGCTTTCAACTCTTTGAAAGAGAAATTGATCACTGCTCCAGTTCTGACTCCGCCTGATGAAACCAAGCCGTACGAGGTCTTTTGTGATGCCTCTCTCCAAGGTCTAGGTGCTGTACTGATGCAAGAGAAGAAAGTTGTTGATTATACCTCTCGCTAGTTGAAGCCTAATGAGAAGAACTACCCCACTCATGATCTCGAGTTGGTGGCAGTTGTGCATGCTTTGTTGACTTGGAGACATCTTCTATTGGGAAGGAAAGTGGATATTTTCACTGATCACAAGAGTCTCAAGTACATCTTCACTCGGCCTAATCTCAACCTCAGGCAAACTCGATGGGTCGAAATGATTCAAGAATACAATCCGAGTATCGAGTATACTCCAGGCAAGGCCAATGTGACTGCTGACGCTTTGAGCAGAAAAGCATATTGCAATAGTCTGATTCTCAAGCCTTATCAACCCGAGCTTTCTGAAGCTTTCCGCAAATTAATCTGCAAATTGTTCCTCTAGGTTTCCTCGCCAACCTTCAAGTCTCTCCTACCTTGGAAGACCAGATTCGCCAAGCCCAGCTTCTCGATGCTATGGTGAAAAAGGTGAAGATTGGTATTGCAAAGAGTCAGTCCAAGTACAAGTGCTACCGACTTGATGACAAGGACACTCTCTTCTTCGAGGATCGAATTGTTGTGCCCAAAGGTGAACTTCGTAAAGTGATCATGAACAAGGCTCACAACTCTCTCCTCTCCATCCACCCTGGTAGCACGAAGATGTATCAGGATCTCAAGCAAACTTATTAGTGGACTCGAATGAAGCGCGAGATCGCTCAATTCGTGAATGAATGTGATGTCTGCAGAAGAGTGAAGGCAGAACACCAAAGACCAGCAGGTCTCCTCCAACCTCTTGCCATTCCAGAATGGAAGTTTGACCACATTGAAATGGACTTCGTGACTGGGTTTCCAAAGTCCAAGCGTGGCAATGATGCTATATTCATTGTCATCGACAAGCTCACCAAAGTGGCTCACTTTCTGCCTATCAAAGAGTCGATCACTGCAGCTCAATTGGCGGAACTCTACACCTCTCGAATTGTCTCTCTGCACGGTATTCCTCAAGATCTTCAGACCGTGGCAGCATCTTTACCTCCAAGTTTTGGGATTCTTTTCAGAAGGCCATGGGCACCAACATCCGCTTCAGCACTACTTTCCATGCTCAAACAAGCGGTCAAGTCGAGCTATCAACCAAATTCTTGAAGATATGCTCAGGGCTTGTGTTATCTCCTTCGGCATGAAGTGGGAGGATTGTCTTCCTTATGCTGAATTCTCATACAACAACAATTTTCAAGCAAGTTCGGGCAAGGCCCCATTTGAAATTCTGTATGGTAGGAAGTGTCGTACACCTCTCAACTGGTCTGAAACCGGTGAACGTCAGCTGCTGGGTAATGACCTAATCACAGAGGCAGAAGAAAGGTGCAAGGTCATTCGTGATAAGCTCAAAGCAGCCCAATCCCGCCAGAAGAGCTACTATGACAATAAGCACCATGATTTGGCTTTCGAGATCGGAGATCATGTTTACCTACGCGTCTCTCCTATGAAAGGGACTCGTCGCTTCGGTATCAAAGGGAAGCTTGCCCCCAGATACGTCGGACCTTTCAAGATTGTCAGCAAGAGAGGCGACCTCGCCTATCAACTCGAGCTTCCTTCAAACTTTGCTAATGTTCATGATGTGTTCCATGTCTCCCAACTCCGAAAGTGCTTCAAGACGCCTGAACGCACAGTCAACTTCGAGGACATTGAGCTCCAAGAAGATCTCTCCTATCGTGAGCACCCAATTTCAATCCTTGAAGAGATGAACGCAGAACTCGCAACAAGTCAATCAAATTTCTCAAAGTCAAGTGGTCACACCATTCCGACAGTGAAGCTACCTGGGAACGCGAGGATCACCTCCGTTCTGAGTACCCAGAGTTCTTTCAGTCCTAGATCTTGGGACGAGATATTTTCGTAGTGGTGGAGTGTTGTGACGCCCCAGATATTATTTTCCCAATTTGTACTCCAACTCTTGCCGTTTTCGGCATTAAATTATATTTATTCCTCGGGTTCGGGTCTTTGCCTCCGTGTGTTGTTTTCGTTTTCATGCATCTCATATCATGTCATCACGTGCATTGCATTTGCATACATTTTCATCTCATGCATTCGAGCATTCTCCCCGTTGTCCGTTTTGCATTCCGGCGCTTCGTTCTCCTACGGTGGCCATTTCTAGCTCTCTTTCGTGTGTGGGGATTAAACATTTCCGGATTGGACCGAAACTTGCCATGCGGCCTTGGTTTACTACCGGTAGACCGCCTGTCAAGTTTCAGGTCATTTGGGCTTCGTTTGATACTCCAACGGTTAACCGAGGGACCGAAAAGGCCTCATGTGTGTTGCAGCCCAACACCCCTCCAATTTGGCCCAAAAACCCACCAAACTCTGCTCCATCGTCTCGGTCGTTCGATCACGATCGCGTGGGCGAAAACCGCACCTCATTTGGACTCTCCTACCTCCACTTATGCCTATATATACACCCCCCATTCCAAATTCGCGGAGTCACTCCCCCCTAACCCTAATCAAATCGTCTCCGCCGCCA